>NC_079204.1:49046784-49421784 GCF_026745355.1 Beta vulgaris subsp. vulgaris | reverse complement strand
AGGTTGGCCTGAAAAAAGAGCAAATATAAATCCCAATTTGAACGCTCGAACCCTAAACCAACCATTTCCTCACTCATCTTTTCCTCTTTCCTCCCTTCTCACTCCTCACTCCTCTTTTCGTCTCTCACCCTTGAACCCTAAACCAACCACCACCGCCACCATCTCTCATTGTCGAACCCTAAAACCAACCACCTCCATCATCTCTCACTTTTCCATTCATTCTTTCCCATTTCTTCGACCTTTCTCGAACAAAGAAATCCTCATTCTTCCAACTCTTTCACCTTCGCAATCTCTACTCTCCCCCACCAACCTAAATCAACGACGCTAACAACCACCACCATCTTTGCTATATCTCATCCTCAAAACTCATGAAATCTCGCCTAGTCGCCGTCGCTTAGTGCTCGCCACCATTGCTTTCAATCGTCGTTCTCATCAATAATGCCAACAACCATCACCATCTTTGTTGGGCCAGTTGATCATCTCTCGTCGGCCAGTTGGATCTAGGGTTTGTAATGTCTTAATTTTTTTCATTTCATTTTGTAATTCATAATTTTTATTGTAATTCCTTAATTACTCTTAATTTATAGAATTGTTCATTTACTAAATTTTGCTTGCCTAGTTGGATCTAGGGTTTTTAATTCTTCAATTTTCTTCAATTCATTTTGTAAAACCTGAATTTTTCATAATTCCTTAATTGTTGTTTTTGTTTTGATTAATCTAATTTATATAATTCCTCAATTTTTGTTTCATTTTATTTCATGTTTTTGTTGTAATCTCCCAGTTGGATCTATCCCATTTCCTTTTTTAATTTCATTGACTCATTTAATGTGTTTGTTGATTTTTGGAGACTTCTTTGTGGATGGTGTGTTGTATGGTTTGACTCATTAATGTGAAGCTTTTATTTTAATTCAAATTGGAGTCCGATGGGGGCTCAAAACCTGATAAATTAACTTACGTAACTGATTTGATTTTGTGCTTTGGACTGGATTGTTAATGGTTGACTAATCCTTAACTGATCTAGTAGTGACCGGATCAATTAACATTCCTAATAGCACGACCCTCGACCACTTCAGTTCATTTCCGAATCAGTCAAGCTCATATTAACCGAATCAGTTAGCCTTTTTCCCCCAATGATATGTCCTAAATTGGTCTCTTTTGCTTATATAGATGTGACTCATTTAAAGTTAAAAGTTAGATTTTGTTTTAAAGTGGCCTTTTTTGCCTTCAAAACTCACTAATTCTGACTTAAAAGTGACCTATTTTGCCTTAAAGGTGGTTTGTGCACCTCTGTCCACCCCAAACCTCCCCACCCAGACCTCCCCACTCATGCACACCCCATGCACACACCTTCCCACCTACACCCTTTGCACACCCCCACACCTCCCCACCCAACACCCCTGCCCAACTCCTACACTTCCCCACCTCACCCCACACCTTTCCACCCCACATCCCTGCCCACCCACAAACCTCCCACACCCCTGCCCACCTACCCACCCCACACCCCTGCACACCTACCCACCCCCACACCCCTGCCCACCTTCCTTCCCCACTACACCCCTCTCGCACCACTAGGTGGGAATAGGCCTAAAATCACATTTAAGTTCCCGAAATTCCACCAACAACTAATGAAAACTAAAAAATCTACAAAATAGTTACATAATATCACATATTATCATGTTCAAAAATAATTTAGGATTAAATAACTCGAATAGTACAAATTGGGCGGGAAAAAGCCGAAATAGGCCTAAAGTCACATTTACGTTCCCGAAATTCGACCAACAATTAATGCAAACCTAAAAATCCACACACTAGTTATATAATATATCATATTATAATTTTCAAAAAGAATTTGGGTTAAATGACTCGAAAAGTACAAATTGGATGGGAAAAGGCCGAAACAGGCCTAAAATCACATTTATGTTTCCGAAATTCGACCAACAACTAAAGCAAACCTAAAAATTTACACACTAGTTATATAATACCTCATATTATCATGTTCAAAATCAATTTGGGTTAAGTGACTCGAAAAGTACAAATTGGACGGGAAAAGGCCAAAATAGGCCTAAAATCACATTTACGCTCCCTAAATTCGACCAACACCTAATGCAAACCTAAAAATATACCCACTAGTTATATAATAGCTCACATTATCATGTTCAAAAATAATTGGGGGTTAAATGACTTGAAAAGTACAAATTGAACGGGAAAGGCCGAAATAGGCCTAAAATCACATTTTACGTTCCCGAAATTCGAACAACAACTAATGAAACCTAAAGATCTATACACTAGTTATATAATACCTCATATTATCATATTTAAAAAGAATTTGGAATTAAATGACTCGAAAAGTACAAATTGGACGGGAACCGGGGACTATTCAAGACTCACTCCTAATGAGTAAGTCTTGAACGGGTATCTAGGCATATGATGATGATTCATAACTAAAATACATTGTTTTCATACAATTTCATATTAATAAACATATATACATCAATAAATTATCACAACTTTAATCAAATTGAAATACATGATAACTTTATCTAGCTCATCAACAAATCAAACAAAAAATAAAACATGCAAAGAAATTAAAACTAGTTACCTCTTAACACAAGTGACGAGAAATGAAGAGAGAAGAGATAGTTGGAACTTTTTATTTGCCTTTCTTAGTCTGTTTTCCTACAATTAACAAAATCCACATTTTACATTTAATCACATAATCAATTAAGAAAAGCAAAGTTAATAACTAAAAAGAGTGGACATGGGTTATGCAAATAAGATTACGCATGATCGATCATCCGACATCAATGTGCTACATCAAAAGAGGATTATGCGACTAAGTGAGTTAACATAATGCTAGCAACAAGTACAATATATTGAAGGTGGTAAAAGTTTAGTCCCACATCATGTGAGGATGGGCCATAATAGTTTGGATTTTATCCACGAAAAGCAGCAGTTATTTCTATAGTGAAAGCAAAATTTTATCTAAAGCATAAGAATATAAGATTATCAATGGCAATCCCATCAATCACTCTATGGCCTCATCCACTCCAATGCAAGTAAAAGACCTATTCTTCCTTCCATAATATAAATTTCACTTCCACTCCCAGCCCACCCTCCCAAGCCTTCCCCCACCCCTTGCCCACCTCCTTACCCCTGCCCACCCTCCCCAGCCCTCCCCCACCACTGCCAACCCCTTACCTATCCTCCTACACTCTCCAACACACTTAAACGAACATTTTTAGTAATAAAAATGAAAGTAAAAAAAAAAAAAATTAACAACCTTAGCTTGGAAACGAACAATTTGCATTAATGTATTTAGAAATTAAAAAAAAAATGAAAAAGAGGGGAATTACCGGAAAAGGAGAAGAGGAGATAGTGAAGGTGACGCTGCGTCGTGGTGGTGGTGCGTGGTGGTGGCGCATGCAACTAGAAACACGCAACGAGCTTGGAGTGTGTGTTAGAGAAGAGGAGAGAGTGAAGGTGGCGTAAGAGAAATCATCGTCGGTGGTGGTTGAATTAGGGCTCCGGTTGTTAGTGTGCGAGTGAGAGGGTGTAAGTGAGTGAGTGAGTGAGCGAGGGAAATTCGTGTAGTTTTTAGTAATTAGTCTGCGTGCATTTTTTTTAGTCAAGGGAAGGGTTGTGTTTAGCCCTTCACCGCAACCCTTCTAAAGTGAAGGGTTGCAATTTTTGGGCTAAACGCAGCCCTTCACTTTATTGAAGGGATGCGGGCGTCATTAAATCGCAGCCCTTCGTTACAGAAGGACAACGATTATTTAGAAAACTGCAACCCTTCAGTAAACAACTGCAGTTACCTTAAAAACTACAGCCTTTCGTATCAAAAGGTCTGCCTTTTCGGTTTACCGCAACCCTTCATACTTTAAAAAAAGAAGGGAGATAGCAACAATAAACAAGGCCCTATATATATCTTTTCGCAAGACAAGCAAGGTAGAACACTAATGAACATGTAAAATTCGTTACACCCTAATACGTAAAGAAAAAGACTATGTTGGATTATGGATCATTTTTTATTAGATTTTTTTTTTATTCGTATGAGCTACGAGTGCAGAACAAAGTACAAAGAAGGGGAGGGTGTTTCGAACCAGTGACCTATCGTTCAAATCAAAAAACATGCCATGTTGACTCACATGTACTCCCTCCTTTCCCCACACAATCAAATGAGATATTGAATAATAAAATGTGTGTTTGAAGACTTGAACCCATGACCTATCATTTGAGATATTAATGCAATAACCAGCTACTCTATAATCTCATGTTGGTCTTTGTGGGGAAAAAATGATTTAAAGATAAGATAATATTTCTATTTTAGAACAATTAATACAAATGTATACATTAATAATAACTAAGCTAATGCTATAATAATAGCATCTTCTACCTCTCAGTACTCTTACATTTTTATTAAAAAAAAAGAGCTTTTCAATTTTTTACAACCTTAATTCGTAGTTAACACTACTACACCATTGAATTACATCGGTTATAATTTTACACATCAACCTAAGTTTCAAAACGAAGATTGTATTATATATACTCTCTTGAAGTTGAGGGTTATATTGATGAATAAAATTCATTTCATAATTTATTATATAGAAAATTTCAAAGAAACTGGAAGATAATTTTTTGTGTACTATCAATACCTACAACTCTCTTTTTCCACTTCTCTCAAGTTTTTGCTTTAAGATTTCAAATGCACATGAATAAACGATCCATGGTGTATTGTCCGGGACAAGAACTAGTTTAATTAGTATTTCTCAACACTCTTAGCTAACACTCCACCCGTTTCATTTTAATTGTTATATTTTGATATTTTACACTATTCACAAATTTCACTTTGACCATCATTGGTGATTTATACGCGGATGAAAATATAGTATTGTATGGTCTTGTTAGATTCATCATAACATGTAATTTATTAATATATATACTTTTTATAATTTTTACAAATACAAAACTAAAGATATATGTCCTCAAAATTTTGTATTGGCATGCGTGAAAAGCGTAAGTGTGTAGATTAAAATGAAACGGAGGGAGTAGTATTTTAGGGCCCGTTCGTTATCGCTTTTTATTTTCAGTTTTTTTTTTTTTTTTGAAAACTAAAAACCAAAAACTAGAAACCATAAAAAGTGATTTTCACTTTTTAGTTGTCAGTTTTCAAAATCATCATGTTCCCAATAAATTTGATTAATTTTTTATTCATTATTAGACATATCTCATATGACTTTGAAAATCAAAAAACTAAATAACAGAAAACTACAGTAATACCGAACAGGCACTTAATGTTAATTTTCATATTATATGAAAATGAGCCTGGGTAACCCAATAAGGAGGAGGAGAGTTTGCCCACTTACAAGCTAGGAGGTTCCATCCTAAAACCAATTGGTGATAGGAGGAGTAACTCCTAATCTTAGGAAGTGATTTATTCTCTCCTCTTTCTCCAATGTGGGACACTCACAAGTGGGCATTTAATGGGTTTCAACACACCCCCTCACTTGTGAGTGTCCTTAGAAATTCAGAGCTAACTGGAAAGGTCAGAGCAATAATCCTCTTAGGGGCTGGACATCCTGTCGAGGTAAATTCTTATCCAGTAGCGATCAAATACCCAGTTTAGACGAGACCCGCAACCCTGGCTCTGATACCATGTTAATTTTCAGATTATATGAAAATGGGTCTGGGTAACCCAATAAGGAGGAGGAGAGTTAGGCTATGTTTAGTTCACTTGAAATTTTCTGATCTGAACTTATCTGAACTTATTTTTTCTGATTTGATCTGATCTGATCTGATAACAAGATCTTATCTTTTAGATTTTTCTCAATATATAAGAAAAAATATAGTCATGTGGGGTCTTGTTTGATTCGTTTCAATGAGTACTTTATTAGTATTCAATTACTATAATTTTTACTACTATGTAATGAAAGATATAGTGATTTTTAAATATAAGCATGATCTGAACTGATCTGATCTGAACTTATTTTTTCTGCTCTGATCTGATCTAATTAAATCTGAAATAAGCAAAAATAAGGTGAACTGACTTGTGAGTGTCCTTAGAAATTCAGAGCTAACTGGAAAGGTCAGAGCAATAATCCTCTTAGGGGCTGGACATCATGTCGAGGTAAATTCTTATCGAGTAGCGATCAAATATCCAGTTTAGACGAGACCCGCAACCCTGGCTCTGATACCATGTTAATTTTCAGATTATATGAAAATGGGTCTGGGTAACCCAATAAGGAGGAGGAGAGTTAGGCTATGTTTAGTTCACTTGAAATTTTCTTATCTGAACTTATCTGAACTTATTTTTTCTGATCTGATCTGATCTGATCTGATAACAAGATCTTATCTTTTAGATTTTTCTCAATATATAAGAAAAAATATAGTCATGTAGGGTCTTGTTTGATTCGTTTCAATGAGTACTTTATTAGTATTCAATTACTATAATTTTTACTAATATGTAATGAAAGATATAGTGATTTTTAAATTTTTCTCAATATATAAGAAAAAATATAGTCATGTGGGGTCTTGTTTGATTCGTTTCAATGAGTACTTTATTAGTATTCAATTACTATAATTTTTACTAATATGTCATGAAAGATATAGTGATTTTTAAATATAAGCATGATCTGAACTCATCTGATCTGAACTTATTTTTTCTGATCTGATCTGATCTGATCTGATTAGATTTGAAATAAGCAAAAATAAGGAGAACTGAACATAGCCTTAGCCCACTTACAAGTTAGGAGGTTCCATCTTAAAACCAATTTGTTAAATATGGGCCTGGGCCGCATCCATTACAAGGAGAGAGAGTCCACTTCACAATACAAAGGAGGTTCCACCTTAAAACCATATGGCAATAAGGGGAATAACCCCTTTGTATTATAAAGTGAACTCATCTCTCTTATTTAATCAATGTGGGACACTGACATGTGGTGTGCGCTATACATCATAACTTCAACACTTAAAGAGTGCTTCTATTTTAATCTGTACAATATACAAGAATATGCACGTACAATAAGTTTTTTTTACAATCAAGTATATCCAAAAATAAGTTACACAAGAGTGAAATTTCAGATGAATAACAAGCTTTGAAAAAATGGTGAAAGTGAACACATAGGCTTCAGAGACTTATACATATTCAAGAAGAGTTTTCCTATGTTATTGTGCTTGTGTGACCTTTTGGTCTAGTGAACTTACACTTTCAACCATGACTTCTTCCTTTAGCACTTTATATTAATGCATATACAACTTCTCTCACACACATATATATACAATGATTGGTTGATTGAGACATATGTAGATTTGTAAATTGGCACGGAAATGGAAGAGGATGGGGAAAAAAGAAGAATAAATGTAAAAGGAAAAAAATATGTAAATGAGTAGGAAATTAAACGGGAAAAGATGGATCTTCTAAGAAGTGAGAAAGATGAATTTTATTTTTATTTTGGCTTTTTAGGATTAAAAAGTAACAAGTATCATTTGACATTATCATTTCTACATATATAGTCAAATTAGCAAAGTGAATTAATTAGCCAAGAGCTAACAACTAATTGATAAATTTTGATGGAGGTTGGTTATATTTATATGACATCATTCTATAAATTTGTATGATGACAATTGTGTGTTTTCAATAAAAAAAATGCATGCATAACCGCGATTGTACGTTTAAATTAAGAAACGAAAACAATTTTTTATCTTTAAAACGAATTAAGGGAGTAGTACTTACTATTGGTCATTGGAGGACCTCTTCTAGCTATCGTGTGTGATGTTGATGCAACGTCTAACTTTCACAGATCGAATACATGGCATAATAAGCAAATGGTTGTTCATTACCATCTCTTCATATTTCGGTTCACCTAGACATCTACACAAGTAGTACAAAGTCGTAGCTCATTAAGTATGTGTCCATGATTGCCTAGTAGTACAATAATAAAACTGACAGCCTCATCATATTTTCTTAAAGGAATCATTTGCTCCAAACAATCTTTTTATTTTATTTGGTATCTAGGAAGCCACGTATGAAAATAATATATATGCGACATTTTCTTAGAAAAATCATTTGCTCCAGGCAATCTTTTTTATTTTTATTTGTGGTTTCTAGTAAGCCATATAAGAAAATAAATAGATCTAAAAACTATTTTCAAGCCACCAGTTGCTTGACGAGCAAGGATACTGCTTGCCCGAGCAACCTTACTCGAGCAGCACAATCAATAACTTCTCTTTGACGCTTTGTCTTTTCTTCTTTGCTTTTCTCTTATTCTCTCCCAAAACATACAACAACTCTCCAAACCCTACTAATCATGTTGGCAATTGGGCTTAACTAACATTACTTTGTACTAGCTGGTTTTCAATAGTTAGTTTATATTGGTAGATATTTGGTTTTATTAACCAAAACATCACCTTGTCTTTCAACATAAGTTACTTTGTATTAATAAGCCAGAAGAGCAAACATTTACATACAACTGTATTAAGCCAAATACTTTTGAAAAAGCAGTCGTTAAAAGGGGAAAAAGGCTATATAAATCCGATAAAATACTTCTTCATGTATCTAGGAGTACCTAAAAAGAGTTGTCCAGTTCAATATTGAGCGCACATGCAATCAATCAGTCATAAGATTTGAACACTCTCCATGCATTCTACAAATCGGATTGGAAACACTATTTTAAATACTCTAGAGTATATATAAGATTTTAACATTGGATTAGTCTATTTAAAGTTGTTGGGTCAAGCAAATTATCATCCACAGAGGTTACCATAGGTGATTATTATACTCTCGCACAAAGACATATAGGCTCTTTTTTTTTGGTCCCCATTCGAGGCCCAACAAGCCCCAACCCCCCTCCCCCCTTCCCAACAATATTGAAATTTGCTTCCACCAAGATTCAAACCTCGGTCTTCCATGTGGGAGATAGGAAGCGATACCATTGGACCCAATGGTCCTTGATACAAAGACATATAGGCTCTAGCTAATTAATAAATGCTAATATACTGAACATTCTTTTCTCCCGGCCCCTTGACTTCATTGTAATGATCAATCTGCAAAGTACTTCTTAAGTAAGCAAGCTCTCTTATGTTTCACAATAAACACCAAATTACTTTGCTTCTCAACTTTCCATCGAATGTGGGGTTGTCTTATCTAGTCCCTCATTAATCAAGCACCTCCTTTACCAAAGTTACGTTGATTAAATTAAAGCCATCGATTAGGCTCCTCTATCCTTGCTAATCAACCATGCATTACACAAAAGCAACAACAATACTGATGCAAAAAGCTCATATTGCTAGAAAGTGTCTAATCTTTCATCATGAGCTAGAGATATACCCATTTATAAAACCCAAAATGAATATACAGTGTATAATCTAAAAGATCACATCAAATATAGCTTAAGCTTTATGATTACTAACTTAATAAACCAAATATACATGCACTTATTATATCATAAAGCTAGTCTGCTAGTGCAGTTTCCTTGAGTGATGATCTTCAGGATCATGTTCAATTTCAGATGCAGGCTCATCTTCTTCCTCGAAACCATCTACACCGTATGCAGCGTGTCCATGCCCAAAGGCCTTAATATGGTCTTTAAGAGATCTCTTGTGCTTAAAATCTGAACCACAAATACAATACCAGAGTTTGCCACAGTTCTTCTCATGAGTCCTCCAATCGCCTCGTACGGCGAAGGCCTTGCCACATTTCCTACACATGAAGGGCTTAATCCCATGCTTTCTCTTGTAATGAGTTTGCAAAGTTCGGAAATCCTTGAGTGGCTTTGCTCTTGGGTGATCTATGTTGTTCTTGCATCCTGGTGCACAACAATAGCATGGTAGCCTTAACATTCCTGTTGGTTGGGTGCCTCTTAATGACTCTGGCCCTTTCCTGTATTGCGATCCATGCCCCCACATATGCATCTACAAGAAAAATGTACCCAAGAATTTTTATTAGTGGAAATAAAACCAATGCAACACAACAAGAGCTCTGTACTAAAATGATTTTTTCCTATTATGTAAAAGTTAGTTGACTCTGTCATCTTATGAAAGGGTTTACTCAGTTTCCCCCTTGTATAATTTTCTTAGAAGTGGGCATTATTATTAATTGAGATTTGAGAGGAGCATTGCATTGAATCTGTCTTCTTAGCGCTTGTTTGCTTGACATTGTTTAACATGGGATGTTAGAATTTCTAGGAATTGGAATTTTTTTGATGTGGTTTGGTTGACAAATTCATGGGAAGTAGGAATTTCTAGAAAGTTCTACTTCCCACAAAATGGAGGAAATTACTTACCTAGGGGGACCTAGGTAAGTGAAAATTCGCACGGGAATTTTCATTTTCCATGAATCACCAAAGAACATTTAGCAAATCCTAATACAATTACATGGAAAAATAAACTTCTGAAGTATTCATACTTCCTACATTCAACCAAACAAGCACTTAATATATAACTCCTGGAGGCTAGTATATGTGCTTTTATAGCTTTTCGTCCCTAATTTGCCTATCAAATATGGGCTAATCGTCCTGTAAAATGATCCTTAGGACCAACCCTACCTCCATCAGGACAAAATAGTCTTATCTTATTGATGAAAAGTTAATTAAATGGCTAGGAAAAACTATAAGTTACAAAGACCAAGTATTATGTTAAATTCTACATTATTATGGATTGAAAATACATAGCACTCCCTCTTTCTGTTCCTTTTTGTGCTTCTTGTTCTCATGGTTTCAAGAACAAACTTTGATCATAATTTTTATAAGATAATATAAATTATAAAATAAAATATGTGTACAGGTAGGGGTGAAAGTTATTCGGATAAAATCCAAAATCCAATCCGAATTAATAATTCAGATCGGATTCGAACTGTGTTCGGATTGAGATTTTTTGAAAAATTGGATTTTCGGATCGGATTGGATTGAGGGTAATTGGATCCAAAAATCCAATATAACCGAACAGTAATATGTCTTGTATTATGTATCTGGATTGGGTTTAAGTGCTTAACTGATTTTTTATTATAAAAAAACCAAGTCCATAGCCCAATACACATAGCACTTCAATCCTTTACCTAAAACATTAACTGCATTTAATTCCTCATTTTTAAAATCTACTAGGCTGCTGTTATGCTTAATTTATTTCATCGAAAAACTAGAGTTTTAAAAAAAAAATCGGATTTTCGGATCGGATCCAATCTAAAGTATGAAATTTCAGATTGGATTGGATCAGATTCAAACCCAAATTGGTTTGGATTCAGATTGAAAAAATGAAATCCAAATTTTATTCGGATCGGATTGAATTAGGCCCTAATCCAAACCGCATACCAAACTTTCACCCCTATGTACGGGAGTATGTATTATGTAGGCAAATTGGTCAATAACAATTTTGTGATGAAACTTTCTCTATTTCGTTTTAAATGCAACAAATAAATTTATATCTTACAAATAATACCCATTCGTTGCATTTAAAACGAAACGGAAAAAGTACAAAGTACGTTCTATTCTTACATTAAGATTTTAGGGGTCAAAATTTCAAAGTTTGACCATTATAATCGGGATAGGAAGAAGAAAATCAAACGAGGGAGGATATGCATGCTAATATTAATGCCAAAGAAGGAATTTGGAGGAAGTGTATATTTCACTGATTTTAGTGTTTTGCCTACAAATAATACATTTTGATTTATGGATAGAAATTTATACCAAATTGAACTGCAACTTGATAGAAAGAGGCATCATTAGATTTTCTTTCTCCCCACAAACAACAAAATATAAATCTATTAAAATCTAGTGAATAATTCATCACATTACTCCCCTCAATAATTCACAACTTTTCCAATCAACCACAATATCTTTCGTTAAGCATCATGATAATTAGATACATGTTTTAAAATTATTCATTCTAAAATTGCAATTTGTACAATTTTTAATTATATGTAATGATATAAATCGTAAAAAGGTCCAACAAAACTATCATTTGTGGATGCAGGAATTAAGCCTAAACAAAGATTTGAACCTAGAGAAATTAGTCTCAAATTGAACCTTAAACTTTAGTCTTAATGTAAAAACGAGAAACTAGAAAGTCAATTGGTGTTTATTCTAGATTTCTAGCCTCTAGGGGAGAAACAGATAGAGAAGACTAATATTTCTCTCTTAGGCAATGCAACATCTACTCGGTGGATAGTTAATCCACTAGAAATAGAGAATTAAAAAATTATTAAAACTGATTAGTTAGATTCCATAATTTATTTATTTCTATTTGTAGTGGGTTGTTAACCCACTGGGTAGATAAAGTTAACTTCCCTTCCCTCTTTTAACATCAGTTTCGGTTCCGATACATTTAATTATTTGGAGTATATTAATTTCTATGATAATCATTCCATTAAGATTTAGTATGAAAATATTTTGGTCATATTTAAGTCCATTTGTCGATTAGTAACATATATGTTTTCAAAAATTATTAAAAGAGACAGTCTAATTTTAATATAAAAGTAGACCTAATAATTAAATGGATTAAACTATTCACCGAAATAAATTAACCTAGTCACTATTGGGTTAATTCTCTTTTTAATACTGGACTTACCATTGCCTAATTTTGATTTAAAAATAGACGGTCTTTTATAAGACAAACTCATATATTTTTGTACAAACAATCAAATAATAGTCATGTCAATCTTCAGCTTGGTTCAATTGGACCCGGTTAAATAATTTTGGCTCCAACTAAATGTATCTAGTTTTGGATAAAGTACAAGTTTGTGGCAAGCAACTTAATTTTGGTAATCAGTTACATAAGGGTCCATTTGTACCTAGTTTTATGTCATCCGCTTATACAATACCTCCTTTTTCCAATTTTCTAAAAAACCATCATCTCGTTTAACTTTGAACTACTTATCCTTTTCTTCCTAAATCTTTCATTGATTAAAACATGGAAAACAAAAACTAGGACTCATCACTCATGGTTTTCCTTCATTTATTGCTTACATGTCGTATATGATTTCTTCCTTTCCTTGTACTAATATGCATGGTCTTTAAAATACACTTCAATACCCTTTTTCATGTAGAGAAAAATTAAAAAAAAAATTGAACTTTGAAGCAATTAGGAACAACTTCGCCTTATTATCAAAAAAAAAAAAAAGGAACAACTTTTTCTTGTAAGATTAAGCCTCTTCCAAGACCCAAGGTATAGTTTCTATTTCCTACATATAATTTTCCATGCTAGAGTGGTAGCAAACTATAATTTTCCATGCTAGATTAAGCCTCCCAAACCTAAAGCATCAATACTAAAATTCAATTTTTTTAAAAAAATTTTCAAGTACTTTCCACCTTGATCAAAATTATGGTTTTACATAAACTGTCAAAATTCTATCTAAATTCATACATTATTCGCAAAATCAAATTATCTGACTAAGTTCCCGTATTCATGAAGAAATAATCATTTTGCATAGTATCTATTTTGACAAAAGATATATAGATATGTAATATTTTACTCATTTTTGGCCCATGTACACTATCTCACTATGCCTTCTATACTCTCAATATTCCTTACATATGATAAACTGACACTCTATTTTTTCGTTAAGTTTAAATGTAAGTAAAAAAACTTGGATCCAACTTCACACACTGTCGCTCCTCTTACATATAATTGTGTGTCTAGGGGAAGTTAGTAGTTTTTCACAACCCCGAAATATTGGTGGAGGGGGGTTTGGGTAATTGCATAGTTGAGTAATGGATGATTGGTTGTGATACATATAATATGGAACGGTTGCACGCATATGATGTCAAAATCTCTCTTATAAGTTATATTTTCTCCGTTTCATAATACTCGCTACATTTTCCATTGAAAAAAGTTTCACATTACTTGCTACACTTCCTTTTTTGGGCAATAAACTCTCTTTATCTCTCTCCTTTCACATGGGTTCATTTTCATTTTACTCTCTACCTCTCTCTTCTCCAAAAATTGCCAGGAGTCCATGAATTGAGAAGTGTAGCAAGTAATATGAAATGGAAGAAGTAGATAAGAGTTGACATGATTAAATGTGCACACTTCCCAAAAAAAAACAAAACAAAGATTGTGGAGATGGACACATGGCATACATCTACCACTATTAAGTAGACCATCCACTAGAAATAGACAATTAAAATATAATTAACTCTAGTGAGTTATACTCCTCTAACTATTAATTTCTATCTCTAATGGGTGGATTATTCGTTGGGTAGACAAAGTTTTTTCTATTAATTGCCTACTAACTACTTACTCTTTGAATTTTCTCAAACTCTCAAGTATTCATATTATATAGCCTACGGCTTCCATTTTCAAAAGTTTCAAGCACAATGAAAATCAAAACAGTAGTAGTTCATTATTAAAGACACCCAGATAGAAAATGACTAAAAAAAGTATAGTAAAAGATTATCATTCTTTCAACTATTTCATGACCAAAATCTAGGGTAGTTCACACTACAAATATCAAAGCACATTGCACGACAATCTTATACTAAAATCATCTAGAAACATCAGACAAATAAAACCAAAAGTTGAGGAATTTCAGTAAGTTATGGCTAAGTTTTAAGGTTCTTGAATTATGACTTTATATTTAGAGAAATGGGTCGCCATTAAAAAAGTAGGGTATCATTGACAGACAATTATCAGTGAGAGAGATAGAAGAGAAAAAAGAAAACAAAAAAAAAAACAGGAATAGAATTTTGTTTATCTATTTGTTTGGGATCTTATTGTAAGTAGCTGGAGAAAGAAGCTGATGCAGATTAAAGATTACCAATATATGTGCCAAATAACTTAAGATTCTATTTCCCACTCAAAAATAAAAATAAAAATCCATGATTCTTTTTTCTTGAAAATAACTCTTCATAACTCTAATTTGCTTTTTCTACCTCCCAACTTGATGATAATTTAAGCATTTTATTTCCAAATAATTCCTCATTATATCAAAAAAAAAAATTCCTTAATTATAAATTAATAATCAAAATATATAATTATCAGGAGCGCGTTCTACCACTGAGCTAATAACCGTCATGCGGGCCCCAATAGGGGTACTAGAAAATAATAATAATGACAAAAACATGCTTTCTAAAATGCAACATATTATTTAAGGGAGACATGCATTTGTATGGAATTTGTATGCATAAAGTTTAATGAAGAACTACTGGTTATATATATACATGAGATGTTGATGAAAATACCATAAATGAAGATGAGGTTGGGAGAGAGAAAGTTGAGGAAAGAGACAGAGTGGAAAATAATGTTGAGTTTTGACCCAGCAAGCTGACACAATCAGAAGAATAGTACTACTGTAATACTGTATGTATGGACTATGGACTATGGAGTACTCTATATTCAATGAGATGAGCACAAACTCCCAAGCTAAGCATTCATCCTATATGCAGAAAGAACATTGGCTTGTGTTGTTCAATCACATTTAATATAAGACATGAGTAATAGTGTTAGTGTAGCTAGCTAGTTAACTTATAGGTAGAATAAATTAGAGTTTATAGGTTTAGTAGGCAGACATAATCTTTAAACAACAATCCCTAATCCATGCATTTTGTCTTCAGAATAACTTACCATGATACATATACTTATAATCACAAAAATGTATCTTTTTGTCTCCGAATTTAGGAATTTTAAGCCATGAAATCCTCCATTAAAGTACTTTCAAAAACGAGGAAATCTCAAGTTTCAGGTCTTTTTTGGGTTCATTAGTACGTGATTTAGCTTAAATTTCGAGATCGAAAACAGAAAAACCTCAAGTCCCATCAGATTTATTCGTGATTCATTTATAGAGAGATCAATTTTCTCAAGATATAATTCAAAAAAGAAGAAGTGCATCACTAATAATTAAAATGAAAAGGACATTTCTTTAAAAAAATATTGGGGATTTCTTTCTTTTCGATATCTATACTTCCTCCGTTTTTTAATAGTTGCAATCGAAAAAAAAACTGCTGGAATAAAAAGGAGAAGAGAGTAACTGACCTGCATGTTATTGTATCTATTGAAGGTCTTGTAACAAACTGGGCAAGAAAATTGAGTGGGACCAATTAAAATCTGAGTAGGAGTAGGGATCCAATATTGGCCTTTATTAAGTCTGCTCATCAAAGGATGCCCAAAATCTTCAGTTTCTTCTTCTTCATCATCTTTTTCATTATCTTTAATTACATCATTATTATTACTATTTTTAGCAATGTTATTTTCCCTAATCTGGGAGTTGGAAGGAGGAGAGAGAATGGAAGCTAGATCAGCTGCACTAGGGTTTGGTAACCCTATATGCAAAGCTACTGTCACTGTTTCTTCTTCATCTTCATCATCTTCTTCTTCTAAGCTGCTGCTTCTTCTGCCGAGTTTCGGCGTAATATTGTTATTGTTGTTGTTATTATTTTGATTAGGATTATTCTCATGAATAATATCCATGGTAGAAGGGCATAAGCTTAAAAGAGGAAGGGCTTCTCTCAAAGGAGGGGAAGAAGGTGGGGTTGGAATTATTGTAGTACTAGTATTATTACTATTATTAGTAATATTGGTGTTGAAATAATTATTGTAAAAATGGTAAGAAGAAGAAGAAGAATGAGGAGTTGTTGAAGAAGAAGATGAAGGAGGTAGAGGAGGAGAAAATTGGTGGAAAGAGTTGAATTTAGACCATCTAATGTAGAAATTTGAGTAGGGATCATTCATGATGAAATATGATTAAAGAAAAGAGAAGAAAAAAAGAGATGAAATTTGGAAATAAAGGGGAGGAATTTGTTGGCTGCCCAAATTTTTTAGCTTTTGGAAATGGGGGGTTTTAGAGAGAGAAAGAAAGAGGTGAATGAAGAGGAGGGGAGTGGGCGGTGGAGGAGGAGTGGGGAAGAGTGGGCACTGATTGCACTCAACTTATTAAAAGAAGCAAAGGTGTTAAAAAACATTATTACACTGTTAGCTTTCTCTTGTAACAATTTGACTTTTATGTTCGTCAATGTAATAGTATTATTATTATTATTATTTAAATATTAATAATTAAATAAACACACATGTTATATATAAGTCAAAATTCTCCAAATCATGACTCAATTAATACCTCGCTAGTGCAGTGCCTCAGTTCAATTACAGTATACAAATACGCTGTTACTCATAAATTTCATAATTTATTTGTTACTTTTCGAATTTTTCGTCAAGTGAGAAATTAAAAAAAAATTGCGTTATGACGTGATAAGCAAAAGAAACACCTTTAAATGTTTGAGTTTGAAAATAATAGCTTAAAAGAAATTAGGTAAGAGAAATAGAAAATGCATCATAAATAGTCTCTTGGTAGTACGTATTAAGAGTGTTACATATTTACATAGCTATCCAAGTCTTTATTGATGTTAAATATAGTTATTATAAAACTTTATCACATTTTATTTGAAACATTAGAAAATAAATTTATATTATATTGATGGTTAATTTTTTTTTTATTTGAAAGATCATTCCTTAGGAACATCTTTTAGAAGTAATATATTTGTATAGGTTTTGAAGACTCCATAGAAACTATCAGATATAAATGATCATATTACTGTGGGTGAATAGTACAATCAAATGGTTGTAATTACATAAAAGGGGAGGAAGTAACTCAGACTAGCCAATAGGTTTCAATATGGTAAAAGAATAACTCAATTCTGGTTAAAGGGGTAAATGGAAACGAACTAGACACTTTTTTCTTACATGTGTATTGAACTACAATTCGACTAGATATATTAGTGGCTACTTATCAACTGTGCAGAATTCCTCTCTTTAACAAAAGTTTGATTATGTTGTAAAGGTGGATCTTTAGTAATAAGGTCAAATATTGTACTGGCTTTTAACATATATGTTGGGTTCTTGATCAATTGCATATATGCCATGAAAAGATAGAAATTTTTGTTCCTTTAAATTTAATTAGGAATGACTTCTCTTAAGATAGTAAATGATAAAAAAAATAAATTATTGAAATACCTTGAATTTATTTTTTGGTGCTTCAAATGACCAAGCACAACGATCTTATTATACGGCAATCACCCCTGAAACTCACAGTATGTGGGATATACTGTTTCGTTTTCGGTTTCGGTTTCGAATCCTGTTTTTAACATATTTCGTTTAGGTTATTTGATAGGTGTTATATAAATCCTCTAATCCTTTTATGCCTCTATATTATGTATTTAGTATTCTCTCTTCTCAACGATCATTGGTTGTAGCTAATATATTATTATTAAATTACCTAGTAAAATCTTTGTATTATTCTTTTCTGTTTTGTTTGCTTGTGTATTGTTTTCGTGACGACAATTATGCTTGTATATCATGGTTTTATTCGTTAACTTGACAAACAATATGGGACAGTTATGTTATTTTGTCATCACTAGATGCCCATTGATCAAATTTATATGGAAACCCTTCCAAGTTGATTGTAATACATAGAACAATTTATAGGTATTGCTCTTTTAACCTTGTGAAACTATGTTTGGTGATCAAAATATGAATTAAAATTAGTTAGAATTAGTATAATCACTTATAAGACAAAAGGATCAAGTAAACAAAAATTAGATTTGATAATTAAGAAATTTGGCTTTATTGTAAAATTTAGTTTTATACACTAGAAACTAGTTACGTATGTTCGAGAAAGAAAAAAGATGAAAAGTTGTGTACATTTTGAGGACAGCTCTATGGAGCTGCTAGATATAGCAAGAACAAGGCTGAACATACGCGATGTATGCGACTGCACAAAACCCCCAAATATTTGAGGTCCTAAATAATACTTGTCTTATGTCAGCATTAATTGTACTATAATTTTTTCTATGTTGGTGTTGGACTCCTCTATTTGAATATTCTTGATTGTATATTGTTGATGGGATTATTCTTCATTTAAGAATTTTGCAAATTGTATCAGTGTTTTCTAATTATTCTTTTCGTGTGTGATTATAGGGCTCGTATGTTCATAGGCCATAGCCAGCCTCCATTGTAATTACCCCGCCTCATTTAGATAGTTGTCATGCATTGGTTGCAATGGATAGAGGTCGGGACTGACTCCTTTTAGATATTTGGGTGTTCCTATTTCATTAAGAGGCTCAATTACGTGTTGTTAGATCATTGATTGATAAAATTGTTTATATGCTGGGAGGTTGCGAATCTTGCAACTTATCAAAACTATTATGTTTAAAATTGAACATCTTGGTATTGAGTGTTTGATCCTCCTAAGTCCTAACTGTTTCTTGAGGAAATCCAAAAGTACTGCAGATTATTGTTAGGGATAAGATCAAAAACACATTGTTATGGCCAAAGATAACTTTTTTTTATAATTGGGTTTAGCGTTAGAGGTAAAGAGCCAAAAAAAACACCAAATTAAAGAGGTGTTCGAGAGAGCTCTTCAAAAAGTACAACAAAGAGTCATTCAAAATCAAACACTGCCATATACACAAGAAAAAGAAACATACCATGAAAAAATGTGAACTCCTAGATGCTCTTTGTTTCGCCAAGTGATCAACAGAGTTTGGAAAAACTTACACCCATGCCAAAGATATAAAGGTCATATTTTATATCTTTATAACATTAGGCATAAAAGATGTCGAGTCATCAAATTTCATTATGTTTGAAATATCACCATATCAAAGAAGCGGTTCCAAAACGTGTATCACTAGTGAAAAATAAGGAAGGGCTGCGGTCAAAACAGCCCTAAGGGTTGCGTTTTTGGCCAGCAGCTCTTTTCGTAGCAGCCCTTCAATAGAAAAGAAGGGCTGCGATTTTAGCTCAAAACCGAAGCCCTTTTGGACCCCAAAAAAAATATTTTTTTTTTTGCATTTTTATGTCAAATTGACACAAAATCAATTCCAAACTGATAAAATTATAACAAAATCACAAACTGACATGTATATATAATAACGAAAACTACTTCATAGTATAAGTTTTACAGATATCCAACCATATAAGGAACACAAAATTACAAATTAGAAACTTAGAGCAGCGCTGATCCGTTAGTTTCATATAATAACAGATACAATTATTCAAATCAAACAGCGAAAATTATCATGAATTCCATATCTGACAAAAACAACTAAATCATTCGCAAAATGTACAAATTAAACAATCTCATCTGAAACAAAAATCACAGGAAAATAAAAACTACAAGATTACGAAACAGTAAAAATCAAACGAGAAAACGCACCATTTTGGTGCCATATTCGATGAACCGAATCACGAACATATGTTCAAATCTCCAAAAATTGGTCAAGAAGCTTTTGCACATCAAAACAAAAAGGAGAAGAACAAAAAAAAAGAACTTGTTCATCAACAAATCGAAGAAGAAATCCGCAAAAATTCAAACTATGAAAATCAAAATTTAGTCGAAACTGATAAAGAACAACTTACTAAATTTTCGATCAGAAATTATACGACATTATAAATATACAATATAGCAATCAATCCAAAACGTCAATTGAAGGAGCGAATCAAGAAAAAATTCAAACGACAAGACGCGAGTGTGCTTATCAACGAAAACAGCCCGCGAATCGTGACGAGTAACGCTACCGAAATCCCTGGTTTTAGGCGAAGATGATGAAATCGACGACAAAATTGAAGATTTAGGCGAGTGTGTTATAAGTCTTAGTGAGAGAGAGAGGCAAGGCATGCATCGACGTGTGTCAGCGTACGACGAAATTGTTGGTTGTTGCCTATTGAAGGTTGTTGGCAACAAAGCCTGGAAGCAACGACGAGGATTGAAAGCATCGACAAATATTTAAAGCACCGACGAAGATTGAGAGAAGGGTAGGAATGCAGGATCGTGGGTGTTCGAAAGGGAGTGGTGGTGGCAGTGGTTTGAGAAGCGAAGTGGAAAGCGACGATCCAAGAGAGGGGACATGTACAATGATGGCTACTTTTGAGAAGCGGAGAGTAAAGAAAGAGGAGTTAGAGTTAGGTGTGAAGTAGAGTGAGGGGAATGAGGGTCTTTTTGTTGGGTTATTCCCTTGATACACGAAGGGCTGCGGTTTTTGAGATAATCACAGCCCTTCACTAATAGGGCTGCGGTTAGTCCAAAAGCCGAAGCCCTTCGTACAGTACGAAGGGTTGTTTTTCTTGTTAACCGCAGCCCTTCATACAAGAAGGGCTGCATGTTAAAGAAAACGCAGTCGTTCCAGCGCAACCCTTCCTTTTTTTTTTCCCTAGTGTATATTAGTAGATTGGATGAAGAATCTATGTTTTAGGTTATCTTTTACGTAAGAATTATTATTGTTGTAGATGCCATTTGATGATTTATTAATGATAAGTTTCCTCATTCCTTTAGAAAACATAAAAAGAACACATTTCTATGTCTGAAATAGCTTAAAAAGCTTGGGAAACAATCTGTTCACCCTAAGTTGCAAGATGAATAAATGTTAAAAATGTTTAGTCTAGGATTATGCAATAATTACAAAACTGTTTTTGGTCAAGTGGATTCATTTCTACTAAATTAAGGGAGAGTTTTATGAACTTGCCTAGTTTCTTTTTTCAGTTAAAGGGAGCAATATATTAAACTCATAGCATACTAAGAGTTATTCCAAAATACTAGAGGTAGCCAAGGGATCATTAGTCCCCTTAATACAATATTGTTGCGAAAGTGCAAGGGTTAAAACTTCTATGTTAACATGTAGCTCCTCCCAAGGGGATTTACAAAATTGGAGGAGAACATCATCATCATTGATTTCTTCACGAGATAACTTAGTTAGTTTGTATACTTCCCTTGTTTGCTCCCGCTCAGCTTTAAGCACCTTCATCCACGTCTCATGTAACAACATCTGACATATTTTTGTCACATTAGAATATCTATCTTTGATTTTTGCCTCCCCATTCATGTTTGCTACTGCTACCAGTGAGCCTAATAAAAGAATACAATCATCTCAATTAACCACGTCTTTTGATCCAGTACAAAGCCTCTTTATAGCTAGGAGTTTTGCCATCTTGGCGTCATTAGTCACCATAGTTCCACAAAAGTCTTCCACCCAATTGCCTGTACTTTTTTTGCAAACAGCTCCAAGCACTGCATGACAAGTGTTTTAACAAAAGGATGCATCTACAACATTGGTGAGTTTATGATTTTGAGAGGCTTCAAGGTTTGTAATTTTTGGAAGAGGAGGGAATAACACAAGTCTTGAGCAATTCATGTATTCTACATCAATTAGAATTGACTGGTGCCAAATCTAATTTAGTTTCAGGTCTTTCTTATTAAAGATCCACTGGTTCCTTCTTATTCAAATCCTCCCACACGAGAAAGAGAACATCGTAGCCCAAGGGAGATTAAAAGTGTAAGTCATGGTCTTAGTTGATAGGATATTTGTGGTTACCCATCTATTAAAGTCTAGAGAAAAGAAGTACTTGATAGGATATTTGTGGTTACCCATCTATTAAAGTCTAGAGAAAAGAAGTCAGGGGATAGACTACATTTACTCCAAACCTTAGCAACTCTAAGGCAATCTCTAAGTACATGTTCTCTGGTTTTATTAATTATTTGGAAAAAGGGGCAAGTCGGGTTGTACCAGATTCCTCTATGGTGGAGCATTTCTTTGGTAGGAATCCCATTCCACATACATGCCTAGAGGAAGTGTTGGATCTTTGGGTGGTAGGGGTACGGGCCATATATCCTTCCATTCCACCTCAGAGTGGGTGGATATTGTGGCCTTTGTTCCTATTCTTCCTTATAGGTTTTGGAGTCAAAGAAGGTCCTTTTAGCAATCCAGCAAATGAGACATCCTCGAGTTGGTGTTCGTCCTCTTGTAGGTTATATCTAGAAATCCATAGGGTAATGTGTGGTCGAGGTCAAGGGTCAGACCCTGGAGACCCCAATTCCCATTGTTTATAACATCGTGAGGGGACAAAGGTGCATGCACAACTCTCCTTAGGGGTCCAAATATGGTGCCAGAACATCACAAATAGTCAATTTCCTATGCACCATCTTGAGTGTTTCTGGAAGATTTCTCATCCCTTCCCCATGTCCTGTCATATATGGGATCCTTTACTGAAGGGTTTAGGGAGTTCCATTCCTTTACAATATTTGTGGAACACCACTAGCACAACAAGGTTATTAGAGGAGTGCATCTTCCAACAGAGTTTTGTAAGGCTTATTTTATTGGAGAGACTGGTTTTTCTCACTCCCAACCCTCCCAGATCCTTAGGGCCACTGATTTTACCCGAGGAGATCAAGGCATTTTTCCCCCTCCTGGGAACCGCAAAAGAAATTTTGAATAGTGTTTTCAATGGTCTTTGCTGGAAGGTAGATGTAGGACATGGAATAGGCTAGGATTGCACTAAGAGTGGCATTGATAAATGTGCCTCTACCAGCTTTCGTAAGGGTTATAGCTTTCCAGGTGGCTAATTTGGCTTGGATTTTCTTAATGATGTAGTTCAGTTGGTTTTTGGAAGGCCTTTTGTTAGTGAGGGGAAACCCTAGGTACATACCCAGGTCAGCATGGTTGGGAAGTTTGTATTCTAGTTGATATTAGGGTACAGATCCTAGGGTCTGTGTTTTTGGAGAAGTAGACCATGCCTTTTGCGGGTTCACCTTTAGTCTAGATTGGTTGTGGAAGAGGTCTAGGGTAAGTACCATGGTATCAGTTGTCCTAATAGTTGCTTACCCGAATATGAGAATATCATCAACGAAGAGTAAGTGAGACATTGAGAGGCTGATCCTAGATATTAAGAAGGGGGTCCAGCTACCCTCCAGACAGGATGCATTTATGAGGTGTGTCAAATGTTCCATGCATAGGATGAAGATGTATGGGTAGAAGGGGTCCCGCTTCCTAATTCCTCTATAAGGCTGAAAAAATTCTGAGGGATGACCATTGAAGATGACAGAGGCTTATACAGATGTTATGCAACTCATGATAAGCTTGCATGTGTTGTTATCCAGGTTGTGCTTCTTAAGGGTTTGAAGGATGAAGTCCCATTCTAGATCGTCATAAGCTTTTTCTAGACCAGTTTTTACAGCCATCCAACGCCTTTTGTCTTTCCTCATCTTCATAGAGTGCAGGATTTCTGAGTCAACTATGTAGTTATTTTCAGTTCCTCGACCCGACAGGAAGCTACTTTGGTTAAGGGAGATCATACTATTCAGTAGAGGTCTGAGTCTCTCAACTAGGATTTCGGTGATCGTTTTATAAGAGGTATAATAGATGTTAATGGACTTAAAATGTTTCATAGTCCTAGGATCATCATCTTAGGAATCAGGCAGATCAAGGTACTATTCAGAGCTAAGGGGATAATACAACTTTCAAAAATTGAGTTCACCAGGTCCAAAGCATCCTGACTAATAAACTTCCAGTGTCTTTGGAGGAATAGTGGGTAGAACCTATCTCTTCTAGGGGCCTTAAGTGGCCATATGCTGAAGACAACCTTTCTGACCTCGCCAAAGAAGGGCTTCTTAACTAGGTTAATAGTCCTAAATCCCTCATTGCTGGGTTTGGAGGCAGGTTTTCCAGTGGTGAACATGTTTTTAAATTGAGTTCTAACATGATCTAGGAGGTTTAAAGGGTTTGTTATTCTTCCAAAGACTCATTGTTAAGAGCCCTAATCTTGTTCCTATTCCTTTTTATCTGGACAGAGTAGTGGAAGAACTTAGAGTTCCTATCCCCATCCCCACTTAGCCAGCCTTCTCTAGCCCTCACCATTTAGTAAGCTTCCTCTTGGTCTAGGGTTTTTTTCAAATCCAGTGTTAGGGTAAATTCCAAGTTCCAGAGGAATTCATTTTCTGGCTCAACTTTTAGGGCTTTTTGAACACCTAAGATTCTAGTCATTAAACGTTTCTTTTTAGTAAAAACATTACTCTAGATGACTTTTTCCCAAGACCTAATGACCTTGGAAAGGGATTGTACTTTTGTTGGGAAGTCATCATGGAGTTTGTGCTAGTTATCATTAATCAGGACTGCAAAGGTAGTCTCATAGTACCATGAAGGTTTCAATTTGAAGCTCTTAGTGGTGTTTGTGTTTGTGTAGCTGGTACTTGATAGGGGGTTCACAACTTAGGAGGACAAGGGAGTGGTCTGAACACATTCTTGTTAGCTTTTTCACTTGTGAATTTGGCTAGATTTCTAACCATTTACTATTCACAAAGGCTCGGTTCAATTTTTCTTGAATGGATTTCCTTTTAGTTTTGTTAGTCCAGGTGTATTTTAACCCAAAACTAGGTATTTTAATCAGCCCACAATTATGAATACAAGAATTGAAGGCCATACAACGATTATTTTTCACCGGATTCACCTAATTTTTCAAATTGATTCCTAACTTCATTAAAATCACCAATTACTAGCCAATGAAGATCAAAGTTGACAGACATATCTTTTAATTCACACAAGTTATTTTCCCACGCCTGAATTTTGTGCTAGCATAAGTACCATATAAAACAAAAGAGAAGTTTAGGGATAATATATGAATGACACCATGCAGGGTATGGATATACTTTCCAATATGTGTGAAGATCACCTTGAAATAATCCCATAACATCAGTAGTCCACCCGAAAAACCACAGAGCTCCGAGTAATCCCACTCATCAAAAGGTAAGGAGGATACTATGGTTTCGGTATTCAAACTAGAGGTTCTGGTTTTAGTAAGGAGGACAAGGGGGGTTTGTGTTATTCAACTATGCTAAGTAGGTTGCTTTTGAGACTTGGGCGAGAGATACCCTTAGTATTCCATATGTTGATGTCCGTCATATTAGGGATGGTCTAGTTGTAGTGGCGATTTCCCCCAATCTCCCTGTTCCCCAGTTATTTCACCTTCTTCAACTTCTTGTTCTTGGTCATGGCACTTAGGCGCCATGGAGTTAGCGTTATTGCCGAGGTTTGGAAGCCCTCCTCTTCTTGATTGTTGGCCTCCATCTTTATCTCCAGCTTGCCTGTCTCCCCTTCCACCCTAAGTAGGAAGAAGGAGTTCGAGAAAATGCTGGAGACAATCCTTGTAGTCTCGGAAGTCAATGAATAAATCTGCCTTGATCAAGGCATTATCGACTGAGGATCCAAAAATTAGGGAATATCATCCTCCGTGTGGACTTGAAGGTCATTGTTCCCCTGGCTTGTTTCTCATGTTTGAAATGCTTTTGCACTAATAAAAAAGAAACCTCGTAGATCGTCGAGGTTTGGGATATGACCCAGAACTAGTTCTCCTCCTTCTCGCTCTGCCATCATCAGATCTACAAATGGGAGGTCCACTGAATGCGGATTCAACATAATCTTCCGAATTATAGAAGGGGGGGATAAGCGGATCATAGTGTTTTGGGTCGGTGCAAAAAACACCATTTTGACTGGGTCGACTTCTATAAAAGTCCACATTGTCTTTTCAAAGCATTAGGGTAGAGGTGGGGTTGGGATTGGGTATTTAATGAGGACTGTTCGTGGTGGGGATCGATATGGGTGGGATGCGAATATCGTGGTAGTTGGGTTCCATTTTCTGATAATGATAGGAGAGTGTTGATTAGGGTTTCCAGGTTGAGGATAATCTATGACAAGGGAGGATTAGATGTTATGGTTTTTGTGTGCAGGGTGGCAAGGGTGTTACAAGGCTCTAGGATATGTGCTTAAGAATGAGAGACAAGCCTCAAAAGGCTTGCTTTGATAAATAGGTTTTCCAAAAGCTTAGGAATGACTTGGGTCCATGAAGGGAAAGAGTGTGGTGGCCCAGTTTCATGGGATTCAAGGCCCACCATCAAGTGATCCCTTTCCTCAACATTTTTTGTCCCTGCTAGGCAATTTTCATGATTTCCCGCCAACTCTGAATGGTTCCCTAAGCTACTATTTTCCCATCGCCACTCCATCCTCTTGGATCGTGTTTTCTCTTTCTTCCCTAATTGTTTCTTCTGTTTCCTTGATAATCTTCTTTTAGAGTCGGACTCTTCCTCTAGGGACTTCTTCCCCTCAACAGTGTCCAGCCCTTAAGGAGGTGTGCCTTCCTTTTGGGTCCCGTTTATCCTCATTTTCCAGTGGGACTATGGACAGCTCTTGACTTCCTTCCTCATTCTTTTCTCTCGAACAATTAGAGCTTTTATGTCCTATGATTTTGCACTTCTCACACCATTGAGGCGTCTCTTCTCAAGTAATTTCTTACTCCACATTTCCCAGCCAAAATTTTAACTTTAGTGGGACGAACACATCCATCAGGACCATTATCCTAGCAAACCGTATTTGGTGCCTTCCTAGTGCTTTTCGGTTCGCGGATACAAACGTTCCAAGTTTATCTCCTACTTGACGGAGGAATTCTCTATCATGAAACTCAACCGAGGGTTCTGGGAGTTGGGCCCATAGTAGAACTTTC
Source organism: Beta vulgaris subsp. vulgaris (assembly GCF_026745355.1). Lineage (NCBI taxonomy): Eukaryota > Viridiplantae > Streptophyta > Magnoliopsida > Caryophyllales > Amaranthaceae > Beta > Beta vulgaris. The sequence continues at coordinate 49,394,550 of NC_079204.1, read as the reverse complement.
AGGATCCAAGCCACCGAGGGTTTAAACAGTGGGTACCAATTTTGTACCGCTATGAAGCATGAACTTATGAAAAAAACATCCATTTTCCAAGATTTTTCCTTGCACCGTCATGGATGGGGGGGATAAGATATAGAATTTCATTCTAATTGCCAGTAGGGGTGGCGGAGAAGGTAGTTTTCATTGCTTACTAAGGGAGGATTTTAAGTATTCAAGGGAACATGATCCCCCGACCCCTTTTATGACCAAACTCGCAGCCCAGGGTGCAGTCAAGGATGCAAGACCTTTTCGGTCAACAAGGATGAAAACATCAGTGGAGGGGTTGAAGGTGGGAGGGGGGGTAAGCAAATGTGGTCAAAATCAAAGGGGGGAAAAATAGGGGGCTGAGGGTTGAGGTGGGAGGTGGTGGTTTTGGGTGCGGAAGAGGGGGGGTTTAAGGTTCAAGAATACACAGCTGATGAGTCGGATTTCTGCAGAGGTGGATTTCTTGTGTTGTGCGAGTCTGGTGGGCGTAAAAGTGGAGGCTCGCCTCTAACCCCTGAATCTTGTACACTCTCTCGCACTTTATCTCTCTAGACTCTCACTCATTTCCAACTATGATAATTGACATTTTGGTTTACACTAACTTGCCTCGTTTCATTAATCACTCTTAGCTAGTGAGGAAAATCTTGGTTGTGCACGTAAAGTTGATCAATGTGGGGTTGGAGACTAGTGATGTATTCAAGGACAACTTTTCAGTTACAAAATGCTATAAATTGCTCAGTGGTACATGTTCATTTTAGAGTGTTAGCCATGGAGAAGATTATGGCCCTATTTGGCAATTAATTAATGAATAGTTGCTAGGCGATTGTATTAGATAATAGATGATACCTGATTGTATTAGCTTATTTGACTAGATGATTGTATTAAATGTTTGTATAAAGGTGTTTAGTAGATAGCTGATAGCTGATCATTATTTGATTGTATAAAATGACCAATAAGATTAGCTTAAATGTCAGGTTTACTGATACCTAGGTAAGAGTAGTAATTTTAGAGAACTTTAGGACATTATTGTTATTTGTTCTTTCATTTTCAAACCTCTAATATCACAAAGCTCCTCCCCAACTTTTTCAACAAGAGCTTTTTTATCCCAAAAAACTATTTCAAACATTTATTTACCAAACACCCAAATTAGAGGATTGACTAGTCAAATCCTCTAATATGACCTCAACCTCCAACTTTTCCCTAAAACACTCTGTACCAAATATGGGCTATATGCAACAATTTTGCCAGTCCGAAAAGTATCTTCGTTACTTGGATTTTCTTTCATCGCAGACTTCTCAATTTTTGCTTAATGCCAAAGAATGAAACAATGGAGCCTTTATCTCATGTTGTCTGCTTCCCTTAATTTGTTGAAATTTATTAAACCCCTTATTTGTTGCGTACAGGTGAGTTATTCTATAGTTCACTCATGGTACACCCAGGTGTATTTTTGTAATAAATTAGAACTTCAGGTGCTCATAATTTGACACCAAATTTGCTTATATGCGCATTTTGCTCATTTACTTATTTGCTCCATTTTGCTCATTCGCTCATTTGCTCATTCGCTCATTTTGCTCATTTGGAAAACATAATCTTGGATGTACCATGAGCATGGTACACCCAGGTGTACAATAAATATTCTCAATTGGAGAAAGTACCACATTATAAGTTAAAGAAGTTACTCTAGGTTGCTCAGACTCATTTTCAGTTATATCAAATTAATTAAATTATCATACAACGTCTTGTCCAATATATATGGAAGAGGAATTGTTGTTGCCGCCAGAAAATGTAAGAAAAAATTGAGTCATCATCGACTACACATCATGCTTTTGACTGAAATAATTTATAGCATCCAGATTTGAAGAGGTATGCAACTAACTGACCATAAGCCCTGTATAATAAGCAAAAATTACAAAAAGTTAATATTTTAAAAATATAGACCGAGACTAATCGAACAAGATTACACATAACTATATTTTTTTTTGACATGGACTATATTCTTACTCAACTACTACCCACAAATATAGTCAAATTCATGTATGTAAATAGTGTTATAAGTCGAGATAAGTACGTCGTCAAAAAAAAACGGAAGAAGTACTACTTAAAGTTGGGGGGGTCATGGATCACTTTATTGTTATTCTAAATGAATCTAGCACCACCTTGACCATCCAAACTGCGATTGAGTCATTATCTATATATGGAACATTATCTCAATCTTTCTAAAGTCTAAGGCCAAGTTTACGATGGTTCTATCAATATTGGAAGGTGTAATTAATGGCTTCAAACTTTGATTATGAGTCGAATTTCCAATTTTCATGTTGTGTTTATTATTTTGCACATCAAGTTCAATTAGTGCTTTGTTTATTTTGCAAAGAATGATGCTAATTGTAGTTAACAGTTTATTGATGTGGTCACAACTCACACCTTTACGAACTTTGTGGATGGTTCATCACCTAAGCGTAAATAATTAATTCAACAAAGGCAGGTTGGTCGTGTTGTAGAGGCATTGTTATTAAGAGAATTCAAATAACCTGAATAATTCAAGAACTTAGTTTGATTGGGCTGATCAGTGATACCCATTAAGTGTTGGGTATAGTGTGGAGATGATAATCGGAAGTGTTGAAGCTTTGTGATGAAAGAGTGTTGTGAGATGTGTGGTGTGTATGTGTGTGGTGTGACTTACAATGGGTAGTGAAGAGACACGAGGCAACCAGGCATCAACCATCGCAACAACCCACAACAATGGAAGCTTCCACACGCCCGCACCCACAGCCAAGGAGGGCCTCAGATATTGAGTGAAGTAATTCAAATTTACTGATACTGTTTTAAATTAAGTGCATAATAATTGGTGGATAGTCTAATGGTTCACCTTCTTAGTCTCTTCATGAGTTTAAGTCTTTTGGTTTTCTTATAGTTACATGTTATGTTGCTATGTATACCTTCTATGAGTTTGAGAAATAGAGTGTGAGAAAATCTGTTCCTCCACCTTTTCATATAATACAGTAGAGTATTATTCTGTTTCCCAACATTTATGGTATCAGAGCAAAAATACTCTAGGTTACAGTCCACCTAAACACTATCAGCACAAAACTCACAAAATTTGAGTGAAGATTATTGCAAGCAATGGCACGAATTCTTCATCTCAGCCCTTAATGCCAATCTTTAAGGGGGAAAAGTATCACTAATGGAGTCTTAAAATGAAGATAATTTTCAAGTCCCAAGAGTTGTGGGATTTGGTGGAGACCGGCTATACAGAACCGACTCTGGCACCCGTAGTGCCTGATCAACCGTTAAGGGAGAATCGCAAGAAAGATGCAAAGGCGTTATGATGCAAAGGCGTTATTTCTCATTCAGTCGGCATTAAATGATGATATTTTCCCCAGAATTTCAGCAGCTTCTACTGCACATGAAGCTTGGGAAATACTCAAGCAAGAGTATTTGGGTGACCAGAAGGTTATAAAGGTACGATTACAAACTCTTCGTCGAATTTTTTCTGAATAACTATGGGAGAAAAAGAATATGTGCAAGCTTATCTATCTAGAGTCACTGAAATTGTTAGTCTGATGAAGTCATATGGTGAAAGAATTAGTAATGAGGATGTGGTGAGTAAAGTATTGAGAAGTTTGAACAAAGATTGGGATCATGTGGTGCCTGCAATTATGGAGTCAAAGGACCTTTCTAATTACACCTTTAAAGATTTGATGGGCACTCTGTTGGCTCATGAAAGTTGGGTAAAAAAAAAGGGTGATGTTAAAGTTGAAGAGAAGGCCTTCTAAGTGAAAGAGTCTTCTACTAGAGGAAGAAATGAAAATTTTGGTGGTCATGGCAGAGGTGGTAGATTTAGTTATCGAGGTCGAGGCCGTGATAATGGTACAAGCAGAGGTAGATTTGGTGAAATTGGTAGAGGGCGAGGCCATTTTGGCGATGTGTGTCGATCTGATGAGTTAAGCCAGAATAGAAGTGCAATGCAGTGTCACTATTGTAAGAAATATGGACACAAGGAGGCTCAATGTTGGAGCAAGCAATGTGGGGAACAGAGAGTTGCAAATTTCACACATAAAGTGGAGGAAGAAAGCAAGTGGTTCATTGCACGTACTAATACCGCGGATATTGCGGACAGTGTATGGTTCATTGATAGTGGATGTTCGAACCATATGTCTAGTTCAAAGTCTTTGTTTAGAGATCTTGATGAATCGAAAAAAGGTGAAGTTCGACTTGGTGATGACAAGAAGGTACAAGTGACAGGAAAAGGTACGATAACCATTAAAACTATTCAAGGTAATGTAAAAATTCTTCACAATGTGCAATATGTGCGTGCCTAATTTAGCTCACAACTTGCTGAGTGTTGGACAATAAATGAAAAGTGGATATTCAGTTGTGTTTGAAAATGATTCTTGTGTCATTTGTGACAAGAAAACTGGCCACACATCTACTAATAATATCAAAGTGACCCACAACAACATGTTTCCACTAAACATTTCAAATGATATGAGTAGTGTCTTAGTTGTTCAAAGAGATAGTGACGCTAAATTATGGCACTTGCGTTATGGGCACTTGAATGTGAAAAGCTTGGGAGTCTTGAGACGATATGAGATGGTAGTTAGGTTGCCTAAAATTGGTGAACATGCTTTTTGTGAAGGGTGTGCCTATGGGAAGCAATGTAGGCAACCCTTTCCTAGTGGGAAGTCATGGAGGGCTTCTAATTTCCTTGATTTAGTTCATGCTGATTTGTGTGGTCCAATGAGAACGAAATTAATTGGAGGGAGTCATTATTTTTTGTTGTTTCAAAGATGATTATACTCGCATGAGCTAGGTTTACTTCTTGAAGTTGAAATCTGAAGCCTTTGAGAATTTCAAGAAATTCAAGGATTTAGTGGAGAACCAAAGTGGCAGGCACATAAAGACATTGCGTAATGATCGTGGAGGTGAATTTTTAAGTGTTAATTTCACTATTTTTTGTGATGACATGACATACGAAGGGAACTTATAACACCGTCCACGCCTCAACAAAATGGTGTGGTCAAACGGAAAAACAAAACCGTGGTGGAGATGGCTAGAAGCATGCTGAAAGCAAAGTAGTTACCTGATGAGTTTGGGGGACAAGTTGTAGCTACTGCTGTCTACTTGCTGAACATCTCTCCAACAAGAGCTGTGATGAATAGAACACTGTTTGAAGCATGGCGTGGTAAGAAACCGCATGTAAGACACTTGAGAATATTTGGGTGTACAGCTCATGCTTTAGTTCCTTCTCATTTGCGTCACAAACTTGATAGTAAGTCACAAAAATATATCTTTGTTGGTTATTGTACTGAGTTTAAAGCATATAAGTTATATAACCATGTGAGTAAAAAAGTTGTTGTAAGTAGAGATGTTAGGTTCGATGAGGAAGAAAGATGGAGATGGAGCAGTGATAGGGGGCCATCAGTGGCAGCAATTCCAACTTCTGTGCAACCTGATTTAGCACAACCATAAGCTTTTGAGTCTGGAAGCAATCACTCATCATCATCAGATTCTATGCCAAGCAGCCCATCTTCCTCGGATAGTATGAAAATTCATCTCGTTCAAGCTCCTCTCCAGATTCGACACCAAGGAAGTTTCGCTCAGTAAGAGAACTATATGAGTCCTGTACTTTTTCTTTACTTGTAGCAGATCCCACTTGTTATGAAGATGCAGCAGAAAATCAAGCCTGGCAAGAAGAAATGAGTGAGGAAATGTCAGCCATACGCAAGAATGAAACTTGGGAGTTGGTTGATATGCCAGAGGATAAGAATGTTATTGGGCTAAAGTGGGTGTTCAGAACAAAGTTCAATGCAGATGGAAGTATTCAAAAGCATAAGGCTCGACTCGTAGCTAAAGGATACTCACAACAACAAGGCATTGATTATGAGGAGACTTTCTCTCCTGTTGCTCGATTCGAATCTGTAAGAGTTTTTCTTGCCTTTGCAGCTCAAATGAACTTGCCTGTATATCAATTTGATGTAAAGTCGGCCTATTTGAATGGTGAACTAAAAGAGGAGGTTTATGTTTCACAACCTCAAGGCATTGTTGTTAGTGGCAATGAAAATAAAGTGTATAGGTTAAGGAAGGCACTTTATGGGCTAAAGCAAGCCCCACGGGCATGGTATAGTAAAATTGATTCTTTCTTTCTTGAAAACAAGTTCACAAGAAGTGATAATGAGCCCACTCTTTATAAGCAGCAAGGGTATAGAGATTGTCTGTTAGTGTGTCTCTATGTGGACGACATGATCTATATGGGTTCTTCACAATCTCTTGTTGATGACTTTAAGTCAAGTATGATAAAGAATTTTGAGATGACTGATTTGGGCTTGTTGCGTTATTTTTGGGGCTTGAAGTGAAGCAAGGTGAAGACGGTATTTTGGTTTGTCAAGAGAAGTATGCGACAGATTTGCTGAAAAGGTTCAATATGACCAACTGTGAAGTTGCAGCAACTCCAATGAATATACACGAAAAGTTGTAGCGGGATGATGGAACGGAGCTAGCTGATACAAGGTTATTTAGAAGCATAGTTCGTGGTCTGAATTACTTGCCACACACCAAACCAGACATTACATTTTATGTAAGTGTGGTGTCTAGGTTTTTGCATAACCCAACAAGGCAACACCTTGGCGCTGCAAAAGAATTCTTCCCTATGTTACTGGAACTATAAACCTTGGTATATGGTACGGTAAAGTAGCAAACTTCAAGTCTGTTGGGTTCACTGATAGTGACTGGGCATGTTTTTAGCTTTGGGTCTGGAGCAGTAACATAGAGTTCAAAGAAGTAAGAGACAGTGGCATTATCATCAGCAGAAGCAGAGTATACAGCAGCTAGTGCAGCAACTCGACAAGCATTGTGGCTACGGAAACTTTTGGGTGATTTTAATTATGAGCAAAATGATGCTACGGAGGTTTATTGTGATAATAGGTCTGCTATTGCTATGGCAAAAAATCCTACTTTTCATGGAAGGACGAAACATGTAGATGTGAAGCATCATTTCATCCGAAAAATTGTAGCTGATAAGAAGATTATATTGAGATACTGTGGTACAAATGAGCAAACTGTTGATATCTTCACCAAATCGCTTTCTCAAGCCAAACATCTTTTCTTTAGGATGAAGTTGGGAGTTAGTGACTTTGAATCAAGAGGGAGTATTGAGTGAAGTAATTATAATAATTGGTGGATAATCTAATGGTTCACCTTCTTAGTCTCTTCATGAGTTTAAGTCTTTTGGTTTTCTTATAGTTACGTGTAATGTTGTTATATATACCTTCTGTAAGTTTGAGAAATAGAGTGTGAGAAAATCTTTTCCTCCACCATTTCATATAATACAGTAGAGTATTATTCTGTTTCCCAACATCAGAGCCTTGCGTGACTGACAGCCCGCAGGTGAAGCCTGTGCCTGCAAAATACTTCGCCTAGCCCGTGGCCAGTAGCCTGCTCCCATGGGGATTGGTGCGCCTAGAATCTTAGGCCTTGTGCAGCTCTTTGTGGGGTTTTGTGGTTGTTCATTGGTTGCTTGTTGCCACTTATTGTATGTTATATCCTAGTATGATTAGGATTCCTAATTTGTTACCCTTGTATAAATATTTTGAAGTGGTTCTTTGTTTATTCATGCCAAGCATAAGTGACATTATTCTTAAATCTAGAGAGACTAGAAAACCATAGAGAAAGGTTAGAGAATCTAGAGAAATTGCGAATTCTCCGTGTATCATCATCTCATATTCAAAGTCCTAGTGCAGTTATCGTGGTTTTGATCTCCCTATTCAAAGGTTTACACATTAAATCTTCTTGTATACTTTATTGTTTTAGTTTCTTAATTCCTCCATATATTATACTTGAATTGCTTAATTTGTTAGCGCCTACAATACATATTTCTAAAATTAAGGTTCTCACTTTGATAATAATGCGATACTTTCGTAATCGACAAACTTTTCACCCGGTTGATGGCTTTTGGATCGTTGACAAGAATTAACTGAAGTCACTTACACACTTGTTTATGTCATTTGATACTATGTTTGTGGCATATTAGCTAAAGCATAATGAAATTACTAATGATTTGAACATGGTATTATGATCAAGACATTGTATAGTACAATGACAATTGTTGATGTGACTACAGGGAATTTATTACAAGAGATGAAAGATAATAGATGAGATTCTCACATAAATAATGTTATTTTAGAAAAAATTGAAGTCATTTCATTAGTTATGACTTGGTAAAAGTCCAACAGTGAATAATATTACTTCTTTTATTGTGAAATTGATATTGAGATTCCTATTATGGAGTCAAAGTATTTATCTCAAGGAGAGAGAACAATTTGTGGTCGTATGTCACACAACTCATCACAGGTGACCAACTTTTACCATCCTGAAATTAAAGTTTTTATCAAGTGTCATTTATCTACAATTATATGAACTTGAAAACCAACGAGGTCAGCATTGAACTACTTGTTGTAAATCTTGCTTTAATCCTACCAATTAGTTTTGTTCCTTTGACATAAGAAACTTGATAAAACTCTTGCTAAAATTATGCTAATGAATTTTCACGTGTTAACTTTTTTGGGAAAGTTCACTTTGCAATTTCATTGTTCATTTTCACAATTAATGATGAGATATTGGAAGGTGAAGAGCCAATGAACAATTCTAAAGAATTGTCGAGACATATGAATCACATTCAAAGGTATACTTCCTTTTAGGGTCTGTTCTGTTCGGCATAAAACAGCTGAACTGAACTGAACTGAATTAAACTGAACTTTGAACTGAACTGAACTGAATTGAATTGAATTGAACTGAACTGAACTGAACTGAAATGAATAGTGATATGTGAGAGTAAAAATATTGTCAAGAGCTGAACTAAACTGAACTGAACTGAACTGAACTGAACTGGTCTGAACTGAACTGATCTGAATTGAACTGAACTGGTCTGAACTGAACTGAACTGAATTGAACTGAATTGAACTGAACTGAACTGAACTGAAAATAAGCTGGGGAGAACAGACCCTTAGGTCAATATTGCTTCTCCCCAACTCTCTCCGATGACAAGTGTAGAATAATGTGTTCGGAATGATGACTCTAGATAAAGGATAAATTACATAACAGTATGGGTGATGAGTAGGGATGGCAATCAAGTCCGAATCCGACCCTAGTTCGCTCTGATTTGAAAAAAAAAAATCTAAGTCGACTCCGACAAAAAAGTAATCCGACTCCGAGTCGGAGGAGGGTCGGAGTCGGATCTCATAAAATAATCTGACATCCGAATCTGAATCCGACTTTGAGGCAATCAATCCTTTTTTCTTATTTATGTTAATATATTATTTATATATAATCTGACTTCGACTTTCAGCCAATTTTATTATATATATAGGATTTTCCCATTTAAGAAATGATTGTTAAAAATAATAGTAATATTTAGAATATTTGTACTATATAAGATTTTCATATGGTGATTAGAATAAATTGTAATAATTAAATTATTATATTATAGAAGACTATTTTATTATAAAAATTGGCAGAAATATAAGTCGGATTGGGTTCGGAGTCGGATGTTTGGATTTTAAGTTGGTGTTCGGATTTTAAGTCGGATTGGATTCGGAGTCAGATGTTCGGATTTTAAGTCGGGCCGGATTCGGATTTTCGGATGTCGAAGTTGGACTCAGAATAAAAATTCGACTTCTTGTAGGGTCGGAGACGGATTATGCATAATCTGGTCCAAGTCCGACCCGTTGCCATTCCTAGTGATGAGTAGGGATAGCAACGGGTCGGAATTGGACTGGATTAATATAATTCGACTTCTACAAGAAATCGGATACTAAATTTGACTCCTACTCCGACATCCGACTTTGAAAATTCGTATATGATTCAACTTGAAATCCTAATATCCAACTCCTACTCGTTCCGACTTTTTCTTTAGCTCATTTTTTAATAGAAAAATCGTATGATACAAATAACCTAATCATAACTAACTTTCTAACAATCATGCGAAAATCTTATATAATATAAATAATCTAATCATTACTAATTTTTTAACAATCTTTTTTTTAATAGCAAAATATTATATAATGCAATTGCCTCAAAGACGGAGTTTGAATACAACTATACATACGTAATACAATGATATGAAAAAAATAAGGCTAATAGCCTCAAAGTCGGAGTTAGATTGGATGAGTTGGATTTTTGGGATCCGATTCTGCTCCTTCTCTGACTTGTAGTCATACTTTTTAAAGGGAGTTGAATTTGGATTCTTTTTTTTTTAATAGACTCAAATTTTATCCTTCGGATCAAATCAGATCAGGGTCGAATTTGGATTGGATTATCATCCCCATCGATGAGTTATAATCAATTATTGCATTGATATTGTTAATTATGTAGAAAAAAATTGTTTTTGAGTACTAACATCAATTTTTTATAAAGTACACTTAGTTATACATAGAGCTAAGTACATCAGGGATTAACTTTTGCTCATTTTAAAAGCCAAATTGCTCATTTTAAAGTTATTTGTTCATCTACAAGTCAGATATTGCTCATATTTAAAGTTGATTTTGTCTTATTTGAAAGTTGATTTGCTCATTTCATATTCGTTTTTGCTCATTTGAAAATTATTTTTGCTCAAATCATACATCTAAATTCAATTTTGCTCATTTTCAAAAGTTATTTTTACTTATAAAACTCCCTCCGTTTCCTAAAGATCTTCCCACTTACTGTTCTTACAGATACCAAGGAAAATCAAGTTGTGTGGGGCATGATGTGAGTAAAGTAGGAGAGAGAAAGGGGTTAAAATAAATAAACAAATAAAAAGGGGTTAAAGTAGGAGAGAGAAAGGGAGTAAAATTGAATTAATAATGTAATGGTGGACCATATGATAGTGACATGAGAGGGTAAATAGGAAAATTTGTTTTGCCAAATAAGGAATAAAGCAAAAGAGGGAAGATCTTTTGGAAACATCCTTAAACGGAAAGAGGGAAGATCTTTAGGAAACGGATGGAGTACTAATTAGCTAGCTAAAGATAGGTAAACCTGGGTGTATAATATAATTGCTGCTAGGAAACACCGAGATAGCATTGACACAATAATCATTAAACTTTCTCTAGCTACCCTATCAAAGAATGACGATTATTGCATTTGCATATGTTAACATTTTTCCTTTTGCCATTTCCTCCGATCCTATTCTTGTTAACAAATGAAACCCTTATGTCCGGAGTGGGAAATGTGCCGTAACCTAGTGAAGCAGACAGCCATATTTCCACCCAACATCAGATAAGTATGCGTTTTTGGGATTTGAGAAAGCTATGCCACATGCAGCGGAAGAGAAGTTAATTAGGGAGTAGTTCTTAGCACCAAAAGCGAGTCTAAGATAGAAATTTTCTCATTAGCAAATTTAAGCACAAGCTGATAAATTTGTAGGACACCCCATTTTGGGGACTTGGGAGTTGGGACGTAGGGCAATTGAAGCATAGGGGACCAAGTTGAGATAGAAATGGGCCAAATACAAAATTTGCAGCATATTGGTACAGTTGTACTGTTCCTTGCACTACAACTGATACAAATCCACAAACAGAATTTATTATATTCACTCTTTGTCGCCTTAATATAAGATGAGACATCACCATCTCATTTTGTACTTTAAATTTTTTTTTTTCGTTTTGTTTTAAATGAGACATAAATAATCGATACGAAGATTTAAAGTGTACAAATATAGACAGAAAGAAATAGAATGACTCATGTAATGAGGAAAGAAATAGAGGTAGAGAGAAGTAAATACTAAATAAAGTAACGTTTCATTTATTTTGAAATGGCCTGAAAATTGATAAGTGTTTCATGTATTTTGGAATGGAGGAAGTATATATATTGCTTGCTCAATTGACATACAAAAACATAGGAAGTAGAAACTTTTAGGAAATATATTAATGTGAAATTGTTTTGTTTACAAAAATATAGGAAATAAATTAGTCTTTTCTATGAAGTTTTAATCTACAAAATAGACGAAATTATGTACCCATGTTCTTTTAGGGTTTTTCATGATCAACCAAACAAATTAAATTTAGGAAGTACGAACTCATATGCACAACCAAAAGAACACCCAAAACATGATTCTTCGATTTTTATAGATTGCAAGGCTTTGACTTTCATGATTATTAATGTACAACTTGACCATGAATATCTTTAGTTATTGAATTGATTTTGAATAACGGTAATTAGTAGATATTTGTATGAGTTTATGTCATCAATGTCAAGCATCACTGCAATCCTATATATATATGTGTGTTGGGGGAGGGGGTGTGGATGGGTGGGTGTGTGTATTTGTTTGTTAATGTCTTCTCCAAAATGGTCATTTAATGTTATTGAAATAAACACATATTTAGATTACATTTCTAAAACCAAATGACCACATAGATATATTAAGTGTTCCCGTCAAAAAAATATATATTAAATGTTACTTTGTCACTCATACCTTAATCGTGGTAGTTCTTTTTCCAAAACATCAATTCCCCATATTGATTCATTGGAATAATGTTGAAGAACTCAATAACGCTAATTCAAGTTGAGGTGAAAAACAAAATTGTGGCCCAAATCCGAAAAATTATTCAAAAATAATGGACGGACGCTGAGGATATTGTAGTATGTTCGAACTTGCACCCGACTCGCAAGTAGCCTAGTACCCGATCGAGCTGGTCCTAGGAAGAGACCAACCCCAAATCCCATCTGACTCAGGTGTCAATATAATGAATAGACAATGGACTCGAACTAGTTACCGAACCAAACATGTAGGCGTGTTTTTATTTCCAAATTGTAGCGCGTACTGGCATTTGACTACCCCGTTGTAAAGGTTTATCTATTGAAAACGTTTTGAAGTCGCCAACAAGTATGTAAAGGTAGACTCATAAACCTAATTAGATATTGGAAAATCGTAGGAACAAATTAGGGACTTATCCAATGTAGATTTCCCCATGTAGACTCCATAGATGGTCAAAATGAACGAAAGATTGAGTTCGGGGGGTATGTGTACAACAGAGTCGGGAACTATATTGCCCAATGCTGGCCTTTACTAATATCGATTCATGTCAATGTTCATGCAAAAGAATAACCAAATAATGTTTTAAGCACCCTAAAAATAATCAGTCTAGGTTGGTTCAGGAAACACATAAAAACACTATTTTTTAGTGATATGTTATTAGGCAATCAATTTACAGAGAACCTAACAGGTCGTCTAAATTAATATGATTAATGTTAGAACAATTTCTTAGGTCTTGATTAGCAAAAATAACATGTGGGTGATAAAAGAATTAAAGCAGGACAATCATGTAATATGCATATAATGATCAAGCAAGCATATGATTATATATAAGAACAGTAAATAAAAAGAAATAAAAAGGTTTAGAATATACAATAGAACAATATTATATTAAAGATCTACATCATGAAATAAACAATTAGTAACTTCAATATAAAAATAATTAATTTATTTAAGGACCCTCAGGATTATACCGTGGCTTGGGTCTACGAGATTAACTACGTTCAGGACGAGCAATCGTGAAGCCTGAAAATCTGAATGTATAAAAGTCTATATAGATTGAATGTATGTGTGTCCGAAAGTATGACTTTTTTAGGAAGGTTTTGTGTTCCGTAAGATATTCGTCGAGTATTATGTGAAAAATCTATTTTATTTTCCGTACGGAAATCAAGCCTATTATTTATATGGAAAACGACATTGCGCCTCACGTGCCAGCTATGTCTGGCGCGGGATGACGTGTCAAGCGCATGACGCGTCATGCCCAGTTAAAAGCGTACATGTGGTACGCGCTTTGAAAAAGATAAGAAAGATAACCCGCATCTCACGCAGAGAACTGCGCTTAACGCGGAGCAATGCGTCAGGCGCACGCCACAGTTTGTGGAACAGTGCCATGTGTCAAGAAAAGATGCACCTAATGCAGCAAGATGCGCCAAGAGCACGATGGTACGCCAGGCGCACCAGCCTGACTTTTGACACGTCTTTGCCATCTTTTTAGAAAACGTGCATGTTTTAAAAGATTTTCTTTTATCCTTTAATTCTGAAATTTTGATTTTACGGGATAAAATCTGGTTTTAACTATAAAAAATAACTTTTGAAAATATTTATTTTATTTAATTAATTATTATTAAACTAATTGGGCTGAAAAAAAATTAATTATCATACATAATTAATTGGGCTTTTAAATAGGACTTTAACACTTTTCGGAATGGTCTTGAATGGCTTTTCAGACTGTTCTTCCCTTGGGTCGGACCAATTAAGACCACGATATGTTTCATCATCAGAACCTTAAATGTGGATACACGATTATGTGTCTACAAAATCCCCCACTTTGATTGGGGTTCAGGAAAACGAAAGTCAAAATATAAAGTGTCGGGACGGAGAACGATTCTAAACGCTCTGCAATTTAGAACTTATCTACATACGCCGATCTCTTCAAAACAAATTTAGTATGTAGGGAAATAACTACAAGCAATCTAATTACCTGCAGAAGGTTATGTTAGCAGATAGGGGCAAACAAGTTAAATTAACATATAATGATGCAAAGATATAAACTTAGAATCTCTAAGGATGCATTAGACACTATGCAAGGATTAAAGTTATGCAAAGCTAAGGGTGATGACATGTCATGCTAGGTCAGGGTTATGCAAGACTAGAATGTATGCAATGCAAGGTTAGTGTTTTGCAAGCCTGCAATGCAAGGTCAAGATTTTGCAAGGCTAGAAGATGTGCACAATGATCAGAAGTAGATAGAATAATTTTTTAAAGTCGTTTTTAGTACTCTCTTCATCCCACAATACTCTTTACACTTTCCTTTTTTATCTGTCCCATAATACTCTTTACACTTCTATTTTAAGATATGACCCACTATTATTTTAATCATTTTATCTTTTAACTATTGACCCACACTCTCTCCTTCAAATAAAATAATACTACTCTTATTACCTACCAACTCTAACCATGGCCCACATTCTCTCTCCTTAAAATAAAATAATATTACTTTTACAACCTACTAACTCTTATCACATCTACTTTTCAATAAAATAACAATTGATAACCAAACAACAACTTATCAACTAAAACTACGTGGCTTGATAAGTGTCAAGAGTACTTTGGGACGGAGGGAATAAATAATAGGGGTCCGTAAATGAGGTCCACGGATTACAAATTTTTGGGAGGTTATTTCGAATGGGAGGAACCACCACACATACGAAACCCCCACTTTGGGTGAGCCTGCCTTGAATTAGGCTTGAACCTTGATTGAAATGTTCTTGATCTGATATTGAAAATGCTCCTGAACTCTAGAAAGTCAAATCATTAGGCCATGACTAATTTTATTTTATTGAAGCGGTCGGACCTCGAGATGAGGATTCCTACGTATCCTTGCAAAATCAGACCATTCGTAGTTGTAGATCTGATGTATTTTTTATTTTTATTTTTTTTATGCGATAATTTTTGCCTAGACCTCCTTTTCGGATATTCAACCTAGCGGGATTGGACATACCTTGAAAAAGGAGTTAGGATAAGGTTTAAAGCTGGAGGCTTAGATGAAGGTTTAGTTGGACTAAAGGAGGATCATGGATTTAGATTATATGGATTGAAGGTTTGATGAATTGAAGGAATATAAGGGATAGAAATTATGTGCAAGCCCCCTAACTTGACTTTTTATTTATTTTCCTTTGGCTTTTTAGTTTTGCATTTATTTCTTTTTGTCATGTGTGTTTTATTTCTTTTGCTTTTACCATTTTGTTTTCTATTGCACTTTCATCTTTAATTTGTCACTTTTTTTTGTTTTGCCTGACATTGATGTATTTTTATTCAGTGAGGCTTGCACACAAGCTATTGTTATGGGTATTGGAAGGTTTGAAGTGTGGAGCTTTGATGTCGAAGGGATATTTGGGTAATGAAGATGATGGTTTATGGAGAAAAGTGGGGGAATAACTCTTAATCCAAAGTATATCCATTTTTCTCTTTTTTTTTTTTAGTTCAGACCTTTTTTATTAAAACTGTTAGTCAAGTTCGTTAAGTGATTTAAGTTTCATCATTGAATTAGAAGCATAAATAAAATGATGAGGCTAATGAAAATGAAAATGCGATTATGTTATTAATTGAAAATGAATAGAACAGGGCTTATTGAAAATAAAGTCCTAATTGACATAAACTCGACAGGAAAGGAAATGAATGAGCTAAGGGAGGGACTATGTGACTCAACCTAGAATACTAGTGTCAAATGACTAAGCCTCCTTCATTATTTAGGCGCTACCCAAGGGGTTGCCATTGTTGTTGACTTTTGTTGTAGGTGGAATTGGTAATGTACCATATTCAACCATGTCTTGCAGAGTATTCTTTAAGGTCCATCACTGTGATGTCATATGTCCCTTCCCTTGATGGTACTTGCAGTAGGCATTCGGATCCCACCTCCTGGATCTATTCTTGAGATCAGGGTCTGGAGTAAGGCCGAGAGGTTGAAGTGCTCCTTTTGCATGAAGCCTGGTGAAGGCTTCTTCTAGAGACATGTCTAAGGGTGTGAATATTATTTGAAGCTTTTGAAAACCTCTCTTTTCAATAGTTAGGGCATTGATGTTAGAGATAAAAGGGTTATTGTTACTATTCTTGAAAGATTTGTTGTTGTTACAATCCTTGTTCTTGTTGGCTTGTACCTCTTCTTCAATCAGCAGGTCTACCTTATAGGGCTTCGTGAAAGACTCTATGGGTTGAAATTTAATTAATATGATCCTCATACATGGGCTGCAAATTACTGATCGTCAGTCGGACTTGATACTCTTGTGATGGTATGTTAGTCATTTGTACAGCTTTTTTCCTCCATCTGTTAAGGAAGGTGAAAAAGTCTTCGTTGGAGTTTTTTTAGTTAACTCCAATTCACGTAGGCTAATAGGAAGTTTAGTATTATATATGTATTGTTTATGGAACTCTTCTCTGATGTAGTTCCAGTCATTCAGCTTGGTCTTATTCAATGATCTAAACCACTTGGATGGATGTGGATCTAAGGTCAAGGGAAAGAAATAAGCAAATAGGTCCTTGCTTATGCCCATGAGAGCCATAGAGATGAAGAAAGCTCTCAGATGATCATCTTGTTCTTCGATCCCCTTAAACTTTGGGAGGTCACGCAATGTTACCTTTTTAGGGAGCTTGTCCCTCAGTTCAGGATCAATGATGTCATGGCAATGAGTCTATCTCTCGAGTTCAGGAATTGACTGGATCAATTGCCCGAGTTTTTCAAACCTTCAATCTATGTTGGTCTTGATTGGAGGTGGTGGTGGTGGAGTGTCGCCTTGTTCGTCTTCTTCAGTTAGTTTATCCCTCATTGTCTTGTTCCTCAAGACGAGAGTTCATTAATGTCATTTGTGTCATAATGGCACTGAACTATTTATTAGCATCCCCCATTTCAGATGATGATTCAAAAGAGTCAAAAGATTCATCTGAAAAGGTGAGGATGCATTTGACGAGTCTAGGTTTAGGTCGACTTCTTTCTCTCTCTGTTGGACATTCCCAAGTTATAATCTCGTGATCTGTCCTGAACATAATTCAAACGGACCTCATAAATATCAAGAAATAATGTTTTTGGAAACGAGAGATGGAAATGGGAATGGGAAATGAAAAATGGAAACGAAAAATGATTAGAAATGGGTATAAGTATGATTTGGACTAGTATAGGCTTGACCATGATGGGGACATGGGCCTAACTATATGCAAATGCAGACATAGACTGGACTGAACTATGCAAGCAGTCTGGATTTCATGACTGGGCTTTGGTGATGATAGGAGAGACTAGACTTTGAACTCTTAACTTTTGAGGAAAGCTGGACAATAGTGAAGACTAAACTCTTAACTTAAGATAAGCATGCTAGGTAACCAGACTTTGAACTTATGGGTGAGCAAGCAGGCTAGAAAACTAGACTTCGAAACTTACATTAGACTAAGCAGGCTAGACTTAGAAATAACCTATGTGAACCTACAGAATGCTAGATTTTAAACTTACAGGTGAGCAAGCATGCTGGACTTTCGAGAAATTTGGACTATTATGAACTTCTGAAGGAGTTGGACTTGACTAGGGACTACAAGGAGATACAAACTAGACCTAGGATATGATTTGCCTAAATGAACCTAAGTTTGGACTGGATTAACATGTAGGTTTGATATAGACTGGGATATGCACATGGGCTTGATAGTGGAAATAGAGTAGGATTGGACTTCGATAGGAATGGACTTTGATTAGACTTGGACTAGGCTTGACATAGACTAGAGTTCACATAAACATGCAAATGGGACTAGATTTTAACATGAGCTAGACTTACGTGGGCCTAAGATGGACTCTAATTCTAGTGATTGTATGGACTCAAATAGACCGGCCTAAGATGTATGCAAAATGGATTCTAATTTATATGAGCCTATTATGAATGCAAGTGGATTGGATTGAGTTGATTGGATTGAAGATGTTTGGATTGTATGGAGGTGCTTAGAATGGGCTTAATATTTTTGAAATTCGGTGTTTTTATCTTTTGTTAGGAAAAGTTGTGAATTAATTTTGATTCTTTTTTTGTAAATGTCGTGCATGGTGATGATTAGTAAATGCTTTTTGAAAAGGTAGAGTAGGAGGAGGTGTAGGATTGATTTTGAAAAATGTAAGTTTTTTGAAATTGATTGAATATGGTAAGGTAAGATTTGGTAGATTTGATAGGGAAGATTACTTGAACAAGGAGAAAGTGGGAAGAGGTAGACTACAATGACCACTTTAGATGCACTTTTTAGGACATACTCGACCTTGCATGAAAAGACTGATTATTTTGAATTAGGTGAGACTCCTAAAATGACCATTTTTTACGCGAATGCAGATAGAACGAACATAGGACCGAACATAAGATCGACCACCACGACGAATAAATCAACGAAAAGCATGCGATGCACAGGCTGCATGCCACGGAGCATTGCTGCACGCATCGCACAGCCGTGCGTCTGGCGCGGGAGTGGTGCACCAAGTGCAATGTTTTTCGGGGATTTAGGCTACGTATTGGCAAATTGAAGAATTTTTTTATTGTTCGTTAGACACGATTTTAGGAACAACGCATAATAATGACAATTTGACAGGATAATAACAGGCAAATGTCATATAACATGGATGCAATAGTTCCAACCTAAAGTCTAGTTATATGTTTGAAACTATTGATCAGGTTTAGGTATAGCGGGCAAAATATACACCTACCCGTTGACCCGACACGAGACCCGCTTTCCACCCGAAAAATAATGACACGAAATAGAACCAAAACCCGAAAGTAAAATAGATCCGAACACGAATCTACCTGACATGAAGTGGCTCGATAATGATGACCCGAACTCGACCCGAAAGTTGTCATATTAGTTACTTTTTAAATAAATTAATTAAGGAAAAAATTGTCATGAAATAATATACTTCCTCCATTTATTTTTAGATGTTACACTTTCTATTTTAGAAAGTTTTAAATTAGATGTTACACTTTCCTTTTGGATAATAACTTCTCTCTATCTCTCTCCTATCACATGTTCACATGGGACCCTTTTGTTTTTCATTCTCTCTATCTCTCTCCTCTCCAAAAATTACCTAGGAGTCCGTGATTTGAAAAGTGTAACATCTAATAAAAAACGGAGGAAGTATATGATTTAGCCACTATACATTAATTATTTAACTTACTATCATTAGTCTTATATGTATTTTATTTATTTGCTAGATTGGAAACCCGATTTAACCCGATCCGATCTAACCAGACTCGATATGACCTGAAATCTCATGGATTGGTACCCAAACGTAATCCAAACACAAAGTTGACCCGAATATGACCTGACTCGTAAAATTCGTTTGCCATCTGTAGGTTTAGGTTCAGTTTAAAAAGGGTCCATGACTAATAGATTGATCCCATGCTTCATACCCTTGCTTAAAGAGGTGGCCACGTGTAAGACGCACTTCAGATCTCAAGTCAGGAACAAGAGAACAATCTCATAGTTGTGTAGGTTTTCTTATGACTAAGATCCAATACTATCGCTCAGAAAGTTTTTTGGAAGGACAAAGCGCAAACCCTTCGGGGTGACCTCACACATAGAACATGTGTTGACGAGGCAAGGTAGATTGTCCTTATAGTAGCTAAACAAGATCTATGGATATGCAAAACTGTAATATTATTCTAATGCATAAAAAGAGTATGAATCGTATTTTTCGAGTTTCACCCACTCATTAAATTTTTTTTTTTTAAATCCTCCATAGTGAAGTCGCCAAAGTGTAATCGTGTTTTTATTTTGCCTACGTGGGATGAGTGTGTATTGGTATTTGACTACCTCATTGTATTCAAAACATTTTGAAGTCGCCAACAAGTCTTTACAGGAAGACTAATAAACCTTATTGGATATTGAAAAACCGTAGGGACAAATTAGGGACTTATCCAATTTAGAACCTATCAGCAGGGGTTGCAGCACTTGGCTACCTAATCTGGTAAGTAGTAAAAAAAAAAGAGAAGTCTTGTTAAGGCTAGAGTTTACGTTGTAATGCCTCAAAAGATCTCCAGAAGTGGTCATAACTAGTTTAGAGGGTCCAACCTAGTTAGTTTGCTTCCCATTAGATTGGTTTAGGTTGTAATGGAGCTTTATCAATTTACTTAATTGCTTGCTTAGCCAAAAAAAGTAGGAGCGAAAGGAGAAAAATCTGAAAAGTTGGGAGTAAGAAGTAGAAAAACTAAATAGAAAAAATAGAGGAGATAAAAAAAAAATGGGGTAGGTAGGAGATTTTAAGTGTGTTAATTTATTTGGTAAGGGACCACATTGGGGGACAAAAGTAAGAAATATTGATTGAACATTTTACCTTATATAGATAAGAAAAAATTGACAAGAGGAGGCCCAACTATGGCCCCCTTCTATAATAGATCCCAACTTTTGAAAACTCCATCACCGTCCCAACTTTTTGGGGTGTATTACAGTAATGGTCTTAGCAGGTCACCTAACCTGCTACAATAGGTAAACCTCTAAAAACTATCACCCTTGCCACCTCTTCCACCCTTCCCCTACACTGCCACCCCTTTCCCGCCTCTCCCCTATCCTGCCGCCCCCTCCCCTGCTCTAAAACCACCAATGCCTGCCTCCCTACCGCTGACTCGTCGGACCTCGACCATCCTCCCACTGACCAATGCAACATTGTACCCCTGCCTCCTCCCTCCGCTGGCCAGTCCACTGACACACAACAACAATACAACCACTGCTACACCACTACGAATCAATTAAAACCAATTTTTTCACCATATAAATCGAACAAAAATCAACAACACTCTGAAAAATCCCTAATTTACCATCCTAATCAGGTTTTTATCAAAGAATTTCGGACAAAAATTAAGGAAAAAGAGGGAGAGGGGTAAATTGCGATGATTCAGAACAAAATAATGGAGAGGAAAAGAGAAAATCAAAAGAAAAAAAAAAACTGGAGAGAGCAAGACAAAGATGGTGAAAATTCTCGTGTTGATTAGAGGCTTGTGCGCACATAGTGAGCTGCTCTACGACCACTAAAACACGGCAAGCATTGACTTGCAGCGAGAACTCAATATGACTTTTCCTTGAAACACCAACGTTTCCTAGTGCTGGAGCTTGCTTCACCGCACCACTAATAATGCTCATCACTACCTTCTTTCTCTCTCCTCTGCAATTCCCGTTGATTTTGCCACTTACTCGGGGGAGTGTGAATGGGTGATGCACCGACTTATAAACGAATATGAATAAGATGAAATGAAAAAAATCACTCCCTTGTCCCCAAACAAACCCCTCCCCCGTCCGTCCCATTCGTCACCTCCCTTTCCCCTACCCCTAAACCCCCTCCCCTATCCCGCCCCGCCACTCCATCCTTTTCGAGAAAGGTGGAATATTGTTCCCCCTCTCATGAAACCCCCCTCAAACCTGTAAAAGAAATTTAAAAAAAATTACCTCTCAAATCGATAACCCTTCCACTTGAACCATTATTGTAAAACATCTCACAAAATTGGGAACGTTATAAAGTAGTCAAAAATTGAGATCTAAAAGGGGTCATATTAATCCAAAGTTTAAATTATTATGAACAAAAGTATCAAAATTTGTATTATTCTAACTAAATAATCTTATGTTTAATCTTATTATAAACTAATGAACATAGGTATATATACGAAAATAATGTTTAGGCACCTATGGCTCTTTGATCACTATTTTCAACTTTTTTTTCTTTTATGATTCCAAGATGGCACGAGTGTGTTTCAATGTAACCTGCAGGTTTGCCACTTTCGAGTTTCCATGTCCACCCCTGTCTTGTCGTGTATTGAATTTTCCATACATTTCTCCCTTTTCTATACGGCTATACTACTACGAATCTACGATATGCAAATCCCAATATGTAAAGCTCTTCTCCTGACCTAGTACCATTTTCATGTCAACATTCCAAAATTCTTGTTATTTAGACTTAAAGACTAGTAGTCATTCGATATCCAATTAAAGTGAGAAAAATACGGCTGTCTACGTCTCAAAATAATTTAAACAATTTTCTTTTATGTTTGTCCAAAATTAATATAAATATTTCCATTTTTGATATTGTCCTACTAATATTATATTATTTCTTATATACTCTTTTATCCCACACTCTATAATTATTGATTTAAAGTTACTTAACTTTTTACGTTTTCTAATTAAAAAAAAAGTATCCCACTAATTACTATCACATCTACTTTTTCAATAAAATAACATTTGATAACCACACTATAACTTATAACCTTAGATTACGTGCCCACAAGTGTTCAGATATTTATGGAACGGAGGGAGTACTTTAAAAAATTAAGATTGGTATAGTGATGATAAAGTTTATACTAGCATGTAATGCTTTCTACATTTTTTTTAAGTACTTGCAACGTCTTCTATTTTACGATATTCTCTATTACTTGTAATATACAAATTTTTCGTACTCCTTATGTTCCATGATATAGTGCTACTTCTCATTTTCTACGGGAATTAGAGAAAATGGAAGGAGTAGTAGGATTTCTGAAAAAACATATTCAAGAAGGTGTTTTTTTGATACTTTTGTCTTGGAACCAGTTTTTTATTTTGTTTTTTCTCTTAAAATAAATCGAAAAGAAATCAGTATTCATTGTGGGAGCACATATTTTGAAAGAAAGGTTGGGTGTTTTAAAAAGTTTATGTAGAAATTAAGGATAATTTAGTCCAAGCATGCATGTAGATGGAAAAGAAACACAGGCACAATATTTTAGGACATCCAAAAAGGAATTCGAGCACTATATTATGGGACTAAGGGATTAAAAATTATATTTTTCTCTCCCTAGCACATATGGAGTTCTTCTTGGTGTTCATAGCTCTATGTACAACCAAGGGTAAATGAGTATACATCTGATCAAATGAGTATGTATCTCATTAATTAAATGAGTATGTATTTGATTAATTAAATGAGTATACATCTTTTCAAATGAGGGATTGTTCTTCCCAACTTATTTTCAGTTCAGTTCAATTCAATTTAGTTCAGTCCAATTCAATTCAGCTGTGGACAATACTTTTACTCTCACATATCATTATTCATTTCAGTTAAGTTCAATTCAGTTAAGTTCAATTCAATTCAGTTCAATTCAGTTCAGTTCAGCTATTTTATGCCGAAGAGAACAAGCCCTGAGTATTTATCTAATCAAATGAGTATGTAGTTGATCAAATAAGTAAGCATATTTTTAAAAATGAGTATGATTTGTTAAGTTAATTTTTTTTGACATCGGAGAAATTTGCATAAATCACTAGTAGAAAAAGGACGATTTGCGTCCCCCTCAATTGCGTCATACAGAAACGGAAACGACGCACAGTTGGGATTTGCGTCGCATGTGGGAAGTTGTGCGACGCAAATCACAAAAATCTCCCCAGTAGGTGCGCGGTATATGCGTCGCACCCTCCTCACATGCGACGCAAATTAACAATGTGTGTCGCATGTGAGGACAGTGCGACGCATATACCGCGCTCCTGCTGAGAGATTTTTGGACCAATGTGCGTCGCACCTACGGAGCATGCAACGCGCTCCTTTAAAATGTCTCAAACCCTAAAATTTCTCTCTCCCTCTCTCTCACCCTCACCCTCACACTCTCTCTCACCCTCACCCTCTTCTCAAACTGGCGTCTCTCTCTCCCCCTTCAATTTCTCTTCTATGGCAGTCGACGACGACATCTTCGGCGACGGAATCTTCTGCACAGACCACCCATTTCGTTCCGCTACCTCTCCTGGCAGCGGGATCTGCGCCTTTTGCCTCCCTCAAACCCTAAAATTTCTCTCTCAATTTCATCATCCCCCCTCTCTCTCTCACCCTCACCCTCTCTCTCACCCTCCCACTCTTAACCGTCGCTCCGTGCGCCTCAACCGAACAACGAAGAACCGCAACGTGCGTCTCCGGCAAACAACGAAGAACCGCAACGTGCGTCTCCGGCGAACAACGAAGAACTGTAACGTGCGTCTCAGGCGAACAATGAACAAAATTTCGTTCGTCTCCGGCAATTTCGACGCAACGAACACTCTTTCTCTCTCACTTTGACTAGTTCGTTTTTTTTTTCTTTTAATTTTTTAGATCTAATTTTATGATTTAATTATCAGATTTGAAATTTCTTATTTTCATTTGCAGATTTGTGTTTGATTCTTCTCGAAGTCTTCTTCGTCGGAAAACGAGATTTGAAGAACGAGAATTGAAGAAGAACAAGGTTTCAGGCAATTTGTATTTTTTTAAGAACGAGTAGTTTTGTTTTTTTAGGCGATTTGTATTTTTTAAAAATATATTTAGTGAAGTTTCTTTTTGATTATTATCACTTGTTTCCTCGAATGCAGTACTAAAGCACTATGCTTTGGTAGTGCTTTTTTTTATTTTTTACATTACCTTATTTGCGTCGCACATGGCGTATGGTGCGACGCAGATGCCTGATTTGTGTCGCACTTCGTTCTATGTGCGACGCAAATTCCCCCTATATCTCGCCTGTAGTGTGTAGGTTGTTGGGCTTGAAAGACCAATTTGCGTCGCACCGTATACAACATGCGATGCAAATAGCTAAAACTTCTGCGTCTTTTCCGCATACGATGCAGATCAGTTATACGTCATTTGCGTCGAGGCTTGTGCCGTCAGACTGAAGTCCGACGCAAATAGGGGTCCCAGGTCCGATGCAAATCGACCTTTTCTACTAGTGAATAAAGAGAGTTTACATACCAGTTGAGTCATTAGTGACCCTTACGGTACTAAGAAGATAAAGTAAAACCAAATTATAAGAAATAGACGCCATCGGACTTTTGGTTGTTGAGATGACTTGGTTTGCAACATCCAAACTTGCCAAGGCCATTGATAATGCTTCCATTGAAGATGATGTAGCACTAGTTGAGATCATACAGCTTAAGGAATCGTGAAAACCTGGAAAAATTTAAGAACAAGAATAGAAATAGAAAGGGTAGTAACGATTTAAGCTAGAGACAACATACTTGTGAAGTGGTTACAAGCAACACGTGTCATTGAAAGTGACTATATAACCATGCTATGAACCCTCAAAAATGAGAAACAACGTATAGATAAGGAGTTTTAAAAGCGCTAAATTTAATATCATCACTAAGCAAAACTGAGAATTATCATCAGTTAGTCTCTGACACAAACTGACATCCCCGAACCAGCAATACCTACACCCCTTCTCACTCAAGGCTCTTCTCCTTGACACACTACCTAGAATACAATCTCCAAAAATTCTAAAGAAGAAAAAAGGTTCCTCCTGATCAACAAATGCAATATGTCCTACAGACTTCAAACTCCATCTAGTAAAGGAGGAAGCAACACCAATCAGTAAAGCCTTTAGGCTCCGATTCCATAATTTCAACTATTTTACATCAACAATCATCGAAATTAAAATATCCACAAAAGATAACCAGACTAGGACACAAACTCCAAAACCACAAGATAAGACTTAAATCAGCAATCTTAATAAGAAAACATTCAACATACTAAAGAGAAGCCAGAGCAACATTATTACCCAACAACAATAACAAACTTCAGACATACTGAGCAAAAACAGCTAAAGCAGGGAGCAAGCATAACCTAACCACCGCTAAACCAGACAAAGGCAAGAGAAAATCTAGTAATCGCCAAGTCCTAATACTAAAACAGAAACCCTAACCTAATCTTTACATTTACCTAGGTCGGGATAAATCTGAAACCATAAGACGACGACAACAAGGTTAGCTTTAGTAAAAGCTAGAGAATTCCTTATCAAAACAGATGTGAAAACCTCTAATGTAGCACTTCCTATCCCAAACAAGAAACCCTAATCCTAAAAGTTACATTTACCGACGAGATTATCGACAACGCGTTCGGGAAAGCTTTGGAGATCAGCTACCTGAGAATGTGACACTAGATCTGAGTAAATTTCCTCCCTGTAGTACTCGCGTAGCTTGATCAAAAGGAAAACCCGCAAAATAAACCACGAACGAATTATCATTCTTCCTTCTTCTCTACCCGGAGAAATAGAAAAAAATGCTTTTTAACACTTGGGTGACGAAGGTGCAGCATCGGTGGAGCAGGCTCGTCAGCGACCTTGTGAGCAGCGTGCGCTCAGGCCAACCACCAACGAGCTTACTTTTGGCAGTGGCTGCTTTTCTAGGGTTTTATTTTAGTTGGAAGAATTTTAGAGACAAAAATACGTGAGGTCACGCATATTCTTGAGTTATTTTGTGGTATATATTTTCTTCGAAGTTTTATGAAACTTACACAAAGTGGAATATTTAACATAAAAAAGTGAACAAATCTTTTTGTTTAAAAAATAATCTCAAGAAAAAAGTTTATTATCTTTGTCATCACCCTATGACCCCATGAGTTTTACCAAATTCCTCCCTAAAAGGAATATAAAAATTATTTATATTACGATCAAACTTAAACCATCTTTTATACAACATAATAAATTCTTATACAATATTTATCCTTTATTATGCAATATATAATCACCATACCTTGAAGGAAAACAAAAGTATTTGAATATGATTCAAAACACAATGTAAATCTTTCAAAAGCAAAATAACGAAACCTCTTACTTTCTCTTATCCCCTTCTTATCTTTCTTTTTTTTTTTTTTTTGATAATTTGTTATTGATTTTATGGCTGAATCATTGAGGCTACAAAATTATGACAATAGCATGCGCACTATCGTTAGATTCTAATACAAAATCAGAGATAATGTTTATGCAAAAGCCTCACTAGCTACAGCTTAGAGCCAGGCAACGAAGTCGTCCAGCCTCCTAAGCCCTTGCTTAGCTAAAGTGTCAGCAACAATATCCGACTCTCTTTCTTTATAGATAAGAGAAATCCTTGCTCTAGATTTGAGAATCCTTCGGATGACATTAATGTGGAAGGAAAGATTCCAAGTGCCAGCATTTGACGAGTTTGACTTAATATTCAAATCAGTTACGTTTAGGAGATAAGATGCAAGGGAAATATTTAGAGTTCAATGGATGATGAGTACTTCGGCATGGTTGATCTCCACGAAGGGGTTAAGACTTGAAAATAAGCATTTGAAGTTTCCAGAATCATCCCGTAAGACTCCCCCAATGACCGATTTTGAGATAGCCATATTTAGAGAAGCGTCGATGATCCATTTCAAGGAATGTGAAGAAGGTAGAGTCCACACTCTATTAACTTGCAACACGGGCTGAGCCGCGGTTGATTGAAGCTTACCCTCCCAGTTGAGGCATTGTGGATTTCGGATAACTTCATTCGGGTTGTACGCTGATTTATCATCACAGCTCTTCATCCACCAGAAAAGTCACATCAAGATTAATACTCGAACATCTTGAATCGGACAGGAGTTTGATCAAAACATCTTGCATTTCTTTCCTTCCAAATCGACCATACTATGATGATGAAAGTTGAATTCCATATCTTTTTAAAGAAGTTATGATAGGCTGTCGTACACCTATCAAAAATAAATTCTAGCAAACCTTCTAACAATATAGTAAGGTAAGTAGGTTCGAATCCACATAGAGTTGGTCGTTTCAATCTAGTTTCTAAATTATGGGAAAACTAAATAAGATTAGAAATATGTGAATTAAAGTTTTAAACTAATAAATAAAGAAAATCAAAGTAAAAATATCTAGGGCAATGGTTCATCATGTTTATACTTATAATCTATCAAAATATCATCAATCGTTCAATCAATCAGATATCTAGAGCACATGTTAATCCTACGGTCGGGCCTTAACGCTCTGAAAAAACATATGCTAGTACGGTCGTTCAACATAATCAGATTTGCTAATTGTAGGTAAGCCTCTAAAGAGTACTATCTCTCGATCTATGACTCAATATTAGCAATATTTAATCAGACGATTGATCAGATTGTAAGATTAACAATAAAACACTAATCAATTAGAGAAATCAATAACTAATCAAACCATGAATAAATATCCATCAATAATCATATCATATAAGCATGGATTCCCAAACCCTAGAAATAAAAACTATTCTATCATGAAATAAAACATGAAATTTAAAAATATAAAATAAAACATAATTAAAGAAGTCAATGAAATAAACTAATAGAATTCATGAATTAATGAAGAAGAATAAAAACCAGGGTTTACAACTAAAAACTAATCTAAAAAATATTCAATAACCTAATATGACTAGGAAAGTAATTTACAAGATAAATTAAGAAATTCTTAAATAAATCATTAATGGGCGGATTAGTGATCCGCGCGTACGCGTGGCAGATTCCACCAAAAACAGTGCAATCTTCTGGAAAGCATAACTCCTTTAATAGAAGTCTTCTCCAGGCGTGCCACCTATCGTTAGAAAGCTCTTCAGGTCTAGTTTCCAAATCTGATGGATACTCGATTTTAAAGAGCACATCAAAAGTAATGATCTAGAGAAGAGTAGACGTGACTCTTTTTCACATTTCTTCTAATGATTTTCTGCTTCGTTTTCGCTCAAATTCGTACTATAAAATATCTATGACGATCCTTATACATTGTGGCTTCCTTCCAAGTGCTCCTAATCCTCAAGCTTAGCTAATCATACTCCAAATACATCCTCAATGCCTGAAATTCATCAAAAACAAGAAAACATACTGAATAGGAGTAGAAAAGCATAACTTAAGAATATAATGCAATAATGAACCTAAATGTGAAACTAATGCAACCTAAATGCACCTAAAAACTATATATAAAAATGACATATCAAGTTTCCATGTGGAGGGTGAGACCACTGAACAAAAGCTTCACTTAGAGAAGATGGGAACACCCAGTTGAGGTTCCACAATCCTGGCCACCAAGTCCAGATCTGATGGGAGAAGTGACAACGGAGGAAGAGGTGGTTTACATCTTCTTGATTATGATGACAAAAGACACAAATGACATCCGATTGGGGAATTATTCCAATGCGAGCAAGCTTATCTTTGGTGTTTAGTTTACCACGGAGCGCCAACCATATGAAGATATCTACACGATGATGGACAATATTCTTCCACAGATTGAGGTTGCGATAATTCCATTGAGATGGATTTAACCGTGAATGAACCCGATGGACTTGGGGTCCAAATCAATGAATCATGGTCTAATGGTGATAGGTGAACTTCTCTTGTAGGATAAGATGAAGGTTCTACAATTCAGATTCTCATGTTTACAGTTTTGATGCATCATATCAAAATCCTCCCAATTTTTGCATGAGTTCTCCTGAATTATCTCATATGTTTTGTGAATCCCATGTATATGCTAGTAATTCTAGAGCAATTTTTTTTCCTCAATATGAAAATGAATTGTTTTGGAAATACTATTATAGACTTGGCAATTTCGTTAGTCCTAACCATGGAATTGAAATTTAGGATATGTGTCTAGTAATTTGTGAGGGTTTAAATGAAGAAACTAGGGTGGTGTTTGATTCTATGTCTAATGGGAAAATTCTAGCCCAATCACCATATTATTGTTGGGATTTAATTGAGTGGTTGGCTAAGAATAACTATGAATGTGATATGTCTTTATCTACTAGACCAACCCCACAACCCTATAGTTGTATTACAAGACCTTCTTATTCTTCGAATTGTCGTCACTCTACTTCTCTTGCAATTTCTTTGTGTGATGTGATATTAGTAAATGATTTTAATCCCTCAACCAATATAAATTTGATTATTACACTCAAAATTCTCATCCCCAACCGTATATTTATTAAAAGGATGATGCGGGTTGGTTGTATAGAGAACGAGAGTTATCAGGATGATGATCAAATTATAGGAGAGATCAATGTGATGAATATTTTAAAGGAGGAACAAGCCTTGGTTGAAAACCTTCCTTGGAGAAGTCTATAGATGAGAGTGATGTGATTCATGAATCTTTGTCGGTTCCACTTACTGTTTTTGAGTTTCATGTTCCTTTCTCTCAAAAGTTTGACCTCATTCCTTCTTCTCCTATATTATATCATCCTTCATTCCTTATTTCTCCCTCTTTGAATGACTCCTATATCATTAAATTTATGTACATTCGATTTCTTTCCAACATGTTGGGTCATGTAAAAAGACTAATACTTTTTCTTTTTCTTCCTTCACTTGTCGATATAACTTTTTCTTTCATTTTCCTTTTTACAGGTCTTGTAGAGAATTAGAACTAATTTACTTTACATTTTATTTTGTATATTATTTGTTTTTATGTGAGATGCATGCATGCAGATGCATTCGACAAACTACTAAGGATTTTGATGAGCTATTCCTGGGAGGCAACCCAATTTTTCTGACCTTTTTTTTCTTTTTAATTCTAGAGTTAGGAAATTCTAATATTTTATTTGATTACTAACTTGTAAAATTGTGCAAATTGTGATCCAGTGATTGAGTTCCTATTATTTATTAAGGTTAATTTCTATGTACTTGATCTTATGCTTTGTGAGGATGCTCAATCAAGGGTTTTCACCCACGATACTTTTGGTGTACTCTTTCCTCTCCCCCTGTTCAAGCTTTTTGGAGTCATATCTCTTTTTGCCATTTATTTTGGTTTATCTTGGTTGTGTGATTGAGGAAGCTGATCATGTTATGTGATTGTGGATGTTTCCCATTATTCTCTTCTCCTTCCAATATTTCTTTGTCACATTGAGGACAATGTGTTATTTAGCTTAGGCAAGATTTACTTTTTGGGTCATAACTTTGCACATATTTTCGTTTAGGTATATTTTTTTTATTTCTTCTGCATGTTTGCATATTTTAGCTTTGTGGGTATGCCTTCAGAAAACCTTCACGAGACCTTACTCGTCCATGAGGACAACCTAGGGGTTTAAAGGGCTTGTTGCACATACTAAGTGCCATCGTGATTCCTACCAAAAGTGAATTAGGATTTATTGCTTTCTTAGTATTATGAGCATATTAGTTCCATTCATGCATTTTAATGATTATAGGAAATATATATGTTTTATTCCATGAGATTGATAATTTATGAGACTTGGGCATA
Organism: Beta vulgaris subsp. vulgaris; assembly: GCF_026745355.1. Lineage (NCBI taxonomy): Eukaryota > Viridiplantae > Streptophyta > Magnoliopsida > Caryophyllales > Amaranthaceae > Beta > Beta vulgaris. The sequence goes on along the minus strand of NC_079204.1, from coordinate 49,363,059 downwards.
TCTTGAATATTGGAATTAAATTTTACAAGATTGAGTTAGACTGCATTGACTGCTTCATGGTATAATTGTTTTGCAACTTGAATGGTTTGTGATAAGATTGGTTGACATCCCCAAGAAAGACTTGATTTTACTTGGCAAGCATAAGCCTTGTGAGGATTTTTTTTCAAGCCTTATAGACTGACACATCTATATCAGTCTTATACTTTTTGTTGTGTGATATTCCTATGAAGTATGACTCTTGAACTTGCATTGACACTCTTTTAGAGTTATGTGGCGTATGCATGTGTTGATATGATTGAGGCGTTCTTTTCGTTGTTTTGAGCCTTCATACATTTTCTTTTCATATATATTATACCCTTTAATTAACCCATGTTGAGCTTTTGATATCCCATTCTCTTAATCAACCTACATTACAAGCCTCTAGTCTTTTATGATTTTTCTACCAAAACCTTGCTAAGTAGAGTAGCATTAAAGTCATATTTTGAGCTTTTGTTTGTAGATTTTTGGTAATTATATGGAAGAAAATATGTTGAAAGAAAAAAAAACGCTTAAATTATACTGTGAAAGCGCAAAATGAAAAGAATGATGAAGAAGTTGTGAAGAGTAATTCTGAAAAATTGAAAAAAAGCAAGAAGTGAAAAAAGATTGAATAAAAGATGGAATAATGTTTGTCGGAGTTGATAAGGATGGGTACTATCTTGATTTATTGGCAATGTGTTGTTGAACTTCTAGTAGAAGTTTTTGTGGCGTTTGCATCTAATGACCATAGATGTTCAAGTGTTATTTTCTCCACTAGTTGGCTTTTAGTACCACATTCCCAAATATTTTTCTACCCTTACCTTAGCCACACTACAACACTTTGTAAGTCCTCATGATCTATATGCACGTTTTCGCCAGTTTTAAGTGGAGAATGGGACGATAGTCAAGTTTAAAGAAAAATACTTCATTCGAGTGACTTGCTGGTACATGTTTGAGTGGAAATTTCATAACCTATAAACACATGAGAGAAAGTGTGCTCGACTAAAGTGAGGTTTATCGAGTTTAATTGAGTCTAGCTTGGGGGAAGGTTTGTGGCTTGCCATTGTGAGTCAAAGTTGCATTTACATGAATTTATATGAGGTGTGAATTATGGTCTATCTTAGTATAATCTTATAATTATAATCTTTTTCATATGCCCTAATATCATATATTGGAAATTGAATGGTTGAATGTATAATTGTTGTACAAAAGTTCATGTTACTCTTCCCTTGTGAATTGGTTTGGTTTGCTTGATGACAAGCAAATGTTTAACTTGAAGGAGTTTGATAAGTACATATTCTAACATCATTTAGTTTCATATTAGGGTGTGTATTTCCATGTAGCATTAGAGCATTTGCATTGCATGTATGCATATTTAGGTCCCTTTTTATAAGTTACAGTGCTTTCATGGTTGTTTGGTATTTTTCATATAACTTCAGGTACTTTGGACTCCTTTTAAGGACATGATGATTAAGGCACTTGTATTACCTTCAAAACGATATATCATGTGCTCAAAATGGATTAGAATTGAAGAAGATACAAAGGACTTTGTGTACTTGTGTGAAATATGACACCTCTGTATCATTTCTCCCATAAATTTTGACAAAAAAAATGATAATGAGGTGATTCTAATTGGGTTGGAAACTATATGTGAAGATCTTTCCAGCAATAGCGCAAAAAAAAAAAAGCTCCGTATCAAATGTAATAGTTGTTCGAAGTTGAGATGAAGCATCTGATGGTTACATGTCAACATGCCCGAGTCGGTTTTGACACGCCCGTGTTGCCTAATTTCTTTGAGGTAGTGGCTTATTTTCGTTTACTAGTTTATATGGTTATAAGTCAACATGGCCGTGTCATCATTGACACGCCCGTGTCATTATTGACACATCCGTGTTGGTCTGCTACATGACGTGTTTTGCGAAGTCGGTTTTATTATTTTAGGAAGTTATAAATAGTCTTTTATTTATTTAATGACGGGAGATAGTTGATTGTATACAGTTTTTAGGGTTTCTAGAGAGAAGTTAGAGAGAGAAACTTATAGATCTTTATTATTTTTCAAGACTATATCTTTCTTCTATCAATTCAGTATTTATTTTCTCCTTCTTTTCTTTTGTTTTATTATAAATTTCAATTATTCTTCTCTCGTTTCTTTATTTATTTCAATTATGCTTGAGTAGTTCTTTTATCTATGGTTAAGTTGAACCGGGGTATGATTTAATTCATGATTATTTATTTAAATTTCCATATTAATTGTTTAATTGTTCTTGCTTGGTTGATTGTGCATATTCCAATACTAGATTAGGGATAACTAGCATTGTTATGATTTCTTTGTCTTGATCACAATAGGAGTTGAGTTTTGAAGAAAATTGGGTATTTCAGTTAAGGGCATGAAATATTCCACGGGAGTAGGTAGAATAAAATGTTGGGAGGTTAAAGTACTGTGTTTAATGTCTTTAATTTTCACGATTCCACGTGAGTAGGTTTGGCTGCATGTTAAGGAAGCCATAAATACTCGGGAAAGGTTTATGGTATTTATAGGGTGTACTTTTCCTTGTGAACATTTAATTAATTAGTTTGGGGTAGAAATTATGATTGTTTAATTCATGTTAGTGGGATACTTAACTATAGATTCTTCTATTTATATATTGATTAGTATAGTTTATTCGACCACTCTTGATAATAATTTCCTTAGCCTTACCATTTTTTAAGAGCTAATTCTAGAACAACTTTCTCTTTGCGGGATCGACCTTGACTTATTCTACAATATAGTTAGGAGGTTTAGTTAGGTTTTTTATTTTTAATTTGTTAAATGTGCGACATACCTATCATGATACAATTATTGCATTTTTGCATGAACTTAATTTAAAAAGTCTAGGACATACCATATTCAATGGCTCAAAATTCCCTTTTTTTTTTATCTAATGTGTGCACACTCATAAATTATTATTCTATCACGAATCTATGGCTGAGTGTTATTATCAATGACAGTGCCAACAACTATGAGTCTATGACTACACTTTCTCGGTCACAAAAACATCTTAACACTAATTAAGACATGTATTCTAAGATGATAAATTGTATTTTGGTTATTAAATATTATATTTTTTTCAAAAAAAAGGATGTGATAAAAGTAGATGAGACATTTTTTTCATTGAAAAGAGCGGTATATTTTTATTGATAGAGATAGAACATGGGCCAAAAGGGTGTTAAAAATTAATACTATATCCGTTTTTTAATACATGCAACATATTCCTTTTTGGAATGATGTTTCATAATACTTGCAATATACTTCTTATTAACAAATTCATATACAAAGAAAGCTTTATTTTATTTTTTAAGCATATGGATCATGTTTTAGTCTCTTTCCAAGTCCTTGGTTTATGTGTCATTTGCAAATGTTGCATGTATTAAGAAATGAAAGTAGTACTCTGTACTATAGTATTTTTCAAGATAAATTTAATGATATACACCTGGTGCATAGATTTGGCTATTTAATTATAATTTTAAACCACTATATATGACATAGTTAATTATATATGGACGTTATTCCATATATGATAATTCCATCTTACTCCCAGTCGCCTTAGATATCGATTACGAAAATAAAATTCTTAATTGACTATGTCATATATACCAGTTTTCTTAAGCAATTGTAATAATAAAAAGCTAATCCTATGCACTTAGTGAATATGTTAGAAAAAATGTTTCTATACCAGTTTTTTATATTATAAAGGGCGTTTCTGAACTATAAACTATGCCACAAGGTATAGGCTATCAAATATTTAATTAAATAATATATATATATATATATATATATATATATATATATATATATATATATATATGTAGAAGTGAGTTCATATGAGAATGCATAATTACATGAGAAATGAGAATGGATTTTACACGCTATAACTCTAAAGAACAAGTGGTGTAACTCTAGTGAACAAGTGATGTAACTCTAATGAAAAAGTGATGTAACTCCAAAAAAACAAAAATCAGAAAAATAATTCAAAAAAAAAAAAATTTTTTGGGCTTGAATTTTTTTTCAAGGGCATAACTCTAATGAACAAGTGTTGTAACTCTAACCCAATCGTGTGGTTGAGATTCATTCTCATTTCTCATGTAAGGAGTATTCTCATGTGATCCTGCCCCTATATTATATATATATATATATATATATAATATATATATATATATATATATATATATATATAATAAGATTCTATTTGAGAATATTAAATAAAGATAGATAGTAAAAGTAAAGTGAATCATGTAGGATTTTTTAGTTTGATTGAATTTTAAAATGGAAAGATTTTGTATCATGATATCATACATTTCCTCCGTTTTTTTACTTGTAATAATAAAAGGGAAATAATTAATTGCTTTGCAATACTTTCTACTTTTGCTTTTCTAATCTCTCTATTTTTCTCAAATCACATGAGGCTCTCTCTTTTTTTCCTTTCTACCTTTCTCCTACCCAAATTTTGCATTGGAATTGATGAAAAAAAAGTATTGCAAGTAAAAAAACCAAGGAAGTATAAGAATTTTATGCTCTTAAGTCTTAACCTATACCGCCTTGTAATATAGGTTAGAAAAATTCTAATATAGAAGATATTTGTAATTAAAATAAATTTTCATAAAAAATACATGTATTAATTATATTTTGAGATGGAGGGACTGGAAATTAGAAAACATACCTCTACAAGTGGTATGAAATCAAATAGATCATGCATGATTTATGAACTACCAACCAGAACACTAGATATCATTACACTATCCCACAATCCGACAGGACTTTGTATATCTGGTTTAGTTAAATGCCGAAATGGCGACATTCTTGAAATTTTACAGCATGGACTACCAATTACGTAATCCCAATTAAAATTTTATGGCCGTTCTCATCAATCAGTTTACTTTTAGGTAGTGGGTCGATTTGCATGGATTGCTTAGGGCATTACACGGATGGATCAAGGATGGGTCTCCGCAAAATTACATCTTTATCAAATACATTATACATATATAAAGAATACTAATGAGAGTGAGGGATAGCCTAGTGATTAAAGCTTCCCTTCCGATTTCAGGAGGTTTTTGGATCGATTCTCACCTTTGACAAGTTGTTTTTTCTTATCTTATTAATACATGAGAAATGAGAATGAATTTCAACCACACGATTGGATTAGAATTACAAGACTTGTTCATTAGAGTTATATCCCCCTAAAAAATTTTGAGTTTTTTATTTTCTATAATATTCTTTTTGTGGAGTTACATCACTTTTTCATTAGAGTTACATCACTTATCCATAAGAGTTATATCGTGTAAAATTCATTCTCATTTCTTATATAAGTATGCATTCTCATATGAACTCAATTATATATATAATTTACACCCCTTAATCACTAAATTGTTTTTAAAGAATTAAGATAAATCTAGTGATATACTGCACCCATTTCTTTTTAATTGTTACACTTGCACTTTTCACGTATGTCAATGCAAAACTTTGAGGATATATATCTCTAGTTTTGTATTTGTAAAACTAATAAAATGTACATACTAATAAAAATACATACTAGGACGAATCTAACAATATCCCACATGTCTATGCTTTTATTCATGTATAAATCACAAACGAATATCAAAGTGGAATATGTGAATAGTGTAAAGTGTCAAAGTGTAACAATTAAAAAAAATGTAGGTAGTATTATTTAGTCCTTTTTTTTCCTCTCTTTTCTCAAATTCTAATTTTTCTTCTCGGGCCTCATGACTCTCATCAAGAATTACTTGATGGTAAGCTCCTCCTCTAATGATCTGAGTTTTCTTTAATATTCTTATTAGTGAGTTTCTCTCTATTTATGGGAGTTTTTATTTTCTCTTTTTGTCATTATGTATAACATGTCATCTAATAAAAACTACATGAATGTTGCGAGTTGCAAATATTGGAATAGTTAGCTAGGGAATATTATAAACATGGCTCCCAATTAAATGAGCTCTTTTATTTTAGAAAGGAGTAAATTAAAGTTCCGTTGACATGATAGAACACCTATTAATAAAGTAATATTAATTCTATCGTGTAAATATACAAGCAAACTCGAAATTAGAAGCAAGCTACTACTATGATGACAGAAAACAAGTAGGGAAAATTTGCTATTCTTTTGATGATGTAAGTGGGCTGAGTCACCATTCGATTAACTGATTAAGGTATCAAGACTGCTTTCAAAGGTAATGATGATGGTTTCATTTTACAAAATGAGCTGAACATGATGTCACCTTAACAAAAGATATGGAGCTACAAACAAATACTTCATGTAGAGAAAGGTAACAACCTCTACAATCGTAAGCTACAATCACTTGTAGTTTTGTAGGCCACATAAGATTTCCAAACTATAACATTTTCAAGCTACAATCTCTTCCAATGAAAAACTACAACCATTTTTAATTTTTGTAGGTCCCAGATGTTATTTACTTATGGAAATTGAGAAATAAGATGGAAAGGTATAAGTAGGGTCCACAAAAAAATTAAACAAAGCTACTTGCTTTGTGAAGCTACATGATTTTGCCAAGCTACAACCTCTTTTCTACTCCAATAACAAAGCAAGTAGTTCCCACTTTTAACAAATTGCAAGCAATGACCTAATATGAGACGTTGGAGTTGCTCTAAGGAAAACTGGAGTGATCTATGAATTGAATAGAATTGAGATCCACCTCATTTTCTTGATAAATTTGATAAAGGGGAAAAGTAGGGAGTTTTTTAAAAAAATTGACACAGAAATAGAAATAATTCTAATTTTTCATAATACAAGAAATAATATAAAAATAAAATATAATTCTTTTTAATTATCTGTCTAGTGAAAAAAAAAATGACTTAATAATTTTTTTTCTTTGCTAATTAAGTAAGATATTTTGAGAACGGACACACCATCACAACCAAAACAACTAGACTTTGGGGGGACAAACCAATTAAGTTGGATCCTCCCCAACAAAGCTAGGCCAACTAATTACATACTTGAAGAGTAATTTGCCTCATCCACTCTTTATCACCTTTCGAAATTTTCTTAGGCATAATACTTAAACTTTATCTATAATAGATCTTTCTATGCTATTACAGTAATAACCTATGCTGCCAGTAAATTTCATTTCTTACTACTCATATGCTGTATATAGCAGTAGCAAGGGTTGCAATATACACATTCTTCTTAAACTTGCTTCTTTTGCACCTTTGAATCCAACGTATCACCTCACTGATTGTATTTGATCTGGTGCCTATCTGAAAATAATTCATGATTTGCTTCACACAGCTTGACAGTATCTACATTAGAACATCATATAGTCCTGACTTTCATCATAGTCACCACAAATGAGACATGTAGGAGCAGTGACGGATCTAGAATAATGTATAGTGGTGTCACTTATATTGCTGACAAACATTATATATATTGCTATGTCAGATATTTTAAATTGATTTATTCATTTTCATAAAGTTTTAGAAATTTTTTCTTGCTAAGTGGGTGCAAGTGCCCCCTACTTCTAAGGTGGATCCGCCACTGTGTAGGAGACTCACTCACACCAATTCTGAACAATCTTACTGTTGTCTGGAGTTTGTCATTCATTGCAAGCCACATAAAGAACCTGTGCTTAGAAATAGAAAGTCTATTCCATACTTGTTTATTCCATTGGACCCTTCTGACTTAATAATTTCAAATATATAAGTTAAAACATTGCAACTAATTAAAAAAAACAAAGAGGTTCTATTTCCTCTTTTTTTTTCTTAAATTTTCATTTGTAACTCTGCAATTCTTCATTTCACGTGTGGTGATTACATAAAGAAAAATTTGGCTAAAAAACCTTATAAAATGTCCACTTTGCAAAAAAAAAAACAATCTTATAAATTTTTTATTTTGACTTACAACCTTTAACTTCATTTTTTTTTTGCAAAATGAAACTTCGGGTTTCTTTTCCGACATTGACCATCACTTTCCGGCATTGACCCACCTTTTTCCTCTTTTTCTCCCCTATTTATATTCCTATTTCCTTCTAAATTCATTTAACCAACAAACCCCTCATTTCTATATAAAATAAAATCCAAGTTCACAAAATTCCTGATCCAAAAATTATAATTTAATTCTAATCTTCAAATTGCTAAATGATACTTAAATGTGGGTCAACGTAGGAAAGTGGCATTTGACGTCCAAAAAGAGGTCAGGTTTTATCTCGCATAAAAGTTGAAGTTAAAGGTTTAAGTAACCAAAAAAACTTTTATAAAATTGTTTTTCGCGAAATTGACATTTTAAAAGGTTTTTTTTTTTTTACAAATTTTTCTTAAAAAATTATCACAAATAACCGAGTGTTACTGTATATCTTCAAATGTGATTGTATAAATTTTGTTTAGTGGGAATGTAGGATATTCAGGGTTTGTATTGGTTAATCATGGTTATCATATGTATGAACTGAAAGAGTTCAGCAATATAACATGTCTCTGGGGCGTCGCGGCCTACTCAAAGCTTGCCAAATTATGCAGGGTGCTTGCGCATGGAAAGTGGGGAATGATACTTCTATCAGAGCCACTATACAAGCTTGGGTTAACGGTAAAATTCCGATTTGTCGCGATGGGATTACTCTCCGTGAAGCGGCCAACCTTCAAGTGGCAGATCTTATATTGCCAAATAACCAGGGATGGAACTCAAGACAGATAAATAAATATTTCATCCTTAATGATGCAAGGAACATTTTGGGGACAGAACTACCAGCTAGGACGGATGAATGCGATCGACTATACTGGACCTTAGACCGATCTGGGACCTACTCCACAAAGTCAGGGTATGGACTACTATTACATCACCAGCAAAATGAAACCAGCAGCATGACAACTCCAGAGGTTTTGATCTTTTTTCGCCAACTCTGGGGTTTGAACATCATGCCAAAGTGGAAAATATTCGTATGAAAATTGTGGCATAACTATTTGGCTACGTCCTCCAATCTCCATCAGCGTGGGATCACAACAGCTAACCAATGTCAAACCTGCCTGCATGATAATGAGGATGACCAACACATTTTCAGGACCTGCCCTCTTGCGACAGAGGCTTGGGAAGGATCCGATCTCCAAATCTAAGACCACCATCTCTCGGATATATGGCTAGAATTTTGGTTTAGCAAATATCTAAAAGAGGATGGACATGGGGGTTTACGTCTTCCACAATTCATAGGTACCTTGTGGGCTATTTGGAAGACAAGGAACGCGCAAATTTTCCGCCAGATAAGGGCCACAATGGAGGTTTTGCGGGTCTATATAAGAGAAAGTGAACATCATCATGCTCGTTGCGAATGATCCACCGCCAATTAACCCCCCCGCCCCCCCGGCGCCCAACTATAATCATAACCCCCCCCCCCCGGGGATTTCTTTTCACCAACCTAGGGCAGTTGGAAAAAGGCGCTCCGGAGCTCATTTGTCTCTGGGTATGGTGGTGCTGCTTGGGTCGCCCTACAGAATGGGCACCCTATCCACTGTCAAGGTACATTTTTGTATGCGGTCTCAGCTCTACAAACAGAAGCAGCGGCATGTCTCTCTGCTCTCCGATGGGCACGTATAACAAATTTTCATAATATACTAGTTATTACGGACTCCGTGGTCCTGGTCCAATCCTTAAAGAATCAAACGAAAGCCGACATAACTATTCAACATACACTAAAGGAGATCAGGGAAGTAGCGAGCCACTTCCAATGGTGCCGAATTCTGAAGGTCCATCGTGATCAAGTCCAGCAGGCACATATGATTGCTTTAGATAGTCGGAAAAATAGACTTATTAACTTTTAATTACAATGTACGTCGATTCGATGTCAAAAAAAAAGAAAGAGTTCAACCTCTCCTCCCCAACAGCTAATTGCTTGAACTATAAATCCATTATTATTTTTTGCAGTTTTTTTTATTAGGAATGAAATTAAGTCAGCCTAAGAGCTAACCCTACAAGGCTACTAGCCTGTAGGAAACACCAACACATTGGCTGGTAAGGCATGCATAGCATGCTCTAAGGAAATACCCCAGGTAAGGATCGAACCCCTGACCTCATGAGCCAAGGGGGAGCGGTCTACCCACTTGAGCTAACTCCTATCCTTTATTCTTTTTTGCAGTTGATAAAATGTTTATCAATTTTACTTGTTCTTTTGCCTCACCTAGTGAATTTTTTTTTCATTTCCAAGAGGAAAGAGAGTGAGGTTCTATTTCCTCCCACCACTGCACTACAAAAATAAGTCAATCTAACAACGGTTAAGATTTGTTATTCACAAGAAATGCCTTAACAATTAGATTTGGCAACATTGTAGAAACGACAATTATTAGTTGTTAAAAGGCTTATTGACATATAATTTGAGCTACCAATTAAATACAAAATAATTTCGTTACCATTTTTGAAGAAAGAATAATTCCTCTAGCTTATAAGAAGGTACTTCTTTTTAGTTGTTTGATGTGGGAAAACTCAAATACAATTGAATGTTATTTTAGCAATAAATATTTCATAATTCTTCTTTCCAATGGAAACAAATCAAATATCCATTGCCACATTTCATTTTTAAATGACAACAAATCAAAAATACAATGACATGTAACAAGAAGTACTAAAATGACTTATCTCTATTATATAAGGGAAGGGAGGAGCAATGGTGTCCTCTTTTGAAATGCTTATTTTGCCCCCCTTAACATTGTAAATTACAAATTCACTTACAAATCAAAGGGAGCTTCAAACAAAAATACCAAAAATATAATTATAACAACCACTCACAAGTCAACTAAAATCATTAATTACTAAAATGAGGAAACTTTATAAAAACTAAAAAATTCACTTACAAACTACAACCTATGAAAAACTTGACTTGAAATCAAAGTGTCCACTTTCTTTACAATTTATGAAGTACTGTACTTAATTCAAAAATCTACTAAAAAATTATAATATTAGAAATCATAAATAAATTCAATAAAATTTCTATTTTGTTCATAGAATTTAACTTTGAAAAGTAAGAAAAAAAAAAGAATGGTGAGAGACTTAAGTGATAGAAACTTACCCAATCAAATTTTACAACTAAAAATAATTATACTTTGTATGTCTAATGTTCCAGTTTTGACTCTTATGCCGAACAAAATCGAGTTTCAGTTTCGAAAAAAATTCAAGCACGCATCGCGTGCAAAAAATTCTAGTTTTCAAATACCTTTTGTCTTATCGTAATTTCTTGCTAAAATGAAACATATCGAAAATATGATATCATTTATAAACAAGAAAGTAAAAATAAGTTGTCGATGGAAAACTAGGGTAAAAACTACTACTATTACATGTAAATTGGCAACGGAAAAAGTAATTTGTGTTGCTATTTGACAACAGTTTAGAAATCCCGCCATCCCATCACTAGCCCCACTTGTACCACCATCAGCCTCACCTACAAAACCATCGCTGCAACCATCTTGCTCTTGTTGCAGTAAATCTATATTTGTTACCACTTGTAAAATTACAAAAAAACATAGGGTAATCAATGAAGCTTTTTACTTCAAGTCATAAGGATGAGGAGCTAGTTCATGTGGTAGAGCACTCCTCTCTTATCTTTGAGGTCAGGGGTTCGACCCTTACCCCCAGACCCCAGTATTATGTTGGGGTATTTCCTTAGCATGCTTTGCATGCTTTACCAGCCAATGTGTTGGTAGTTCATACAAGGCTAGTAACCTTGGTATGTGTTAGCCCTTGAGCTGACTTAATTTCCCAATCAAAAAAAAAAAAAATGAGAGGCATGCCCAAGGGTGAAGCCATAATATTTATTTTTTTTTTTTTTTTTTTTTTTTTTTTTTTTTTATCCATATGAGCCACGAAGGCGGTACAAAGTACAAAGAAGGGGAGGGGGGATTCGAACTTGTGACCTATCGTTCACAGCACCTCAATCTTAACCACTAGGCCAAGACATCCTTGGTAAGCCATAATATTTATAGTTAGGGGGTCGATTCTTTAATAATATATGTTCTGTGTATTTTATAAGTTTAGGCCTTTAAGGATAGGAGTTAGCTCAAGTGGGTAGAACACTCCCCCTTGGCCCTGAGATTAGGGATTCGATCCTTATCCCCAGCATTATGCTATGCATGCCTTACCAGCCAATGTGTTGGTGTTTCCTACAGGCTAGTAGCCTTGTACAGGTTAGTCCTTGGACTGACTTAATTTCCTAATAACAAAAACAAATAAGTTTAGGCCTTTAACTTTTGTCATGCTTTTCAAAATACGTATTTGATCATATATATCTTTTATTATGTTAATTTAAAAAATATATATATACGTAAACATATAAATTCTATATTTACCTTCTTTGATAGTCACAAAATGCCGATTCTTTGGGTTTCGATTCCTAAATTTGGATCACCGAGTCTTTTATTTATCTCAGAAATCAGGATTTGATTTATTGTTTTCTTGTATCACAATATCTTTAATTTCAAGAGTCAAATTTTCTTACGAGTTAGCATTACAACTATCAATTTTTTGACGCACAAAATTTTGGAAGTTCTGATCTTGTCTTCATGATTAACATTGTAAACATATCACAAGTCATTAACAATTAACAAATCAAACCATCAACAATTATCAAAAGAAAAAAGAGCTTATTTATATGACAAAAGTTTCTAATACATTTCACAAAAGGAATTGAACAATGAGTACTAACTACTAACTACATATTGGATTAACAAAGTTGCTAACTACAATCATCGATTCTTTGTAATATGGGGCTCATCTCAATATATTTCTACATTTAACTTATGAATTATTTATATTTATAATTTTTAAAGAAACTTTATAACTTTACATAATAAAGAAACCAATAATTAAAATTGTACGTTATTATATAAGTTGAAGTATTGAATTTTTAAATAATTAAGTAAGGCCTTGTTCTTTTAACTTTTTTTTCCTTTTAATTTCTCAACTTCATTTCAATTTTGTTCAATTTAATATAATTGAGTTCATTTCAGTTTAGTTGAGCTCAACTATAATTTAGTACTTTCACTGTTTTTTTAGTTTACTCACTTCACTTTAGGAGAGAATTAATGAGAAAGTCCAAAAGTATGAGGGATAAGCTGAAAAAATGAAGAGAAAAAACAAAACGTGAATTGAAATATTAAAAAATGGATGATATGAGTGGAAAAAGCGGATAAAGAAAATGGAAAATGTTAGCAAGAATGGAAAAAGTAATTAATAGTATGTAGATTAAAAAACAAATCTACAAAAAATGTGTAGATTAAAAAGAAATGGAGGGAGTAAGTACAAATGTACTCCCTTTGTTTTTTTTATCATTCTCACTTTTTTATACGTGTCTTTCAATGTATTTTTTGGAACTTAAATATCTTTCATTATATATTAGCAAAAATTATAACGCTTGGATGTTAATAATGTACTAATTGAGAAGAATTAAACAAGACCTCACGTGACTATATTTTTTCTTATAAATTGAAAAAATTAAGAAAATTTTCTTCATATATAAATAATGTTAAGATTCCACGTGAGAGAGATAAAAAAAATAGGGATATGATATAAGGTTTCTCTAAAATCCTACGCATAAGTGCTATAATCCCGGATATAGAAGAGACATCTAGCTATTGTCGTCTTCAGAGAAAACTGAATAGACATCTACATGCACCCAGATTGTGTCCCTAAGAGGGGCCAACATCATCAAGTACTATACAAAACAGAAATGATTTGCCTCCAAAGCCAGCTACCCACTTTGTTTTACTACTACATATGACCCCCTATATAGTATATAGTCTGTAAACACTCGACACTAAGTAGTTCTATGCCACTTCTATCTCATAGTTGGATCTTGCCTTCTTGCTACAATATTTAGGAGGTCTAGACAAAATATTGCACCTTTTTTTTCCTTTGGAGTTCGGACCTGTTTAAATTTGCACCAAAAGCAATTATGCTGGCTGGAAATGTGATATTGTAGATTGAGATTGACCATATACACAACTATTATTACAAAGCAAAAGATTATTAGATAAACTCATATTAGACTTAGGCCTTGTTTGATTGTATATAGGAAGTCATACTTCCTAGGGAGTTATTTTTTCCATGTATTTGAAATTCCTAGGAAGTGTAAAATTGTGTTTGGTTGATAATGGGAAGTAGAACTCCCTATGAAAAAGCTCTACTTACCTAGGGGACCTAGATAAGTGCAAATTCCCATGATTTTGCCAACCAAACAACTTCATATACTTCTACTTCCTATGAATTTGCACTTCCCATGATTTGTTTTGTCAACCAAACAAAACCTTAATACTATACGAACATGACAACCATTACTTAACAGACGCTCTTTCCTTAGACAACAATATATACATGATGGAGAGATCTACTCCTTTCTTCTTCTTTTTTATCTATGGTCAACCTACATCCAAAAACACAGTTATATGATGAACCAACACTAAACTTACTCTTAGAACTTCTCCTATTCCGCCCATTCTTTCCATTTGTAAGGGGTCGTTTCTTAATTCGATCTCCTACTTAAAACAGAAAGTTGTGAACGTTACTTACCTTTCAAACCTCGAGTAAACCAAGATAAGATTATGATATTCTTGTTCTTCTTGGTAGCATGAGTGTGGCTACCTGTATCGCTACTCCTTACTCCAGTATCATCTCCATTCATGGACTATCCCATAGGCTCTATTATAGAATTCTTTGTATTTTGGTCTTTCAGCTCCATATTGAAATCACTTAACTCTTTATTATGATCTAAGTCATCAAACCCATCTGATCCAACCATCCTCTTTTTTTTTTTTTTACACGCCTCTTTGCTCTTAATACCATCATCCGAACTCATGACTACCCTTATAGTCATCGTAGAACCACATCTGCAATTTATGCACTAAATAGTTTTTCTCTTCATTAACACTTGATAATCTTTCTGTGAAATGGGAATAAAAGACCCCGACCTCATTCGGTGGACAAATCGATATTTAGGCTGAGCCGTAATAGAATTTTCACATTTACGAATGTTCTCAACATCTTTCATCTTCTCTTTTGCCACTTATTTAATCAATTCAGGTGGAGAACTTCCCCCTTTCCCACTTGAACACTTTTGTTCTTCCATATATTCTATTCCAAATAATCGAGCTCCATTGTTAACATTCAAACCTAAATAAAATTCATTCTCTTGCACATTGTCTAGCTCAAAACTATCATTCTGCTCCAGCTATGTTTTAACCTTCTTGTTTGGAGAGGGAAGTCCTAATCCTAAAGAGGTTGGGTTGTCCTCCTGAATTTATGAATTTTCCTTGACGATTGGACAAACCCGACCTACATGATAAAATCATTTTTTTTTTCTGCTAAACCAAGCTGTAGAGTTTAAGAAAATGGAAATAGCCAACTCTAAACATTCAACCATTTTCCTTTTATCTAAAACTTCGTACCGAGCAAGAATGAGCCCTAAATATCTATATTTTTCTAGGACATCATCTGTTTTCCTTTGCTTAAAAAGTAAATTACCTTCTTCCTTTAATTCTTTAGCAAACCCAAGAACACCCTTCGAATTTTTTGAACTTGCAATTAACTCAATTAGAAATTCATCTTCATCCATTAAACCCCCCCCCCCCTTAGTGAGGAGTCAATTTGATTCCTCCTTAAGTATCTTGTAAACCTCCAAGGAAAACATCTTAAGATCCAATTTAACTACAATACTAGACACAACCTAAATTCCCAACTATCAAATGCGAAATTCAAGGTTCTGAAAATTTTAACATCATCAATCTAAAACTAAAAGATTCCAGCAATAATCGCGATGGAAGAGAGTAGATGAACTTAGCAAATATTGATTTACACAAACTTGAATTGTCTAGCAAAGATAATATATTACCTAGAGAAAAGAAATTTAGGGATTACTCATACCTCACTCATGAAGCAAATTTGGTGCGAAAACGCAACATGATGGGTTTTTAAAATATATATACCGCAAGAACACGGTGTCTGTTTAGTAGAAACTGGTAAATACAGGTCGATCCACAGGGAGAGGAGTTCTATAGATTTATGCTCAATCATCTAACTACTTCAAGAGAGGAAATTGATTGAAGAATTAATAACTAAACTAGAATAAACTAGAACACAAAAAGATGTAAGTTTATCAAATAGTTAAAAACCTAGGGCAATTGATCAGTCCACCATACTTATACCAATTTAATCACTACAATATAGTTCAACAATACTTGGATCGAGGTTCAAATAATTAGAGTATTTTGTTAATCCTACGGTCGGGAATTGATAACAACTCTTAGATTAACATATGTCAATACGACCGCTCAACATAATCAAACCTACCTATTGTAACAAGCCTCTAACGAATACGATCTTTCGATTCTAACTCATATTAGCTAAACATAACTCATGATATTGCGCAATTACATGAATTAAACAAGCATAACAAATCAATATGAATTATTCTAATTAATTAATTCAATCAAAATATCGAAGAACTTTAAACCACAATAAAAAGGTATAAACATGGTTTCCCTCTCTAATCCCTAGAAAAAGACTACTCACACATGATAATAATAAACTCAATAAACATAATGCAAGTAGAAGAATTAATCAAATCAAACAAAGTAAAGAGGAATATCTTTTTTTTTTTTGCTAATTAAGAGAGATTATATTTCAAACCAAGAACACCAATACACCCTACGCCTAAACTTAGAGGGGACAAACCAACTAGGTTGGACCCTCCCCTTCTAAGCTAGGATTCTTTTCTAATTACATGTTGAGTTATTGTTCTCAACCATTCTCTATCATTACTGTTAATCTTCTTAGGGAGTACACTGTAGACTCTATCTACTACCACTCTTTGTATTCTATTCACAAGTACTTCCAATGAAACAACTTTTTTGTCCCATAGTACTTCATTTCTAGTTATCCATAGATGATAAACTCCTGCTGCCACTGTTGCTATATACACTTGTCTTTTAAACTTACTGACTCTACATCTTTGCAGCCATGCATCTAGTCATGCCATCAATAGTATTGTAAGTACAAGTGATTTGCAGCCATTTCATGATTCGCTTCCATATTTCCTTGCTGTATATACATTGTGTCATCAGATGATCCTGACTCTCTTCTTCACAATCACATATGAGGCAGTTTGCACTATCACTGATTCTATATTTACATAATCTTGCTGATGTCTGTAGCCTGTCTAGCATTATGAGCCACATAAAGAATCTATGTTTGGGAACAGTAAGCCTATTCCAAACCAGCTTATCCCATTGGATTCTTACATGCTCACCAACCAATAGCATGTATATTTGTTTAATGGAATATGTGCTCATCTGCTTCAAGTTTTCTTCTGTTATTTTCTCTTTCAATATGTCTTTCACATGACATACCTTCCTCCAGTACCAGCTACAACCATTTGGAGGTTGATAATTCCACCATTGCTGCTGTTGAATATACACTTCACCAACCCATTTGATCCATAGGTTGTCTTTTTTTGTAGCAACAGCCCTAACATACCTCCCCATTGCTGCAGTATTCCATTCTTCAACTTGTCTAATGCCCAGTCCTCCTGCATACTTAGGTATGCATACCTTAGGCCATGCAACATAGCCTGGTTTTCTACTATAATATTCACCAGACCACAAAAATGCTCTACATATGCTTTCCACTTCATGCAGCACTTTTTGTGGGATTATGAACACCTGGGACCAGTAGATGTGTAAACTCATCAACACTGAGTTTACCAATACCAGCCTTCCTTGATAGGGCAAATTCCTGCTATTCCAGCTTCTAATTCTAGCAGTAATCTTTTCAACCAGATTCATACATTCTTTGATTGAGATTTTTTAAAACAGATTGGCACCCCAAGGTATTTAAAAGGGAAAGAACCCATTTTAAAACCAGTCACATTCTTAAGCCTTTGAACCACTTCTTGCTTCATGCCTAAAGTGTACATTTCTGTCTTATTTTCATTTACTTCCAGCCCTGACACTTCAGAGAAATGTTTAAAACCCTGCAGAAGAGAATAAACAGATACATAGTCCCCTCTACTACACAATATGACATCATCTGCAAAGCATAGATGATTCAATTGCACACCTTTACATCTTGGGTGATATTTGAACTGAGTTTTCTCCCCTACAACCTTGAGAGTCCTAGATAGGTACTCCATACACAATACAAACAATAGAGGAGAAATTGGGTCTCCTTGTCTGAGCCCTCTTTTTCCGTCAAAAAAACCACAACACCTTCCATTTATCATGAGAGTGAAACTAGGAGAGCACACACACTCTAGAACTAGATCAATGAACTTTCTAGGGAATTTTAAACCCACTAAAACTTCTTCCACAAACTGCCAGCTTATGGAATCATAAGCTTTTTTCATATCCATCTTGATTATGCACCCAGGACTTGTGTTCTTCCTTCCATAACTCCTAACCAAATCTTGGCATATCATAATGTTATGTCCAATGAATCTCCCTTGAATGAAAGCCCCCTGATTTTCAGCAACAATGTGTGGAAGAATTGGCTTTAATCTAGCACACATAACTTTTGTAATACACTTATATATAGTGTTACAACAAGCTATAGGTCTGAACTCAGATACACTACTAGGACATTTAACTTTAGGAATTAAAGTCAAAATAGTAGTGTTTACCTCCTTTAAAAGCTTTCCTGAGGTGAAGAAATCTTTTATTGCAGCAATGATATCTTCCCCCACAATAGACCATGTGTCTTTGAAGAAATGAGTCTCAAAACCATCAGGTCCTGGTGATTTGTCCCCTGGTATTGAGAACATTGCATTGCATATTTCTTCATCACTGATTGGTCTTGTTAGGCTCTCCTGTTGTGTGCTACTCAGAACAGGACCATTCTTCACAATGTCTTCACAAACCTGCTGGGTTTCGCATTTCTCTGTGCCTAGCAGCTGTTTGTAGTACTTGATAAAAGTTTCCTCTACTTTTTCACCTTCCACCCAGCATCCATTCATATCCTGGATCCCATATACTGTATTCTGGGCCCTTCTCTTTCTAATAGCTCTATGAAATAAGCTAGAATTCTCATCCCCATCTTGAGTCCATGCTAATTTAGCCTTATGTCTAAGAAAAGCTAAATAGCATTCATGAATCCTTCTGTAAGCTTCTACAACTTGCTTTTCTTTATCACTGTCCCCAGGATTGTTTTTATCATGATTTTGACATTCAGTCATCAATTTGTATGCCTTAGCATCTGCAACCTGGATCTCTGAAAAACCCATCTTGTTAATCATCTTCATCTCTTTTTTCACTAATTTAAGCTTTTGTGTCACTTTAAACATTTTTGTACCCCTGATATTCATCTCCCAGCATTCCCTAACCTTTTGCTGAAAGTTTGGAGCCTGACTCCACATTTTATAGTACTTGAAAGGAGCCCTCCCACCTTTCCTATCCATGAAAACAGACACCAGAATAGGAGAGTGATCAAACATTCCCTCTGGCATAAACCATGCTTCAGAATCCTGAAACCTCTCACACCATTTCTCATTACAAAGAGCTCTATCCAATTTGCAATAAACTCTTCTTTCACCAAATTGTTTATTGTTCCAGGTGAAAAAATTGCCAGATTCTTTGAGATCCTCCAGCTCACACTTGTTAACACACCTTCTGAAATCTAACATCTCCCCTTCTCTAACAGCTGTCCCCACTCTTTCATCTCTATTTGAGATACAATTAAAGTCCCCCATTGCAATCCATGGGAGCTTAATCTTATTAGCTATGTATTCCATATCCTTCCATAATGACTCTCTTTTTTTTGCTGAATGATTGAAGAACAATGAAAACGAAATCAACAATCTCCATAATCTTCAAATGCAAGAGTCAATACAAAGCTAGAGAGAGAAAAACCACGTGTTTAAACCTAAAAACGTAGAAATTAAGATGGTCTAATCGAAAATACTAAAAACCTATTTATTGTTTTTACAAAATCAGCTAAAAAAGGCAAAATTAATCGTCCCGAAAAACCGCCCGGTCGGGCGACGGTGATTCTCAAACTACGACAAAGAAACAATTCCGCCCAGTTAACCAGGCAAGTGATTTTGGCTCCTTTCTCGCCCGATTGACCGGGATAACATCCTATTCTGACGAAAATCTCTTCTCGCCCGGTCGACCGGGCAGAAAAACTACACTTTTGCTTCAACTTGTGAAGCTTGTGTCTCTCAAATAAGAAGTCTGATTGGGGCGTGTGACCTATTATTGAAAATCTCTTGAAGTCTAGTTTCCAACCCAACTGAAATTTCTGGATTATCAAATTTCTATAAAAATTTATGATCAAAATAGTAAATAGGTGTCAGTTTTGGTACTTCTTTCACTAACTCTTTGCTTCATTCTAAATCGAAATTTTCCCAAAAGGATGCGTTGTGATCCTTTTGCAAGCTATATTCATCCTCAATGATTAATAAGCTTGATCTTAGATAATCATAATCAATCTGCATCAAAACAACCTAAAAATCATCGAAACACGCAAACGGGGAGTAGTAGAGCACAACATAACTTACGTAATTCATGCCATTATGCATCTAAATGCTCTAAAAGTAGTTCTAAATACAATCAAAATGCATCTAAAAACTATATATAAATGTGACATATCATAACACCAACGACTAGACGCGCCACCACGCACTAGATTACACCGAAAATGAAAATACAAGGCAACCTACTTTCAAAATTCTAACATATAATAATGTGGAAGACCTAGCATTTGGTCGGTGCGTAACTGTAGTACTTTCCGTTAGGACAATACAAGACAAAATACTTTCAAAATTCTAACATATAATAATGTGAAAACTTAAACATGCTAAATTATATATAAATTAAAGTAAAATAGGGTTAATGTTAATTAAACTAACTGATAACTTAGGTTACAAAAAACTATAAGTGTTTGAGTCATTTTAATATCAATTCTTCACTGGTAAGCCATTCCGTCATCCCCATCGGTACCTAAAACAGAAAAAAAAAAGTCATGAGCCATGGCCCAGTAACATACTACTCTAACAACGTAAATTCATATCAACTCATTTTTTTTGCAAACAGAGAGGAGAGAATATAGTTAAAACCATTTCATAATTCATATCAGGAAAAGAAAGATTTGTATGGTCATTCATCATTATATCATATTAATTATCAGAAATCTTCCTTGGTTACTCGGTGAGACTAAGTCACCGAGGACACATATCCCTCATCAAAAGGTGGCATAAAGCCATACATCTTAAGATAAAGTAGAGCCACCGAGGACCTTTGTCCCCTATTAGAAGGTGGCATATAATGCCAAATATAACGCGGGTACCACCGAGGACGTTGTCCCCCATCAAAAGGTGACGTTGCCTCCATATAACAGAATGACACGTGCACGGCCCATAGAACATAGTACTGCCATAAACCATCTTTCACTTTCATTTATCATGCATGTTTTGAAATAATAGAGTATATTTCATAGAACATCTTATAAGCATCATGAAAACAAATTTATTATCATATCATCATAAACATCATTTAGAAAAACATTTCATATCCCGCAATCCATAAATACATATCATCAAAACATTATGTAAAAACGTCATAAAACATAGTTTGAAGGGGAGTGCGGGTGTTAGCAGTAGACGTTACATCAAGTCGCGATTATTATACTTGATAGCCGGGGGAGGCTTGTAATATCCTTTTTCCTTTCTAATCTATTCAAGAATCAATAAAGGACGACTTAGTTAATATTTTATTCTAGATTTAAAATCTACGATCCATTTCCTTCATGTGCCCATTATGGAAAGTTTTTTATTATGACCTTATAGAGAGTTTCCGAAATAAATAATTATGGAACCTCATTATCATCATTTATTACTTAAACTATAATTCTTGAATTTAGTAACTTAATTGCTAACTTATCTAAAACTAAATAATTATGGAGAAGGTTCAACTTATGTGACCCTTTCTCTTGCCTAACTAAACATATTAACTGGTAAATTAAGAGATCGAGATTCCTTTCTTTTCCTAATCTTTACTTGATTTCTTTCTCTTTTTCCTTTTCCAACCAAACGTCTCCTTAATAGTAATAACTAGGACATCACAATGGGAGAAAGATAATCTTGATTTTTAAATGTGCTAAAATAAAGATATGGTCCCTCATCCCATGCTTTTCAATAGTGATTGTCGATAATTGCACTTTCATTCAATAACTATAAGAAGAAACTATTTCTCTTCTTCTACTCGATCAAAATCTCACTCACTATTTTTCTAGAAGTTGTAGTTTGTGAGACAGTTGATGTACTAGTATTTATGGAATCTGTTTGGATCAGGTGTGAATATGTTTTCGACTATAATTGAAAGATAAAGTCAGTAGCCACCTCAAGTTTATAATATAACATTAGGATTTGCAAGACCCATAGTCGTCTAACATGCATAGTAATGGGATCCAAAAACATGTAGTAGATTTTGGGAGTGATGAAGGGAAGTTCATAAGCAAAGAAAGAAGAATTGGACAGTAGGCTTGATTCCCCCACACCTACAGGCTACATAGTGGGGTGTACCCTCAGCAATGAGCTCACAAACAATATCAAGCAGGGAAGCAACATGTCTGATGCGCCACATCGAGTCATCGATCTCTTTTCCGTGGAGCATCGGCATATTATTTAATGCTTCTGTTTTACTACTCCCTCCTATCCGTCTTTTATTAGTTTATTTCTTTGCTTTTTCAAAATCAAAGTTTATGAACTTTGATCGTATTTAAACACTAAATATATCATGACATATTATTATATGAGATTTTTGTTATATACATTTCAATATATAGATTTAAGTTATCAACTTCTGTAATTTTTATTAGTAAACAATTAAAAATATTAAATGTGAAAGGGAAATCTTGAAAATCGTTAAAAAGCAAACGGGTAACAACTAATGAAAAATGGAGAGAGTAATTTTCTACTTTTAGTTAAGTTACGATCCATTAACATTAGTTATTCTTAATTAGTCGATAATTATATTAAGAAGATAATATTTGGTTTATTTGATTCTTATTATATTAGATCTTGTTAGATGCTAGCAGGGGCGGATTTACGATTTTAAAATTGGGGGTCCTAACTAAACCAAGCAAATAGACAATGATGATAATGCACAAATGAGAAATTGAGTTTTTTTTTTTTTGACAACGAGAAAATTTGCATTAATTAAAAACAACAACGAATCATTTATTAGATATACCTTTATTATATCGATCTTTCAATACTATCTCTATTTTTAGTAAATTCAAAAGATGACATTTACCCTCATCAACGCATAACTTTTTACCTTTAATATATTCAATTATCTATTACTAAAGTTTATATGAATTGCTATAAATTTAGTAAATCTGTAAATGTATATAGAGATTTAGACAAATCCAAAAAAATTACAAAATAACTTCTATTTTTAAGTATTTGTATATAAATCTTGGTCAACTTAATATATAATAGTATATAAAGTCAAATTATTGCATTTATTCAAATCGAAAGGAAAATTAATAGTTATATTACTAAAATAAAAGGCTAAAATTAGAGTTGAACTTATGAGAGATGGATAGTATTCAAAATAATGAAATGAAGATTCAAAATAAAAAAAAAATGTTATAATAGAAAAGAGAAAGAACAACATGAAGTAAAAAAGTAAAATAAAACCAAAAAAACAAAAACAAGGCCACCACCTGTTTACATAATGTTTTGATGATATGTATTTATGAAATTGGTCTTCAGGGATTCGAACCCACATCAGGTATACCACATGCAATAAGTTGTTAGAGTGTTGACCATTGGAGAAAGTTGCATACCATGATATAATAGCGCGGATATCAGTTTTAACTAGTGTGGAACCTGTTTGACGTTAATAAATAAAAGAAATTGATTTTATTTTTGGTGGGGCCTAGGCCACTCAGGACCCTTACTAGGCCCGCCACTGGATCCTAGTATTACTATAGTTAGGATTAGAGATGGCCAACAGTGCGGGCCAATCCAGTCCATCCAGCCCAGCCCACCTCGTGGGCCGTGTGGGTCGGGCCCGCAAAAACCCTGGTCCAGCCCGGCTCGAACCATGAAATTTGTGGGTAGGTCGTGGGCCAGATTTCTTGAGCCCAACCCACTAAAGCCCGCTACGAAAACCGCCCAGTCCGAGCCGCGAAACTGGTCCAGCCCAGTCCAAGTAAATATTGAACTAATTTGTGTATATTTTAATCAAGTTGTATATGTTTTAATCAAATCGCATATATTATAATTCAATCAAATTTTAAAATAATGTTATTATTCAATAATATTAATAATTGTATATATTTTAATTCATTTAAAAAAATTTATGTAACAATAATTAATAATTTAAATGATTAAATAATTTTGAAAAAAAAATCTCGTCGGCCCGCCCAACCTGCACCAGTGGCCATCACTAGTTAGGATGACAACCTCTATATAAAGGGGGCTAACTGGGATCATCTATGTAAGCACATCGATCAATCAAGTCGAGAGATTATGAATATTCTTAACTAGGATCTATTTTAGAGTTTATAATTTATGGGGTTTGTACGTAAAATTACTAGTATTTTTTCATTGATTAGTGACCATTTAATATGATTGTTTTTGAAAGATAATATATTCCGTGAGTATTATCATTTCTTTGGAAGTGTTACATACAAACTACAAGGCTGTAACCGCATCCTACAATTATGGACTACAAGTCCTAAAATCATGCTATACAATATATAGTTACTACAAATACAAGATATGAACAAAGGAGAATATATGGAAATATATTCGAACACTCCCCCACAGTCGAAGCGGGAGAAGGGCGCACGCTTAGACTGTCCCGAAGATCTTCAAAAAGAACCAAAGGAAGACCCTTAGTAAATATATCAGCAATCTGAAATCGGGAGGGCACATGATGGACTCGAACAAGGCCGCGAGCCACCTTTTCACGCACAAAATGAATATCTAATTCAATATGCTTGGTGCGTTGATGTTGAACAGGATTGCCCGAGAGATAAATGGCACTCACATTGTCACAATAAACGAGCGTAGCCTTAGACATAGGGCAGTGGAGCTCAAGAAGTAAGTTACGAAGCCAACATGACTCAGAGACGACGTTGGCCACGCCGCAATACTCAGCCTCGGCACTGGAGCGAGACAATGTAGGTTGGCGCTTAGAGGCCCAAGAAATCAGGTTGTCGCCCAAAAATACACAATAGCCAGAAGTCGACCGGCGGGTGTCAGGACAACCCCCCCAATCTGCATTAGTGTAAGAAACTAGTGTAGAAATAGAAGAGTGGTAGAGGTGTAATCCATGATCAAGGGTACCTTTAATGTAGCGGATAATGCGTTTGAGAGCAAGCATGTGACTATCATAGGGAGCATGCATGTGTAAGCAAACTTGTTGAACCGCATAAGAGATATCCGGACGAGTGAAGGTAAGGTACTGTAAAGCCCCTGCAAGACTCCGGTAGAGAGTGGGATCATCAAATGGGGCACCCATGGTGGCACTCAATTTGGGTTTAGTATCAACTGGTGTTAAGGAGGGCTTGCACTGAGCCATCCCAGCCCGCTCTATGATCTCGGTAGCATATTTGCGTTGCGACAAAAACATCCCATGCTTGTCCCTGGACACAGCAATACCAAGAAAATAGTTTAAAGGACCCAAGTCCTTCATAGCAAATTCGGAACCAAGACTAGCCATAATGGACAGTCGGAGATCATGAGAAGAAGCCGTTAAGATGATGTCATCAACATAGCGCAACAAATAAGCCATGTCAGTGCCTTTGTGATAAACAAACAAAGAGGTGTCACTTTTACTGTTAGTGAACCCAATAGAGGTGACATAATCAGCAAAGCGCTTATACCAAGCACGGGGAGCCTGTTTAAGACCATATAACAACTTTTTCAGAAGACATACATAATCAGGATGAGAAGGATCCCGAAAACCCATAGGTTGATGCATATACACTGTTTCCCGGAGATCACCATGTAGGAAAGCATTCTTAACATCCAGTTGGTGAATAGGCCAATCTTTAGATAAAGAGAGACTGAGAACAGTGCGAATAGTAGTTGGTTTGATGACCGGACTGAAAGTTTCTCCACAATCAATGCCAACCTGCTGAGTTTTGCCATCACCTACAAGACGGGCCTTATGTCGCTCAAAAACACCATTAGCTTTTTCTTTATGAGAAAAAATCCACATGGAACGAATAACATTCACATTAGAAGGGCGGGGCACCAACTCCCACGTGTTATTTTTAATAAGAGCATCAAATTCATCATTCATAGCCAGTTTCCAATTCGGATCACGGAGGGCAGCCAAGGGAGTACGGGGAAGAGGGGATATGGACACCGAGGTATGGAGGCTATATTTTGGATTAGGCTTGACTATACCATGGTGGCTACGGGTAATCATGCGAGGAGGAGGAGGTGGGGCTAAGGGCTGTGATGGGACCGAAAGGGGGGCTGTAGGTGGGGCCGGGGGCCCACTGGGCTGATGCTGCTGGGTAGTGGGGCCATTGGTAGCCGGTGAAATAGGGGCAGCAGGAGAATCCACAAGGGAGGAGTCACGTTGGG
Source organism: Beta vulgaris subsp. vulgaris (assembly GCF_026745355.1). Classification (NCBI taxonomy): domain Eukaryota; kingdom Viridiplantae; phylum Streptophyta; class Magnoliopsida; order Caryophyllales; family Amaranthaceae; genus Beta; species Beta vulgaris. The sequence goes on along the minus strand of NC_079204.1, from coordinate 49,336,473 downwards.
CCAAAGGAGATGGAGGGCCCAAGGAGGTAGGGGACGCACTAGGGGAGTGGGCCGTGTGGTTTGGTGATGGCAGGTTAACAGGAGCATGATCTTCACTTTGGAAATGATTGTAAAGGAAGGGAGACAACCCATCACCCAAGAAGTCATACACAGTAGTAGTGGGGGAATGAAGTTGAGCAAAAGGAAACACATTCTCATCAAACACAACATGACGCGAAATAAAAATTTTGTGAGATGACAAGTCATAACACTTATACTCCCTATGGTTGGATGGATACCCCAAAAAAACACACGGCATAGACCGAGCTTGTAATTTGTGAATAGTAGTGGATGGAATAAGAGGATAACACAAATAACCAAACACAAGAAGATGGGTGTAGGACAGGCGTTTTTGATAGAGAATTTCCAGAGGGGGCTTGTGATCCAATAGCTTGCTAGGAAGGATATTATGGAGATAAGTGGCCATTTGTAAAGCATGATGCCAAAACGAGGGAGGCAACGATGCATGAGCAAGAAGAGTCCGAATGATATTATTTATAGACCGGATTTTTCTCTCAGCTTTACCATTTTGTGATGAGGTATAGCGACAAGAAAGGCGAAAAGACATACCATTTGACTCACAAAACTTTTGAAATGACGAATTATCAAATTCGCGCCCATTATCACATTGAACATTTTTTACATTACGCTCAAATTGAGTTCGAATATGGGCATAGAAAATCAAGAACTTGTCATACACATCAGATTTTTGAGCTAAAGGATAGGTCCACAAAAAATTAGAAAAATCATCCAATAAAACCAGATAATACCGATGTCCCGTAGAACTAAGAACTGGAGAAGTCCACAAATCACTATGAATAATATCAAAAGGCATAAAAGTATGTGAAGTAGAGGAAACAAATGGCAAGCGAATGTGTTTTCCAAAAATACAACCACGACAAACAATGGGATCACAAGATGAAGTACATGAAATACTATTATTACTACGAAGAAAATTAAAAACAGGAGCTCCCGGATGGCCTAAACGATCATGCCAAAGTGATGAAGATAATGCAGCAAATGTTGATGGAGTAGGAGTGGTGGAGATGGTAGTAGTGAGAGGATAAAGGTCACCCTGGCTCTCACATCTCATTAGAGGCATTCCCGTCTGAAGGTCCTTCACACAAAACCCATAACGATCAAATTCAACAGTGACAGAGTTATCAGTGGTGAATTTTCTAATAGAGATTAAATTTTTTATGAGTTTAGGAGCATGAAGAACGTTGTTTAAAGACAAAGGAGGGTTGGGGGATTGCGAAATAGTATGACCATAACCACGAATTGGAATTGACTGACCACTACCAACAATAATACCATGATGATTTGAATTGCTCAAAATAAAATAAGACGAAAGATTACCGTTGGTGGATGTCATGTGAGATGTAGCACCCGTGTCCATGTACCAATTTGCATCGGGAGGGGTCAATGACATAGTGTGAAGAGCAGCCTCAATATCCGTGGGCACCGAAGGGGACTGAGCCACATAGGCCTGCGTAGGACGAGGCCCAAGCACGCTGGAAGACTGCTGGCGACCCTGGATGGGACCTGCTGGACGAGCCCAAGCCTGCTGCGTTGGGTAGGGACATGGGGGGATGGCCCAAGGAGGAGGCCACGTCCAACCCGCAGGAGCATTGGCCCACGGTCCATGATAAAACGGTCCAGCAGGGGAATGTTGTCCACCATTTCTACCGCCACCTTTATGTCCACCCCGACCACTGCCATTATTATTTTTCCGGCCACCGGAAAAATTCTGCTTAGGGCCCTTATTTTTATTATTTTTAGAATGAGGAACAGAAGAATAAGAGTCTCTATCATCCACATCTTTCGGGGCCGTAACAATAAGAGCCGAACCCGACTCCGTCGCCGCCATCTTAGCCAACCCGGCTTCTTCCAAAGTTAACATAGAGCGGGCCTTATAAAAGGGTGGCAGTGGGTTGCTTTGACGAATCAAGGTGCCTACCTCTTTGTAGGCACGAGATAACCCCGAAACTAGTTGAAGGACTAACCGTTGATTTGTGAGAGGAGCACCAACATTTTTCAACTGATCGGAAAGAGATTTAAGGCGCTGACAATATGCGGATACATTCGGGAAGTCAGCCATGGTGGTGGACGAAAATTCCTGCTCAAGTGCAACAGCACGGGAGTTTTCATTATCCTGAAAAATGTCCCGAAGACGATCCCACGCTGCCATGGCAGTGGAATCAGGTTCAAGTATGGTGGTCAGAAGATCGTTCGAGATAGTGGAGTAAATCCACTGAAGAACAGTAGCATCTAGGGTGGCCCACATCTCCTTTTCGGCGCCAGTGGATGGCGGAGCAGGAGCTTTGTCCGGTGCCGGAGAAATAATGTGATGTAGCACCCTATGGGACCGAGCATGAATCTTAAAAAGTTTAGCCCATGTGCCATACTGAACGGTTTCCATCTCAAGAACGACGGAAATATGGTTCTTGATGTTGGAGACGGCAAGAGCCGGATGAAATGTCTGTTTACCGGCAGCCATTAAAGAGAAGAAGAGAAAAAAAATGAAGAATTTAGCGGAAGCAAGAAGGAAAGATGCCCTAGGGCTCGTGATACCATGAAAGATAATATATTCCGTGAGTATTATCATTTCTTTGGAAGTGTTATATACAAACTACAAGGCTGTAACCGCAGCCTACAATTATGGACTACAAGTCCTACAATCATGCTATACAATATATAGTTACTACAAATACAAGATATGAACAAAGCAGAATATATGGAAATATATTCTAACAGTTTTCTTCCCATACTTGTTAGTAATGGTGTTTTTCCACGTTATTTGCATTTACAATTATCCTTTAGTTTCAATTTTTAGATTTGTTCATAGCATTTGGTCTTGTTATTGAGTTTCGCTGGTCACAATAGTAAGCTAAATGAGTTATTCCTTTCATCAACGATTGATATCAGTATATGTATAAAACCTTTGCCCATTCCACTTTCTCACCTCCTAGTCTTTCCTCTATATATCCCTAACAAGGCACTTTTTTTTTTTTGGATGTAGGGCATGCGTCAGTCGTCTTTGGATTCTTGTGCTCGGATCCTTTGGTCAGTATCATCATTCGTCTGCCTAGTCTTCCCATTACTGCTGTATCTTGATCATATAATCTAGCTAGTCGCAATAATCACTTTAGATCCCAATCAAAAAAAAAAGTTTCTCCAATATTAGATTGACTGCTGATTGCTAAATGTAAAGCCTTGAGAATAGTAAGTAAAAGTAACTGCATGATGGTTATTTTATAATTCTATTTGCATAAATTGTAGATGGTAAACAACAGTTTTTCTACAAACCATTATATCTGTTTGCGGATCATGTCTGCATAAGTTGCCAAGATAGCCTAAAATCCTAAGTGTAGCCCATCAGCCTACAGTCACCTATATTGAGTCATTGACTAAGATATGCTCCACTTGTAAAGAAACTACTAATATTTTGAGTATTAAGATCTTAAAAATAAAATAGTACTACCTCTATGGCTTTGTTTCATAATACATAAACCATACTTCATCAGTTTCTTAATAAGTGCAACATAGAAAAAGTGGGGGAATATTAAGGAATGTAGAGAGAGAAAGTTGGGACCACAATAAAGTAGAGTAATTCAAGTGATTAAACAAAAAAGTTGTGGTCCCCTCTTGCTTTTTGGTGGCATATTTGTAATAATATTGAACTTTTTTTACCATTTTAAGCTTGGTTGCACTTATTGTGACTATTCTAAATAAGGAAAATATTGCACTTATTAAGAAACGGAGGTAGTATATTTTTATGAAATTTCAAAAAAAAAAAAAAAAAACTCGCACAATAAATTTTACCCCACATGGCCACATTGGCCAAATTTTAATCTTTTTTTTTCTCTTTGGTTCATATATTATTTTTATAGGTTACAAGTATATCAAAAAAAAAACAAAAACTAAACAATTTGTTAAGAATAGCTACTTTCAACATACTAGCATTATTTTAATAATTTTGACTAAAATAAGAGAAATTATTATGAAAGTTCATTAGTGGAGTCAATGTTATCAGAATCGAGACCCTACTTTGGATCGCAGTGGTTGATAGGAGTAAATCACCATGTATCGTAGGATTATAAGATCCTACAAAATAAGGTAAAATAGTGTTAATTATAATACAAAATGGTAAAAGGGTCATTGTAGACTTTACACACATTAATATTGACTTTTTTCATTTTCAAAATGATGATTCTAGTTCAATACTATAAGATTAAAGTAACATGCAACCAAAATCCAATACAAGAAAGATAATATGTGAAATTACTTTATGAGTTTTTCATGATAGGATTAGATTATAGAATAGTAGGATCAAAAAATCATATTAAATTAAGATCCTAGCTACTATGTGAATTTATGTAATTCGATAGATCCTACATAATTAAGATTATACATAGGATTGAGATTGATAAAATTCTTCTGAATCGTATGATCGTAAGATCTCAATCGAAATTTTTAATAACAATGATAGAGACTATGAAATGCATGCGAATTAATTAGGAACAATAATGGAAAAAAAATAGGGGAGTTTTTTTTTTTTTTTTCGGGAAAGGTGGTTGATCCTTTCTTAACGATAGGTTTCTGCTTGGACTGATCAAGCCCTCAGCATACCAAACTTGTGCTTATATAGTTAGGGATAGCATTCTCCTCGTTTGAGGATGAAAAATTCATATTAGTTGATGTATAGTAGCTGATCTACAATCTCAAATATGACATATATTCCTTAAATAGTCTTAATTATTGACTAGGAATTAGGGTAGGTTTAAGTCGTTAATTTTTCTATCTTTTGTAGCAAAGTTTAGAATTCAATCTCTACGTTGCGGCCAAGCATTTGCTTGGGATTTGAGGTGGAGAGGAGGGTTGGAGTGTATGGCTTGTAATGGGCCTCTTGGTGGAGGCCCTGTGCGAGGGCAATCCAACGGATTTCTTCTCACCTACTAGAAAAAAAGTCTCAATTATTAACTAAGACTATATTTCACTTTATTACTTATTCTTGTCATAACCAGATTAGATCAGACTAGATCTGAAATTTTTTAGATTATACCTTATTTTCGTTTACTTATTAATACCAAATATATTCAATTTTATTTTAGTAAAATCATGAAAATTAGACAATTAAAGTATCCGAGGAGACATCCTACATACATTAAAAAAATTTATGTATACATTAGCGTCAAAATACAATCAAAATAGTTGATCGACTAAGAATAGAACAAATTGATTTAGGTTAGAACAACTAGATCATATCTTAATAAATTCATTCTAGATAATTGCTTATAGTGAAGAGATTATAACTTGTAACAGACCCAACTTTATAAGTGTCATTTTTTAGCAGTCTCATATGACTTAAATTTCCTAAAATTATAGACATTATATCCTTTTATTTTTTTAGCATTACTATGTGACCTTTTCTCTATCCGTTCCCACTCCTTTCAATTATAAGAACCTCTTTTTTTTAACTTGTTGAACATGATGTTATGCATGTACTTCTACCTTGATCCTGAAGTCGAACTAATCTAAAACTTGATCAATAGTTGAAACTATTTAAAGAAGCCATATTATTAAGAAAAATACACTCCTATCTAAGTTGATGTGACTCTTCAAAACTTTAAATTTGCAGACTGATATCAAATTGAAAATCTCATTCAAACCCCACTAAAGAGAACAAAAAGAGAAATTTTAGGATCCACCACACCACCCACTCTAGTTCTATCTCAAGTAGTATAAACCACAGATCTGGTCTCGCTCACTGCTCAAACTCATGCATGTGGAGTAAAAAACATGCAATAATTCATCAGTACAGATTAAAAAATTGTATATATGTATGTATGCAGTCACTCATATTTATATGCCCATACTAGTACCTTCTATTTTGAACCAAATTGAAGCATGAGCAACAACATGACAAAGAGAGAGTGTGGGCACAAATGGACAACAGGACAATAACCATTCCTAGCCCAACAAAGCATGAAGTTTTCAGGATGTTTGATGAAGAACATTTCTGAGAGAGCTACGCACTGTAAATAAACAAATATGGTTTTATCCACTTATCAGTTTATCATACGCCAACCTTTTTTTTTTTGGTGAACATCTCCTTAATTTTCAGTAAAAATAGCAGATATATGGATAATTGTGGAGAAACCCACGGTAATCATTTCTAGCTAAGAAAAAATTAGATAGAGCCATATGATAAATTTGATAGGACTAAAAATAGGCTTAGGCAACCCAGTACGGAGGAGGAGAGTTTGATCCACATACAAGCCCAAAAGGATTCTATACTAAAACCAATTGGCAATAGTAGGAGTAGCTCTTCTAACTTATATTGTGGTACTTTCTCTCATCTTTCTCCAATGTGTGACAACTCACATGTACACAACATACATGGGGTTCAACACCATAGCCCGTTAGCCCACATATGAGAGTTCCACGAGTGAGCTAATTAGGTAAGCCAACAAATATCTCCTACAAGTCTACAACGTTATAAATCATATGTGTTATATCAAAATCTAAATCTTTCTCAAATAAACAAATTATTTTCAAATATATTCTCCTTAAACTTTCAAAACGCCTTTCATTTTTTTCCAGAGCTATAAAAAGGTTGTATCACCATATAGTAACGTAATTACATTGTAAGTTTTTACTCTTCAAGTACCCTGACTTCGAGCTACACAAAACTTTCTTTAGCCTCTCATACCCAATACAAATTACCTACCCGGTCGTATTAGAATGATATGCAATGATATTCATCAAATAGACGCAATCGAACATGACCCAAGGTAATTAAGTAAAGGGAACCAATTTTGATTGATATGACTAATGCAATATACTTCATCAGTTCTCTTTTAGTTATAATATTTGACTTTTTGATAACTCTATTAAAATAATTAAATGTTGCAACTAAAAAAAATAGAAGTAATATACAACAACAGACCACCAAGTCACACTAATAGCCTATAATAGATCAGACCCCAAATATGATGACCTGATCCAATATGAAATACTAAATTGATCTAATCAAAAGTACTTATTTTCCACCTCTAGCGTCCCTGCTAGTCTGATCGGAATAGAGAGTAGAACATTTTCCTTAAACAGGTGATGGTTGTGCGTAGACAGCGTAGTAATGCTACATAGATGGGTAAGGATCATATTAATATAGAAGTCTGCCATACCTATTATAATGTATCAGGCAAATCACAAGGGTATACATGTAGGAACTAAAACTGGTAGATAAAATGGAAGTACTTATATGAATAGTTGTGGCGTGAATAAACATTATCCTAAAGTTGAATTTGCCCTGTTACGTATACACACTCTTGGCAACCAACCTCCTGGTTTACACGACCACTGCTTCAACAGTATTATACAGACTCATATTTTAAGAACACTTCGAACAATGTCCAGAAAATGAGAGCATAAAGAAAACGTGTATAAGAATGTTTTTGGACAGAAGAATTTTTCTTTGTATCCAAGAAGACTGAACAAGCTCCAATTTATAGAGAAAGGCCAAGAACCAAAAATGGGAAGGTAATCAACTAGGGGGATTTTAAGGAATAATGGAAATATTAATAGAACCAAGAATCAATCAAGGATAACAGTTACAAAATCAGCGAAGATATGGATGTTGATTTACGGCAAAAAATTAGTAACTGAACTACAATATCCCACAACCACAACCTAATGTTGAGTTTACCTTGTTACGTACACACAGCCCACGGGCTCTTGGCAACCAACCTTTAGGGTTACAAGACTGTTGCTCCTCCGGTGTACAAAGTCACAGTTTTCGAACAATGCTCAGAAAAGAAGAGAATAAAGAAAATGTGGATTAGAATGTTTTTGGAGAGAAGAATTTTTCATTGTATCCAAGAAGACTGAACAAGCTCCAATTTATAGAGGAAGGCCAAAAACTAAAAAACAGGAAGGTAATCAACTCGACGGAATTTAAGGAATAACGAAAATATTAATAAAGGCAGGAATATATCAAGGATAACAGTTACGAAATCAATAAAGATATGGATGGTTTCCAACAAAAAAAATTAGTAACTAAACCAAAATATCTCACAAGCACAACCTAAATTAGAATTTTTCCTATTTCGTAACACACAAACTCTTGGCAGCCAACCTTAAGCGTTACACGACCGATGCTCCTCCGGAGTAGTACATACTAGAAAGTCATAGTTTGAGAACACTTCGAAATGCCTAGAAAATGAGAGAATATAGAAAATGTGTATAAGAATGTTTTTGGAGAGAAGAATTTTTCTCTATATCTAAGAAGGCTGAACAGGCTCCAATTTTTAGAGAAAGACCAAGAACCAAAAAGCAGAAGGTAATCAACTAGGCGAATTTTAAGAAATTACGAAAATATTAACAAAGGCAAGAATCAAACAAGGACAACAGTTACGAGATCAACGAAGATATGGATGTTGATTTCTTGCAAAAAAATTAGTAATCGAACTAAAATATCCCACAACTACAACTGAGCCACACGCTCGAACCCGGCCGGCATGCATGCACGTATGTGGTGACTAGTTCCTTCTCACATGAACCTCAACAAATTTACAAGGAATGAAATTCTACAAAGGAAGTTAAAATCGCTGTAAACTAGCAATAATATGAAACAAAGAGCTTTTCGTTCTTTTGAATAAACTTTTAAAATGAGAAAACTAATATTCCTCCCACTAACTCCAACATGATATATATACATTTAACAATATTGAATGTCATGAAGCAATGTTCATTATCTTATATGTGTAACAGATGAACCTGCACATGCCCTATAAGAACAAAAAAAACCCTATCACGCACATAATAGGAGCCCTACTATATGAAAGACCAGTCAACTACAGTTATTACAATAACATCCTTTCAACAGAAAAATTATGGTAAAAAAAAAAAAAACTGTTATAAGAAGACTTTATCACTTTCCTCATGAGTGGCTAAAACAGCCTCTTTTGCTTTAGTTCAATGAGTCTTTACTAATAATCTCTCTCTTTTTCCAAATTTCCTTATTTTAAATTTAATTATCCTTTTTGTTTTAATTTAATATGGTAATATCCAACCAAAATCTCTCCTTTTTACCTATATGAAGAAAAAGGTGACTAAACAGGCAGCTTTAGTTTTCCATCATCCCATGAATCCCCTTTTCGCAGATTTGCATTATCCCAACATGTCATTTCTCCATTTTATTTTCTCTTTCCTTTTACATAGAATTGGACTGACATTCTCTAATATGGAAAAAAACAAAAGAAACTTTTAAAAGATGATGCATGCATGTATTTCCACCCATCAGAAATCGCAGTATAAACAGCAGCAGGTAGAATATGATGGTGGTATGTATGTATGATGTATGTTATAATGGCACATGGAATGTGGTGAGGATGAGAGAGAAAGAAAACCACGCATGCAAGCAGTGATTCAGGGCCATTCTTTTTGTTATTTGATGCATTATAGCCTTATAGGTCAATCTTGTAGAAGAAGGATGCATTCTGTCTGCATATTTTAGGGAAAGAAAATTAATTGAAAGAACCACTCTTTAGTACGTACTACTGATGTGCCTAAATTCCAAACATCTCATGTACTTAAACCGTTATTTGGTAATTAATTGGTCATCGTTGCATTGAGATCTAACGTGACATGTCTAGAACTTCATAATTCATTCACTTAGCTTGTACGTACATGCAATGGCAATATGATCTTCGTATCCATCTTAGTTTCCAAATTAAATGTACCTTTAGGCTCTGGTTTTTTAGATTTATTTTCAATTTAGTTCAGTTCATATCAATTCAGTTTCTTTTAGTTCAGTTCAGTTAATTTCAATTTAGTTTCTCTTTCCAAAAGAACGAGGCCTTATTCTATATTGAAATCATTAGTATGGAGCGATGATGTTTAATATAGATTCTTTTTTCAATTTGGTGCTTAGTGTTCCGATATATCTCTATTATATAAGGGAAGGGAGAGTTATGGTGTCCCCACTTGAATATACTGTTTTACCCCCTTCTCTTTCTAAATTACTAGACCAATTTCAACAAAAACGAGACTTCAAAAGAACTGCCGAAAATACAATTATAACAATATATCAATCACAAGTCAACTAAAATTAATAGAAATGTATAGTTCACGTTATACAAATAACTGAAATGAGGAAAGTTTACAAAAATAAGAAAATTCAATTACAAACTATAACTCATAGCAATTACATACTCCCTTCCCAAGAACCATTTACATACAAAAAAAATTAACCAATACACTACAACATCAATACAAATTACAAACTAAGAGAAACATACGATTTCGACGGGAAGATTCACATTTGTCCATTGACGATATGCGATCTTCTAAAAAAGGTACATAATTCTTTTTCATCTTGCAAGTTATTTCAAATTAGTTGAAAAAAAAACTAACTCTTATATTCGAATTACATGAATAATTTAAGTCTCTATTGTATAGTATAAATTTCGGAATAATTGTTTAAAAAATCAGTACATGTTTGTAACAAAAAAATACATTATAAATTACTCACTCTATTTTTTTATCACTCTCACTTTCTCTGTGTGCGTCTCCCAATGCACTTTTTTGAACTTAAATATCTTAATTTCATTATATATTAGTAAAAATTAAACGATTGAATATTAATAATGTATTAATTGAGACGAATCAAACAAGACCCCACATGACTATATTTTTTCTTATAGATTGAAAATAATTGAGAAGATTCTCTCTAAGTATGAATAGTGTCAAGATTCTAAGAGAGAAAGATAAAAAAAACAGAGGGAGTATAAATGAATTTCAAATGCAATAACAATGACACAAAAATCAAACTAAAAATGGAATTACACTAATTTTCCAAAACAATTAAAAACCGATGAAAAACAATTGATTTTACTGAGATTTCTTATGAATAATTTAAAACCCAAAAAAAGAGTAGAAAAAGTACGAATAATTAAAAACTCAGAAAAAGAAGTAGAAAAAGTCTTGAAAAAATGCAAAGGGAAAGAAAAAGGAAAAGTGGATGATTCAAGAACTCCAGCCACGAATTTCTTAAAAAAACCATCTTCACAAATAAAAGTTCAAATAAAATGTAACTGAGACAAAATTTTCGGGACGAAATCAAAAACATCAAACGTAAAGAATAACCTTCAAATTTAAGGCCCCTCAATTAATTGGTCAACCAAATAAAATCCAATTTCAACCCCATTTCCATGAACGTTTTGAACATTACCACCCGTTCGAAATGAAAACCTAAAAAGATTCACAAAAACAAAGACCAAAATTACCCTAAAAGTTAATGGAGCGTTGATAGGGTTAATTTTGACACCAAAATTATTGGCTTATTAATGTGGTGTCTGTCGTGAAATATGATATAAAATCTCAATCTTTTTTAGTGCGATATGAAAGATAGTGAGGATAAGTACGAGTCGTTCTGATTTTTTTGAGCGAAAGGAAGATACAAGGTTGTAGGTGGGAAGATGAAAATGCGGAGGATTAGATGAAAAAAAAAGTGAGATACATCAGCCATATGGGTATATGGGGTGGATAGTTATATGGTAGATGGGATTGATAGTCATATGGATAAGTGGGTAAAATTATGTGGGTTTGTTACTTGCATACATGTGGCTTTGTGGTTTTTGCTATAATTATTTTTGGACTATTAACAAACAACTAACCTTAATCATACTCAATTAGCTATAAGTGAAACAACAATATTACATAAAATCATGAAAATAAATTATATTTATCTTGGCTCCTTTGGACATGATTTGGCATGAACCTCAATCAATATCAATCTTGATTAGCAGTATTTATCTCCTCTTTACATGGTTTGTCTCAATAATGAGTAACATCCCCATTGTTTGACAACTAGACTTTTGGAGCAAAAAGAGAATTTTGGACCAGTTTTGGAGTTTTGACTAGTCAAAAACTCTAACAGTGGTGTTTGGTAAAATAGAGTTTTAGATAGATTTTGGAATGAAAACTCTCAAAATGAAAAAGCTCATAATAGGAGCTTTTTCTTTAAAGGATTAGGTACAAATATGTTGAACGATTTTTTTGCCACTAATAATACTACTACACATTATATTAAAATCACTAGTGGAAAAATGAAGAAGGGCTGCGCTAAAAAAGGCATGTAGGGCTGCGCTTTTTGACAGCAGTCCTTTCAGTAGCAGCCCTTCACTTTTTAAGTAGGGCTACGCTAGAAAAGCGCAGCCCTTAAGCTAGAAGGGCTGCGCTAGTTAGGAAAAAGCGCAGCCCTTCTAGCCCAGAAGGGCTGCGCTAGTTAGGAAAAAGCGCAACCCTTCTGGGCTAGAAGGGCTGCGCTTTTTCCTAACTAGCGCAGCCCTTCCTACCAAAAAAAAAAATGTCATTTTTTTACTCATAATATCACATTTTCTGAAATTAAACAGAAGAGAAGAGAAACGAAACGAAAATACTAAACCCAAAACAATAAAAAGAATGAAACGAAAATGAAAAAAAGGAACAAAAACTAATATACAAAGAGAAGTATACAATAAGTATACAAGAAGTATACAAGAACATTAATCAAAATAAACAAAGAGAAGTATACAAGAATAACATTAATCAAAATAAACAAAGAGAAGTATACAAGAATAACATTCAAAACAAAGAGAAGTATACAAGAACATTAATCAAAACAAAGAGAAGTATACAAGCAAGAACATTAATCAAAACAAAGAGAAATATACAAGAACATTAATCAAAATATATAAACAAAGAGAAGTATACAAGAACATTATAGATCTGAAAAAATACAAGAACTACAACCTAATAATGTTTAAATACATAAAACAAAACCCAAATACATAATTTAAAGGAAAAAAAAATTTCGGAAAAACTTAAAATGGGTATTTGGAGGCTTATACGAACTCGGATGGCTTAAAAAGCCTAAACATCACAGCATAGCGGTGAGTTTGACTCGTTGGCTCGTTCCGCTTCCGAAAAGGTATCACAATAGGCAATCGGACTCCGTCGCCATGTTTAGTGCAAATCATTTCAAGGTTTTTGTCGCAAATGTTTATGGGAGTTTTTGAGAGAGAAGAGAGGATAGAGAGAAGAGAGGATGAGAGAGAAGAGGATGAGAGAGAAGGAGGAAAGGAATAATGAGGGACGTGAGAGAGGAGAGAGAATGAGGGATAATATATTTGACGAATCCCCGCTCAATATTTCAAAGCCCGCGATTCCGAAATTTCAAATTTTTTCAGGAAGGGCTGCGCTTTTTTAAAAAAGCGCAGCCCTACTAAGCAGAAGGGCTGCGCTTTTTAAAAAAGCGCAGCCCTTCACTAAGTAGGGCTGCGCTTTTCTAAAAGCGCAGCCCTTCTGTACCTTTACAGCAAGGGGCTGCGCTTATTTAAAAAAGCGCAGCCCTACTAGTGAAGGGCTGCGCTTTTTTTAAAAAGCGCAGCCCTTCTTCTTAGTAGGGCTGCGCTTTTTTAAATAAGCGCAGCCCTTCACTAGTAGGGCTGCGCTTTTACGAAAAGCGCAGCCCTTCCTGCGCAGCCCTTCCTGCGCAGCCCTTTATGTTTTTTCCCCTAGTGAATGTCTATAGATGTCATTTGACTCAAACAAATGGCTATAGACTTTTAGCAATCAATTAATTGTTACCAAACATATTTATAAATTTTTTTTTTCATAAAATCAGCAGTCAAAGTTGCTGAATAAAAAGTGAAAACTCTAATAGCAAACTCTAAACTCTAACAGTTAAACTCTAAACTCTATTTATATTATCAAACAGGGCATATCTCAAGTCATCTCACAACCAAATGACCTACGTTCACCAAAATTTGAGTAGCGCTCTTTGATTTTTTAAAATTTGATTAAATTTGGTACTTTTAGTATTCCTTTTTTAGAAGAGCTTCTACAAATTAATTAATTAATCAATAAATCCTAAAATCACTCCCACCGGCCAATATAATGGTATATATCTCTATTATATAAGCCAAAGGGGGAGCAATGGTGTCCCCCTTGAAATTTACTTAAATGCCCCAACATAGATATTACATTTCAAGTTTCCACAAACAACCTTCGGCCACCTAATCAACCCCAATTTCATGCATAAACTTGTCAAAACAAAAATATCAATCAAATCAAATTTAAACTCAATCAACTCATATAAGATTCAATCACATATATAAACTTGCCAATAAAAAATATTCAATAAAAAATATTCATAATCAATAACTTACCAAATGTTAATACTACTTATAATAACAAAAAAAATACACGACATAACATCCTCTCAAATAAATTTTTTCATAACACAAACTCCAAACAAAAAAAAATTAGTCCTCTTTATAGATTGGAGTTTCAAGACATTCTCAGATAAAGAACTCTAAAATTTGCCGATTCTTTACCGTTAATCAGGTACACAGTTCGTTATTGAAAATAAAATTATGTGCATTGTTCTATTTTCAGTAAATCTTAAAAATATGTACTATTTTCGAGTGAAATTTTACTCAAATTACAATAACTCTTACGAATATGTGTTGTATTACATATTTTTTTTCAAAAAAATTTAACTTAAACTACAGTTTATTTAAATTTTATTTTGAAGATAGTTGAAATTCAAATTAAAATTACATCATAAATGGTCGAAAAAAATAAAATTTCGTCAAAAATGACTTCAATATTCGTGCCCTAGATATAAAAAAAATTGAGACAAAATATGAGAACTCGAATTGTTTTTGTACCCATATATTAAAAATAATTTGAGAAAAAAATACTTAAACCCATATATTAAAATCAAAAAATCAAATTTCGTTAATATAACTTTAATATTCGTGCCCAAATATTTAAAAAAATTGAGACATAATATGAGAACTCGAATTTGGGGGAAATCAAAAAAAATACTTAAACCCATATATTAAAATCAAAAAATTGTGCCCATAATCGAATTTCAATATAAACTACTGAATTTGGGCCACGACCGCAAGCAAGCTCGGCGATCCATGACGGTCTGAGTGAAAGCCAATTCCATGACCGCCAAAAGCCAATTCTACAACTTGCTTGAGATAATCTTCAGCCAATAATCAACAGTCTCAATTGAATAGAGAGAGAAAAAATCGAGTGTGTGGTTTGAATTGGTGGGAATTAATTGATGAAGATGATGTTCAAATGAATAGAGAGAAAAAAATATTGCGTGAAATTCAGAAATATGGGTATGGTAATTGAGGAGTAGTGGTTTGATTTGGAAAAAATGTCTCTGCACGCGACGCATCGCGTGCATTAAAAGCTAGTTACACATATAATGGAATATATATATAAGGTTGGTGGATTTCGTCATCTAATATGTAATATGTTCATCAGAATAGACATTATAGTAGCGTGTTTAGGAAACATTACATATTAATTAGTTACTATATTTGGCATACTATATTTGTCAGGATTCTTGTTGTTATTAGTCCAAGAGATGTAGTTTTGCTTGCTTCTCATGACTTAATGAATTGATCCTCTGGTTGGATTTCCTAAAAAAAAAAATAAGAGATGTTTTACCCTATAAATAGAGATGTTAATTATTTTCTGTATAATTGATCTAGCCTATTAACATTGTTTTGCTCTCATAAATTATATATATGATCATAGAGTGAGATCAGGAAATTTTTGTATTTCATGAAAATTAATCCAACTTCACTTGTCTAAACCTTAACTTCACTTCAAAAAAAAATCTCAATCCGACTGCATATATTGTTTAGATACAAGTAAAGTTTAGTTTCAATTGATTTGTGGTCATTGCTTCTTTTCATCCCTCCTCAAAATTACTCTCGTTTTCTATTTGGACGTACACCTTATGGGTTTAATGGAAACAACTTTAAAAAAGGGATAGTCCATAGATCTATATTCCCTTCATTCCCAATTTATAGTGTATATAAATGGAAGTATTATATTATAACCTATGCTTAAGCACTAAAAAAAAATGACTTCACAAGCAAACTTTTTATCCGTTTTATTTAAATAAAAAGAAAAACTCTACACAAAAGGAAAAATCTTACATATACAATGAAGCATCGAAGCATATATATAAATTGAGATAGCAAATGGTGATAAATTTTTTTGGAAAATAACATGCAAGTATTAAGCATTAGAAGCTAATGGAGCCGCATATTGGTTAGCTAAATTTAGTGTGGAGTCTGATCAACGTTTAGTGATTTTTGAGGCGGTTCCAAAGGATCTTCAAGCCGTTTTATTGGAGGATCTTGGTGGAGTGGCTCGAGCTAGGATGGTCCCTATTGGCTTAGTGTCGTCTGTGTTTCGTTTTTGTTTTGTTTAGTGTCTTAGTTTGCTTTCGGCTTTGTTTTGGTTTTGTTGGTGTGCTCTTGCTTTGTAGTTGTTCTTTGAGTCTGTCTTTTTGCTTCCTTGTTTCAGGGCTTTGGCCCTCATTTTCACAAAAAAACATGAAGTATAGTGCGGTGGAAACAAAAGTTTACAATACTTAATAAATTTACCGTGCTTAAACTCTGTTTCAATAAGAAAAACACAAATTAATAGAATAGACACATTTATTTTGAACATTAAATTAGACACACTCAATCACGTTCTCCTAACAAACTCATTTCATCTTACTCTCACTCAACACTATTTTTAAATATCTCATAGTCTTACCTAATGAAATAAACTAGTCACTAATGGATTAAAAAATGTCATAACTAAATAGATTAAACTAGTAACTAAATATATTAAACTAGTCATTATATTTCAAAAGGTGGTTTGTTCACTTCTTAATATTAAGTTTGGACCATTACCTAATTTTAAATTAAAAAATAGACGATATATTACAAGACCAACTACGAGCAAAAAAGAAAAGTGAACTTGTGATGATTATTTTAGATTGAATTTCAAATGTGTGAAGTCTCTACTTAGTCCATTCAAGAGAAATATCCTATGCTCTAGTCCCCCTGTGGGCTGTGGCTGTGTTATCACCTCCGCCATAAAAATAGCATCCACGTCTGGACCCTCTTTCCTCCTTCATGGGCCTTTGACCCAAGGAGACCCTAAATTAATTGGCTTAATCAAAACCTCTTTTCGTCCTTGTCCTTCATGGGACTCAAGTGGCCCTCTCTCTTTCAAAATTTGGAAGGCCCGTAACCTTTGGGTTTTCTGGAGTAAGTCCCCTCCCTGCCTAGCTTAGACAATTCTAGCCCTGCATAAGAGTAAGGATGCCCGAATGAATGATGCACTTTATAAAAGTTTATAACCCTAGCCCATTCTCATTTCGACGGAACAGATTTACTAATTCTTTGATTCCCGTTAACAAGAGGTATCTTGAACTAAGAAATAGACTCTAGAAGCTAAAAAAGGATATCCTGAACAATTGTAATAATCGGGTTTTCTTCTTTTTCGCTTTATATGTATCATAGCAAGAAATATAAATTATATAATGTGAATCAAGATATTTCTTACGTGTATCATTCAGCTAGCATTTTCACATATAAGATATCATGTGTCAAAGCATAGCAAGTATAAAACTATATTGATTCCATAGGTCACTGGAATTTTGGAACAATTTATCTTTAAAATACCCCGTGGTCATGTGACTTCATGACATTCAAATCCACATGCAAGGACATGGCACCCAAAAAGAAAATTTCATATGTAACGACTAGGGATGGCAACGGGTAGGATCTGGACCGGATCCTATAGGATCCAGATCCGTTTTTCAACTAAGGATCCAGATCCTACTCGGATCCGATGGGTAATAAAATTGAGGATCCAGATCCAGATCCGACGGATCCTACGCATCCGATCCAAAACGGATCCTAACTTATTTTTTGTAAAACAAACCTAATTTTCATCCTAACATTAAAATAGTTTAATGAAACTTTTAATAACATCGTCATTTGTCGATACATTCATCCACTTACATTAAATTTCAAATCCAAAATAAATAACATTAAGAGTTTAACAAACTTCAATAATATTACAAAGTCTACAATTCCTACAAACAATTAAAACATAGTTTACACTTTGCAATTTTTTTTTTGGTAAAAATGTAAGAGTATTATTACCAAAGCATTCAAGCACCAACTACACCCTGAACATCCACACAAACAGCAGAGGCACTGTACCTACCTTACAGGCCTAAAAAACACCAGCAGCAAAAAAACTACAACCAATTACAGACACCAGACTTCAAATACAGACACCAGACCAAAGAAAAAATCAGCTAATCTCAGACTTAAGGCTCTCAATCCACTGGCACTCAGCCTCACTCCACTTATTACAGACTCTTGCTTTAACTCACTAATGATATCACACTGTATCTTCTTGATGGTTGCTTCTGAAAGCCATACAGCTTCATTCCAAAGAGCATGATTCCTTGCCTTCCATATGTAGTAAACAGTTGCTGCCAAGCTAGCATAAGCTACTGTTTGTTGATGCTTCCTTTGAAACTTCCTCCCCCATTTCCTCCAGTGCACATACATATTCTCACTCCCACAGTAATAAATTTTCAGCCAATTCATAATCCCCTTACAAATGCGACTACTGAACTCACATTTAAAGAAGAGGTGCTGACAAGATACACTTTGCAATTTTACATCTTTCATTCTTCACTTGGTCCATCTACCAAGAATCCAAGACTTCAAGAGGGCTATTCTTCATCACTACTAACATCATCAATATCCTAAAGCATAGAAAAAAAACAACACAATAACCAACTAAATAAAAATATTAGTAAAAAATTATATACAAATATATAAACAAGCAAAAATTCAGCATGTAAACTTGAACAAAATTCAGCCTACAAGCTACATTTTCAAAAAAGATGTCATCTCCCAAACAACCTAAGACACGTGTAATTACCATCAAATTACCACGAAGTAAGAATTCAGCATATAAACCATCAAATTCAGCATATAAACCATTAAATTCGAGCATCACAGCCTATCTTTCTCTATGTTTACACATGTAATTACCATTTATCAAATTACCACCCATCAATAAAGACAACAAAATTTCAAATCAAAGTAGAGAGATTAAAAAGGGGGGGGGGGGAATAACAGCAAACGAGACTCACGAAGTAAGAAAGGGGCGAATGACAGCATAAAAACGAACTCGCAACAAGCCCTAACATCGACTGTGATGTGCGCTGTCGAGGAAGCTAGGGTTCCAGCGAAAATCAGACAGAAACGAGGGCTTACGGCGCTACCTGGCGAAGCTCGCTGCTCTGGCGCGGAGGTTTGACTGTTGTGGCGCGGTAGTCCGGCTGCTCGTCGTCCGACTGACTTCCGGCGTGGTAGTCCGGTGCCGGAGTGAGGTGTCAACGTGAGATTAAGTGTGAGTGCGTGAGACGTGAGATTAAGTGTGAGTGCGTGAGACGTGAGATTAAGTGTGAGTGCGTGAGACGTGACTGCAGCAGCAGCGTGAGAAATGACTGAGTGAGAATGAAACGGCTCTAGTAAATTTAGGGTTTAGTTTTATATTTTTATTTAATATTTTTATTTTAACTTAAAAAAAAGGGTAAACGGATCCGAATCCGAGTATTTTTTTATTACCCGGTCCATATCCGTTTTCAAACACGAGGATCCAGATCCTACCCGGATCCGTCGGGTCCAAATTTTGAGGATCCAGATCCGATAAAACGGATCTGGATCCACGAATCCGGGTAGGGTCCATTACCCACTGCCATCCCTAGTAACGACTTGATTAACCTAGCTTCTTTTCTATTGTCCTTCCCATATTGTGGTGGGACTTACGACACATCTCCTCTAATACCTTTCCATCGATTATAAAGAAAAATAATGAGATTCCATTCTCCAAAAAAATCGATATTTTTGGGTTATTCATTTTGTGTGGGGAGGGAGAGAGGTGATTCTTATTTTTTTTTTGATACATAAGAAGGGAGGCAAACCCAAATAAGAGAAGAAATAAACAAAAGAAAAGTAACTAAACTACCAACAAACTAATAACCAAAGTAAACTACGGAGAAATCAGACGAGGCAAAGCCACACCCCTAATATCCTAATCTATAATACAACTAAGAGCTAAAAGAGCATTCTCCAGGTTGAGCCACCCTGTGGTTGACAAGCCAGTACGCGGCCTGATTACCTTTATGATAGACGTGTGAAATATGTACTTCCTAGTGCTCCTTTTTCATGAAGGTAATTGGACACACTCAGTCATCGCTACTTGGATCTTTACTTTCTATCGCTTGAAAACAAGCCATATTATCAAGTTGTACAACTAGATAGCTTGCTTATTTGAAGATTATAAAGATAGGTCCAAACCTCGCATAAGAGCATAAATCCTAGCACGAAAAGAGTAAAATCACCAAAATTGGCCGCCAACGCTGAAACCAGGGAGATCATAATTTTGATTGTCAATAACATCTATGGATCCTCAAACATTGCAACTTAATATCAATTAATAATACAAATAACATTGCAGTCTTACATCACATAATAATCTCTCGAAACACTTAAATATTAGAAAGATATTATTATCTTTTCATATTCTCGCATTCGACAAGGTAAATTCCACCTCCATTTAACTAATCATAGATTTGTTTTAAAAAAGTTTCTCTCACCCTCTCAAATCTCAAATTTCACCTAAACTTGTAGGAGTATCACTAATTGACCAATAAAGACCACTAACTTGAATTCAAAACTACCAAAAACCTCAAGTCATTGGAAAACCCGACGGTTACTCCACCGTTTCAACTGACGGCGACTTAAGTTTGGAGTTTGGACGGTTAAACCCTTGACTTCTTCCTCTTTCTTTATCTTTTACCCCTCATTATTTAACTTTGTCTTGATCTGTACTTAGAAATATTTCTTTCAATCCATAATCCATTACCCTCTATTTCTTAATTTTTCTTGTCTTTTTTGATAAATACTGTTAAACTTTTTGTTTTATTTTATGTCACTTTCTGGGGGATAGTTGTCAATCATTCCCTCTTTTTATTCTGCTACATTACTCTTAAACAGCAACTACTATAACGACGTTTTTCCTAGATTTCCAACATTTTTGTTTTTTTTTGGAGCAGAAAAAACTTCAGCATCTTGCTATCCAGTTCTTCAATTTGATCAAGTAAGGTGTAAAGTTTACATCTTTATGTAGTTTCTTTTCTAATTCTGGGTATTTGATTTATTTTTCTTCTTTACTTCTGCTGTTTCTTTCAGTTTCTGTATCGAAATGTTAGAACATCATAAACCCTTCAATTTGATCTCTTTTCAATGTTACATTATTGTTAAATGTCTAATTTCTCAGCTTCCCTTTGAATTTACCCATCTATTTTGCTGGGTTTTTCGTTGAATCTTTGTGGGTTTTTGCTGAATTGGGTATTGTATTATTCAGAACCCTGAACTTTTTGTGAGTTTATGAGCTCAATTTCTCTGCTTTTGTTCATGTCTTGCATACCCATCCAGGTTTTTTCTTCAATTTGTTCAATATCAAACTGTGTTATTGTGTGTTTTTTTTGATTGAATCTACTGGATGGGTATTTGATCTGTTTGTCTTCAGTCATCCTACTTGAGAACCTATTGGTTTTTAACCTTGGTTAAGATCCAAAACTCTGTTTAGTAATGAAATTGTCTCTGATGGTAAAGGGTGAACTCAAAATGGTCATGTGGGTGTTGTTTATGGTGTTTGTAGCTTCCTTTCTAGAGAAGGGTAATGCTGCTGCAACTAATTACCTCATAGATTGTGGATCCCCTCGGAATACCACGGTTGGTGTTCGTGATTTCGTTGCTGATCACTACACCTCCAAATTTCTTTCCACTCCACAAAATATTTTGAGGAATACTACTGCTAATTCTATCAATTCCTCATCCAATTTGCCAGTTTATCAAACTGCCAGAATTTTTGCTGGAAAATCGAAGTACACATTACCCATCTCACAGACGGGAAGACACTTCATTCGCCTTTATTTTTTCCCGTTTGATCATGGAACTTACCATTTGAGCACAGCTAGCTTTAGTGTTTCAGCTCAACAATTTATGCTCCTCAGTGATTATAATCCAGGGAGTTCTCCTTTGATGAAAGAATACTCGGTGAATGTGACATCGAAAACCCTTGTTATCACCTTCATCCCATCAGAAAACTCATTTGCTTTCCTAAATGCAATGGAAGTTGTTTCCGTCCCAGATTCACTCATCGTAGATGATGCCAACTTAGTCAATCCAACAGAGAGCTATAGCGGCCTAGTGACACAAGCACTCGAGACAGTTGTGAGGGTAAATATGGGAGGACCATTTATCAGCTACAATAACGATACGCTCTGGAGAACCTGGGTTACTGATGATGTTTTCTTGTTGAATAATGCTTCTGCTGTTGTCGTAAATCATGCTGGAGGGGTCAGGTATGCCCCAGGCCATGCAACAAGGTATAGTGCTCCAGTTAATGTTTACGGCACAGCCAAAGAGATGAACTCAATCAATGACCCCACGTCTAATTTCAATGTCACGTGGGAGTTTAAGGTGGAGAGGGGATTTCAGTATCTTGTGCGCTTTCACCTTTGTGATATAGTGAGTAAAGCCTTGAACGAGTTGTATTTTAATGTTTATATTGGCCCCTGGATTGTTTCTCATGATACCGACCTTAGTTCTGTGACGGGTGCTTTAGCCACCCCGGTTTTTGTTGATGCTATTACACCGTTGGTAACTACCAACAAGCTTCGAATAGCCATTGGCCCGTCAACTATAACTAATGTGTACCCGGATGCAATCTTGAATGGTCTGGAGATCATGAAGCTCAATAATTCTATGGCCAGCCTCAGTGGGAATGTTCAGGTCAACTTTCCTTCAGAAAAGAGCTCAAAAGTTGGGGTAGGGCTGATAGCGGGTGTCACCGTTGGAGGTGTTTGTGTTGTCGTATTAATGGCTATCCTTTTCATCTTCTGCTGTAAAAGAAGAAGTAAACTTGCACATCCAAGTCCTTCAAAATCCTGGATTCCTCTGTCCCTTACTGGAGGGACTTCCCACTCAATGGGGAGCAAATACTCCAATGCTACTGCTACAAGTGTTGATTTCAACTTTAGTTATCGGATTCCTTTTGCAGCAGTTCAAGAAGCCACAAACAGTTTTGATGAGAGTTTAGTTATTGGAATTGGTGGCTTCGGGAAAGTGTACAAAGGAGTCTTAGGTGATGGTACAAAAGTTGCTGTCAAGAGAGGTAATCCTCGTTCCCAACAAGGTCTTGCAGAGTTCAGAACTGAAATTGAAATGCTCTCACAGTTCCGCCATCGGCACTTGGTTTCATTAATTGGGTATTGTGATGAAAAGAACGAGATGATTTTGATTTACGAGTATATGGAAAATGGGACTGTTAAGAGTCATCTCTATGGCTCAGGAAATCCTAGCTTGAGTTGGAAGCAGAGGCTCGAGATATGCATTGGGGCTGCTAGAGGGCTCCATTACCTTCATACCGGCTATGCAAAAGCTGTAATCCATCGTGATGTAAAATCTGCTAACATCTTGCTTGACGAAAACCTCATGGCTAAAGTCGCTGATTTTGGGCTTTCAAAGACAGGACCTGAGATCGATCAGACCCATGTTAGTACAGCTGTCAAGGGTAGTTTTGGATATCTTGATCCCGAATACTTCAGGAGGCAACAACTTACTGAAAAGTCAGATGTGTACTCATTTGGGGTGGTCTTGTTTGAAGTACTTTGTGCAAGGCCGGTTATAGACCCAACACTTCCTAGGGAGATGGTGAATTTAGCTGAATGGGTGATGAAATGGCATAAGAAAGGGCAATTGGATCACGTTGTAGATCCCAGTCTTGCAGGAAAGATAAAACCCGAGTCTCTCAGAAAGTTCGGAGAAACAGCTGAGAAGTGTTTGGCTGATTACGGTGTTGATAGGCCTACAATTGGCGACGTGTTATGGAACTTGGAATACACTCTTCAACTTCAAGAAGCAGTTATTCTAGATGACTCTGAAGATAACAGCACCAATGTGATTGGCACTCTTTCTCCTCAAGTACACAATTTTAGTGAGAATGATATCAGTGTTACTTCTGGAACACAGGGTGATGAGGATCATTCGGGTGTTTCAATAAGTAAGGTTTTCTCACAAATAGTTCACACCGAGGGTCGTTGATTAATCAAGCTCTCTAAGGGATTGTTTGGAACAAAATAATTGCCATTTTGTACAAAAGGTTATTGTTAGAACTTAGAAGCATGAACAACTGTTCTATATGAGTTCTGAAACCTGTGATATAACATTTATTACCATATTTTTAGCTTTCATTTTTTATGGCAGTAAAAAAAATGTTCCCAATTTGTATTTTTTCATCATCCGTGTAATAATCTTTTTCCTTGGTGCTTAAAATAACAATATCAGTGAATTTGTCAATGTCATTATAGATTTTCATACTCAAATTGTATCCTTTGTAGCAAAATGTAATGATAAATGTGCATTGTTGTTGGATACCGTGCATCTTCAATGAGTTTGCTCCCTTCTGGTGTGTTTCGTGATTTACTATTTTAGTATTACTATAACATCAATAATGCCAAATTCATATGCAGTAAGCTCCTTATTTCAGGGATGAAACTGGTGCTAAACATATGGAGTAATAAATGCTACAACGAATCCCCAGGATGAAATAGTTAGTGCTAAATTGCTAATAACAACTGGAAGCTCATTATACTGTTCTTGACTTCTTGTATATCACACTAGCTCAGTGTAAACAACTGTATTAGGGCAATTGCCATTCTGGACAAATTTGAATATTTAATTTTGTCTCGGTATAAGAATAATTCTAGATTTATGAACTCAAAATTGGTTAAAAATTCAATATAGGGATAAAAATGGGCCTGATCGGATCATACTTTTAAAATTACATATTCAATACACTTCTATTTGACGGATTATTGTATCGAATAAATTTTCCTTAGATTAGGTTAGAGAGTTCCATTTGGACTATGTTATACTCCATTTGCTTTTTTTAGTTGCACCATTTACTTTTGTGGCACTATTCATCAACCAACTTTGTCAAAATTATATAAAAAAAAACATAGTCAAGTGGGGTCTTGTTAGATTCATCTCAATGCGAGGATTCCAAATATCAAATTTTATAATTTTTACTTACACCCAATAAGAGATATTGACGTTCAAAGAAGTATTTCGACAAATGTGAAAAAATAAATGGTGCAACTAAATACAGATGCAGTAGGTCTTAGGATCGGTTCATAAATGTAGTTTAACAATAATACTAAATCTAAACTTTTTTCATAATGCAAACATAATTATCCTATTGTACGTATGTATATGTTAAATCTACCGGTTAATAAGTGTACGATTATTCGGATCTTACGTAAACTCCATCTTTCTAGGATTTAGATCCTAATATACATTCTTTGAATATAGATTGAATTTTTTTCTTAGAATCGAGTTGTAATCGGATTGGAAATAGACTACATCGCCACCTCTATTTGCATGCATGGTGTACGATAAAACTCATTTTCAATCCAAACCTTCCATGTTATCTGCGGCCCTTGAACCTCCTCATCCCATATTGGCACATTTTAATTACTGTATTATGCCCCACGGCCCACAGCACTAAGACATTGTTCTGTTTGATCCATAGACTATCCTGTTTCATAGCAATTGCCTACAAATGCTTAATCACCACAGCCTTATTCCAAGCAATAAAGTCCTTCACATCCCACTCTCTACAAGCTGTAGGTAGACTAATTTTCTCCCCAAGGCTATGTTATCTTAACTCTTAAGAAGACTAAAATCAATCTTTTGAGACAAAAAAAATGAAAAATGGGACAAATATAAAGGAATGGAGGAAGTATTGAGTAATGCGAATAAGCACCTAAAAAAATAGGTATGAATAATGCTCAATTATTGGAATTCAAGATTGGGTTCGGGAAAGGTTCGTTTAAGTTCGGGTATATGGTGTATGGATTGGGTTGCATTCGCTTCAGGATGGTTATATCAGTATTAGCATTATGTGCACGCCATGCGTGTGTTAATTTGAAAACTTATTATTTTATTATACGTTATGTTAGGGTTGTGAGTGCGTAGCGGAAGCAAATTAAAGATGTAGAGATTGAGCAAAATAAATAGAGTTGTAAATATGTGGCAAGAAAAGTATTAAAAGAGATGAAGACACAATATTTAACGTGGGGAAAATTCTCAAATGGTAGGTGCAATTGGAATCAAGCATCCAATTAGAAGTTCTACTTGTTTAAGGAGAAGTAGCCAGAAGAACATCATCCGGTTTTATTTCACCAGAATCGGCTTGTGCAGTTTATGATGATTTTTTCTCATTTTCTTCTATTTCGAGCTTTTTCTTTAATTTTAAGCAATCAGAAACACCGTGCCCATGTATCTTACAATATTTTCATAAATTATTAGATTTATGCCCATTAGATATGACCCTATTTTTGGTACTTATTTTTCCGTATGATCTCCCTCCTACATTTAATCCTTCGGCATTATCATTGGAATGCACTTCAAGGTCAAATTTTTCTTTTGAGAGTAAATGTGATTTAACATTTTCAAAAGACAAAGTATCATTATTACCATATAATACGATTTCCTTGAAGTGCTTGTGTGAAGGAGGTAGGGAGAAAATTAACAGCACGACTTTATCCTCATCTTCAATTTTGACATCCAAATTTTCAAGATCCACTAATGGAAAAAATCTTACCTGTCACTTAGTAACAGATGCGGTTTTTATAAAATCGCATTAGAAAATCAAATAAAAAAATGAGAAGAAAAGTTGGGAGAAAAATCTGATGCCGTTCTCTTGTAGACCGCATCAGATTAAAAAATTGATGCGGTTTTGTTGAAATCTAATGCGGTTCTTAGAACCGCATCAGATTTTTCATTTTTTTAAAAAAAACCAGAGATGTGTTGGCCCATTACTCTGCTGCCCATTTCTTTCCCTTATAACGCCCACAACCCCAGCCCATTTCCCGCCCTCTCAAACCCTAATCCCTCTCTTTCCCCTCTCCTCTCCTCACTCAAACCATGACACTCCCTCCTCTCTCTCAAACCATGGCACTCCTTCCTCTCTCTCTCCTCACTCAACACTCAACCCTAATCTCTCCTCTCTTTCCTTCCTCTCAAACCCACGACACCCTCAAACACCGCAGCAACACACCTTCAGATTTGTTCGTGCCTTCTCGTCGTTCATCATCGAATCCATCGTCTTTCATCGTCGAATCAAAGACGCCATCTTCACCAGACATCATCTGTCGTCCTTCATATCTGGTTTTTGTTTGCATCATCGAAGACATCGTCGAAATTCGTTTTTAATTTGTATAATCTAATTTATTTTTTGTTTGTATAATATTTGTTCTTTAATTTAGTTTGCAGATCTGGTTTTTTCGAACTTTAATTTATTTTGTTAATGTTTAATTCTTGTAAATTCGCCTTTTTTATTGATTAATTAGTCCTATAAATTCGTCTCAAGGTTTTGGTTGTTTTGTGCTATTGATGTTGATACGCGGTTTTTATTGATTGTCGCTCTTTTTTTTCAAACCCTTCATGTACTTTCTTATGCAGTCTCGTGCAAAACCACATCAATATCTAACGAATCTGAAGCGATTTTGGACTGCATCAGATTATTTCTCATAACTGTTGCGCGCCCACCTGATGCGGACCAAAATCGCATCAATAACCCCGGTTTGACCACATCAGATGGGCTTTTTTCCACAAGTGATCAATAATAATTGAATTAAATTCATCAAGATGAGATTGGATAGAAGTACCTTTGACCATCCTAATAGTGTAAAGCCTTTTCTTAAGACGAAGTTTCTTAGCGAGACTTTTAGTCATGTTGATGGACTCGTGTTTCAGCCATAACCATGCAGCGGTCTCCTCGTGAATAACCTCGCATAGTACCTCCTTATTTAGACATAGTTGGGTCATAGATAATGCTTTTTCATCCAACTCTTGCCATTGCTCGTCGGACATAGTAGATGGCTTATTCATTCTGCTTGCCATCAAGTGCCCTTTTTAATCCGCTCTGAGTGAGAACGACCTTTATCTAGACTTTTCAGATGCTGAAACTGATCTTGCCATCGAATTTCTCAATCTCGAACTTTGTTACCGAAGGCATCTTCAATATAATAACACTCTAAAGAACCTTTGGCTCTGATACCCCTTGTTAGCGTTCTGAGTGCGTAGCGGAAGCAAATTAAAGATATAGAGATTGAGCAAAATAAATAGAGTTGAAAATATGCGGCAAGAAAAGTATTAAAAGAGATGGACACATAATATTTAACGTGGGGAAAATCCTCAAATAGAGGCCAAAAACCCATGGACGACGAGTACCCAAAATCCACTGTATGAAAATAGGAGAGTACAAGAATCACCCAAAACTTATAAGGGTGAGTAGTACAAATACAACTCTCACTATAATATAGACTCACTAAAGAGTATTTCAAAAAATAGTGGATTAATTATACAAGATGGATTATAAACAAGGAGGGTTAATATGATAGGAAGGATTGAATGTGTATATTACTGTAAGTGTATGGTTTCAAGAGTAGCACTTGTATTTTGTTGGAGATACCCTAAGAATGCACAACACTAATATTTATAGGTATTGTATGTCGACATGCATAGTCGGCTAAAGCTTCATAGAGCATGATATTCCAGAAAATTCCATCCAAATAAATCTTGTTTTTGCCGACATCATTAGAGTAACGTAGAAATCTCATGAACTTGCACTGTTCTAGAGAAATCATGAGATTATATGAAACTTGATCGACAATTGAGTTTGTGGGCATTATTAGTAGTTGGGCCATATAAAGAATTTGGGCCACAACCCAACAATCTCCACCTTGGACCAAGTTCTACATGTACTTCGTCGTATGAATCCTGAATTTTATGTAGATACGTCACACTGGCCCAATCGTAAATTGGGCTTAGAATAATATGATATGTTGGAACTCGTTGCATTCTAATGTTAATGCCGAACCGGGGTTGTGTAGAAAGAAGCCATGATTGAAGACCCCTGTAATATATAGAGATTTCTATGTCTGACACCCTTCAGAAGTTCATGATGAGCACCTCTAGAGACTTTAAGTACTCCACCTTGAGCCGAAATTTTGCACCCTTTAGAATCTAGAGTGCCCAAAGAAATGATGTTTTGCTTCAGATCAGGAACATGTTGAACATTAGACAGAGTCCTGATCTTACCATCATGTGTCTTGATCCGAACTGAGCCAATACCATGAACTTTGCAACGGAAACCATTGCCATAGAGACGGATCTGTTCTTCACCGATTTATACTCGATTAAGTGATCCTTTTGAGAACAAATATGGTAGGTGCAATAGTAATCAAGCACTTAATAATAAGTTCTACTTCTTTCAGGAGAAGTAGCCAGAAGAATATCATTGGATTCTATTTCACCCAAATCGGCTTGTGCAGTTTCTGATGCTTTTTCTCATTTTCTTCTCTTTCGAGCTTTTCTTTAATTTTAAGCAATCAGAAACATCGTGCCCATACATCTTACAATAGTAGCATAAATTATTAGATTTATGCCCATTAGATATGGCATTATTTTTTGGTACTTATTTTTCCGTGTGATCTCCCTCCTACATTTAATCCTTCGGCATTATCATTGGAATGCACTTCAAGGTCAAATTTTTCTTTTGAGAGTAAATGTGATTTAACATTTTCAAAAGACAAAGTATCATTAGTACCATATAGCATGATTTTCTTGAAGTGCTTGTACGAAGGAGGTAAGGAGACAGTTAACAACAATACTTTATCCTCATCTTCAATCTTGACATCCAAATTATCAAGATCAATAATAATTGAATTAAATTTATTAAGACGAGATTGGATAGAAGTACCTTCAACCATCCGAATAGTGTAAAGCCTTTCCTTAAGACGAAGTTTATTACCGAGACTTTTAGTCATGTAGAGGGACTCCAGCTTCAACCATAGCCCTGCAACGGTCTCCTCGTGAGTAACCTCGTGTAGTACCTCCTTAGTTAGAGATAGTTGGATCATAGATAATACTTTTTCATCCAACTGTTGCCATTGCTCGTTGGACATAGTAGATGACTTTTTCTGCTTGCCATCAACTGCCCCTTTTAATCCGCTCTGAGTGAGAACGACCTTTATCTAGACTTTCCAGATGCTGAAACCGATCTTGCCATCAAATTTCTCAATCTCGAACTTTCTTACCGAAGACATCAATATAATAATACTCTAAACAACCTTTGGCTCTGATACCACTTGCTTGTTAGGATTGTGAGTGCGTAGCGGAAGCAAATTAAAGATATAGAGATTGAGCAAAATAAATAGAGTTGGAAATATGAGGCAACAAAAGTATTAAAAGAGATGGACACATAATATTTAACGTGGGAAAATCCTCAAATAAAGGCAAAAAAACCCACGGACGACGAGTACCCAAAATCCACTATATGAAAATAGGAGAGTACAAGAATTACCCAAAACTTATAAGGGTGAGTAGTACAAATACAACTCTCGCTATAATATATACTCACTAATTAAAGAGTATTTCAAAAAATAGTGGATTAATTATACAAGATGGATTATAAACAAGGAGGGTTAATATGATAGGAAGGTTTGAATGTGTATATTATTGTAAGTGTATGGCTTCAAGACTAGCACTTGTATTTTGTTGGAGATACCCTAAGAATGCACAACACCAATATTTATAGGTATGTATGTCGGCATGCATAGTCGGCTAAAGCTTCATAGAGCATGATGTTCCAGAAAATTCCATGCAATGCAAATAAATCTTGCTTTTGTCGACATCATTAGAGTAATGTAGAAATCTCATGAACTTGCAATGTTCTAGAGAAATCATGAGATTATATGAAAGTTGACCGATAATTGAGTTTGTGGACATTGTTAGTAGTTGGGTCATATAAAGAATTGGGCCACAACCCAACACGTTATAGTATTGATTATACTTAAAATGTGAAACATTAATAATGAGATGAATATTGATATACTAATGCACAAATATAACGTTGAAGATCTGAAGCTGGCTCGGTTACCATACTTAAAAAGTTGATGAGTGATTGTGAATTATAATATTAATTTTTCCGTGACTGGATTTCGAACAAATCAAAAAGAATAAACATAATTAGTTTCTTAGATTAAATTAAAGAGTATTGAAATTACTGATATATTATAATTTGAGTTAACAATTTATGGAGAAATGACATCACTTTCTTTTCTCCTTTACTAATTACTAATTATTAAAAATTACTGATATATTATAATTTTGAATTTTGTTTATTATGTAGTTTGTATATTGATAGGCTTAAAATTTATATTTGTGCATTGATTGATTTATTGTACTAATGGACATAAAGTAAATAATGAAATTGTCATTGTTTAGATTAAACTAGCTTTGTGAGTACGCGATGTGTGCGATGACAATTTCTCATTGTGATATTTCGTAATGGTGAGTAGCTAGCTAGTTTTACATGCATGCAATATATACAACGACAACTCATTATAGTAGTTTATGCTGACTTTTTTTTTTCAATAAATGCTCTATTTTGTTCAGCTTACTAGAAGTTATTTTCAGCAAAAATAATTTAGATAATTTCAGATAAGCAAAAATAATTTAATAGAATGGTACCAATGTAGTTAAGAAAATCATGCACTTCTAATTAATATTTTAAGCATAGTACTAAATAAGTGTCCATAAGAATATTGCATAATCACATCTCTTGTCAAGTTTATCTAATTTGATTAGCAAATTAGTTCATAATCATAAATATATTTATATTTATATTTATTAATTCATCCGTAGAAATCAAATAAAAATAGAATCTTTCTTTTCTACTTTTTACTTTTTTTATCCCAAATTTGATTCAAATATATGCTCTCTATTTTAAACAAAGATTACCATCATATCTTTGGGTTTTCTTGTCTTCTTTTGAATTTTGATATAGTTGTGAACTATTTTCAATTCTAACTATTATTTATCTATCATTAATATTATAGCTAAAATTTCAAATGTAGCATGTTGTCTTGATATGACCTTATTATCCTCTATGTAATTGACTTTCATAAATTGAAATTATATAAACCTATTAAAATAATCATTTATTCACATAACTATAATATAGGGGAAGTATATTGCTGCTTTTTTATTTCGACATTTTCTCCTTTTGATGGAAGATTTTGATATTCTTAAATGAATTTGTTATCTTTTGTTTTCCTATGAACTTTTTTAGTCTTTCTTTTTTCAAAACCTAAAATTTTTAATTATTCTAATTTTAGTTTTATAAAATGGCAAATGTTTTGCTTGATTGATTATCCATTATTATTTTAAATTTTAAGAAAAATTGATGTAATAAAAAAATAAGGATATTGTAGTTATTTAATAGGGGCAAACCTTGCTTCCCCCTTCACTTATATAATATATATGTAATTGATTGTTATAATTCTTATTTGCAACTTTACTGATGAATTGATCTTTCCGTTCCTTTGTTGATTAATTGACTCGTTTTTTTCAAAACTAAATAATCCCTATTCTATATTTAGAGGAAGGGAGTTTCAAACTTTTAGGAGGATAAAATGTACTCCTTCCCTTATAACAAAGGTCAACATATTTTCTTTATTGAAATATTTGATGCACATATCATATTTAACTTGTTTAGTGTGACATTTAGAAAAAAGAAAGAATTCTCATATTATTTTTTTATAATATTTTTTCATTTATTAATTAAGTGTATCTTAGTGTTTTTTACATTTTAGAGGATGAGACCATCTTCCTCCCCCTTCCCTTATATAATAGAGATATTATGTGATATTGTAGATTTGGTACATTTTCAAACATGTGTTCGTTGGAGATCATCAATGGTTTGTCATTTGAATTAATTAAGTTACTAATTTTATGATATTTACATCCTTCAATATGTAGCAGATTTTTATCCACTCTAATTGGTTTGCTATTTTTTTTCCCTTTTAGAAATCTCAAGTGGAAGTTTTTGTTTCTATGAGTTTAGTTGTTTCAATTACTCTATGTTCTTTTTTATGTTTTTTTATATCGAATACATGCAATCTCTAACGCCCATCATTTTAGGTCTTGATCGATTCAAAACATATACTCCCGCCGTCCCAAAATACAATCCTCGTATTATATTTTGGATGTCCGAAAATATTATTTCCATTTCCCTTATTTCCATATTAAAACATCATTCTTTACTCTCTCTCTCTCTCTCTTTCATCCTTTTCACATGGATTTTGACACTCCCATTTAATGCTCCCTCAATCTCTTTTCACATGCCCACCCATTTGATTTTTAATTTTTTCCATTTTTTTCCATTTTTTTGATGACAATAATTAGTTTTTAGACCTGGGCTATGCATTGAGTACGTATAGTTTTTATTTTTTCAATATTTGACTTTGAAATTATATGATCAAACATCACTTAATTTAGTGATTAAGACTTCAGTATATGAGATTGAAATCATGGAATTGAATCTTATTCCATGCATTTTCTAATTTTTAGTGTAAGTGGTTTACATGAAATAAACATTATTAGAGATAGCACTACGTGACACAATTTCTTGTTTAAGAACGCCTTTTAATATAAGGAAAAATTGACAAGAGAGGGCTCAACTATTACCATTTTCTTTTATAAGTCCCAACTATGGATTATTCACTGTATGTCCCAAGTTTAATATCTTGTGATTTTATAGGACCTGATTTACTTACAACCAATTCAACAGGTAACTTTTTTAAAATGTGGGACCCTTTTCTTTTTTCTCTCACGCATCATCCCTTCACCATGCTCCCTCCTCCTCTACATTAACGCCTCGCCGTAAATAAGTGCATAACCACCCCTATTGCCGCCTACTCGGCCCTTCCCGCCAACCTCTCCACTCTCCTCCATCACTTTTTTCTCTCTTAGTCTCACACATCATATCTATCTCTCTCCTCCCAACCTCACCCCAACCTCCATCCATATCTCTCTCTCGCAACCCCACCTCAACCTCCAGCCTTACCCTCATTCTCTCTTCTCCACCTTCACCCCCTCGCCTTTTCCTCCACCAAAGAAGCCGCCGCTGAAGGTCCCCGTCGCAAATGTTGACTCCGCATCGAACTCCTCCACACCCTTTATCGCGACCCCTCCTCCCCTCGCCATCCCCTTGACCTTCACGCCCACCCTCTCCTCGACGTCACCTCATCCCTCACCGGCCCACATCTCAACCTCCACAACTGTGACCATTCCATCATTCGCACCGATGGCCTCCCCAATGCTTACTTTGATTGCATTGAAGTTGTTGCCGAAGGTGAGATCAACCTGAAAACTACCACAACTTCATCGTCTAAGCCGATTCTCCGCAGGAATCATAAACAATATATCAAAAAGCCAAGTAAGAGTCGCATCTATTAGCTTAGGGTTCATATGAATTTAGGCTTTAATTTTACTTTTCGGGTTCTAATTCTTTTCATGTGTAGTACTATTTTGCCGAATGTTTGTGATATTTTCTAGGTTAGATTTGAGTCTTTGTCGAATTAGTTTGTTGATCATTATCTAAATTTCGCTCTTCTCGTTCGACTTACCAAAGTGTATAGCTACAATTGTAGCAGATTCCTTTGCTGAGTAATCACAAGTGCTACCATACTGCTCTTGTTCAAGAGTCCTTAAGTTTTGCTTATATTGTCAAATTGGGTCATTAAACTTTGTGAAGTACCAATTGTCAGTTGCTTTCTGGGTTAATAATCTACCGCAATCATGGTGAGATGAGATAAAGGAGAGAAAATGGAGAGAGGAGATTTTTCATTACACTATGAGCATATGACAATCACGGGACTTTCAACCTCCTACAACAGGTTGCATACCTGTTGAGCCCAATAAAAATCACAAGATGTTAAAGTTGGGATCCACAACAAATAATTCAGTTGAGACTTATAAAAAGAAAGGGGTAATAACTGAGCCATCTTTTGTCAAATTTTCCTTTGATACATTAGTATAGATTCCAAAAAAAAAAAAAACAACTCCATTTGCAAGTACACCACTTTTATTGTTTTCTTAATTCTTGTGTCCAATTTGAAATGGGAATTATATTCAAGAACAGAGGGAGTATTTAATTATCATGGGAGTATATGATTAGACTTGATCGTAAATATTGAATACAATTATACAAGCTAGTGAATCGATCAAATTTGACTACAAAAGTCAAATAGACCCAAAAATAAATGCGATACATTGGTGAGTCTATCATTAATACTCTAGTCAACACTATACTTGAATATGAGCCATATGTTTTTTTGCGGTACTACATCCAATTCACATAACCTATTCGCAACTTTAGGTGAACTTTACAAAAATGTCTTGATTTGAATATGGCTCCCTCCTTAAAAGAAAAGATAAAAAGTAAAAGAGAGGGAACTTAAATAGTTAGTGGAATATTATAATAGTTGAAAAGTTCCAGTTCGTATTCGAAATTGCATATTATTCTAAATTAAATTTATTCAATTTGAAGAGGCTCAGTATGAAAATTAAAATAGATATATGCATATTGAACTAATTGACAATAAATCAAAATAAGACAAAACCTTATTGCAACTCGACCCAACAAAACCTCAAATTGAACTACTCATTCTAATTGTGTACTCACCATTTACCACCTCTATAGGCACTAGCATGATTAACAAAACTAGCAAGTAGCGATACAAGTAAAGCAACCACTATCTTGGCCCCCACTTGCATATTGAATAGTTTAAGGCTTTGTTTGTTTTAATAAATTTTTTACCAAATTGAACTTGATTATATTGAATTAAACTTATATTTGTTGAATTAAATTTATTTTTTCTTAACTAAACTTATTTTTAGCGAATTGAACCTATCTGGTTGAACTACACTTAGTTGTACTGAACTGAACTTAGTTTCAAAAGTGAATTGAATTGCGCCTAACGCGATTTTTTTGTTTCAGGATAGAAACACTAGGTCTGGTTTCTAATATAGGACCAGCCTAAATCATCCTTTCGGATGATGGAAGAAAAAACCAAATTAGAAGAAGAAACCAATATAATAGAGATGAAGCATCGTGACCCCTATGAGACATGAAATCCGCCGCTTGATTCGGTTCCCTAAAAGAGTGGTTGAACAAGACCTTTAAAACATTATTCAGGTCCTCAATCGAATCACAATCAAACTCTAAAATTTTCACGGTACCTTCCAACATCTCCTAATAGAATTGATGACCACAAAAATATCTCCTTCGATTATAAGAGAGGAAATATTGAGAAACCTAACCGCCTTCACACCCTTACGCAGACCCCAAGCTTCAGCTTGAAGAATAGAGCAATCAGACGACATAACCATAACACCAGCAAGACAAAGACCTTCCAAATGATCCCGGATAGTGAACCCAAAGGAAGCTTTATCATTCGAAAGTTTTGAACCATCAAAATTAAGCTTAAATTAATAGCTGGTCTGATTCCAGCATTGAATAGATCGACGGATAAGAATATTTGCCCATTTGTAATGGAAATTACATTAGTAGGAATATAAGCCGAAACATCTCCTGATTGGGCATCGACTATTGCTAAAGCGGTCATACTTCCTTTACCTAAACGAGAACTTGATTTAGCGGCTCTTTCCAAAAGTCGTGAATGTAAATAATAAACATCTCCTGGATAAGCTTCACGTCCCGGCGGTCTTCGTAATAGAAGAGACATTTGTCGATAAGCTTGTGCTTGTTTGGAAAGATCATCATAAATGATTAAAGTGTGTCATTACGGTACATAAAATATTCCACTAGCGGCACTGCAGTATAAAGGGCGAGATACTGTAATGTAGCGGCGGAATCCGCTGTTTCGGATACCACAATAGTGTATTCCATCGCTCCCCTTTCCTGGAAGTTAGTAACTACCTGTGCCACAGAAGATGCTTTTTGGCCAATAGCTACATAAACACATATTACATTTTGTCCTTGTTGATTGAGAATCGTATCTGTGGCTACTGCTGTTTTATCGGTTTGTCTGTCCTCAATAATTAATTCTCGCTGACCATGTCCTATAGGTATCATTGCATCAATAGCAATAAGTCCGGTTTGAAGAGGCTCATATACGGAACGTCTTTAAATAATACCCGGAGCAGGAGATTCAATCAACCGAAATTCAGAAGCTGAAATTTCACCCCTACCATCAATAGGTTTAGCTAGGGTATTTATGACACGACCCAAATAAGCCTCACTCACGGGTATCTGAGCAATTCTTCATGTTGCTTTTACAGAACTTCCTCTTGTATCATCAAACCGTCACCCATTAATACAACACCAACATTATTTGATTCCAAATTCTTGTCCCCTCTTCAAATTCGACTAATTCACTTGCCATTACTTCATCAAGACCGTGAATACGAGCAATGCCGTCACCGACTTAAA
The DNA here is from genome assembly GCF_026745355.1 of Beta vulgaris subsp. vulgaris. Lineage (NCBI taxonomy): Eukaryota > Viridiplantae > Streptophyta > Magnoliopsida > Caryophyllales > Amaranthaceae > Beta > Beta vulgaris. The sequence goes on along the minus strand of NC_079204.1, from coordinate 49,299,105 downwards.
GCATTGTACCGGTATTTACAACCTTTATCTATGTTCAGGAGGGAGAACCGAAGCAACTTCCACAATATTTTTATGAATAGAAGGAGAAACCTTCGAAAAGCTATCTAACAAATTATCTCGAACTTGAGCTTTAGCCCAATCAAGAAAAAAATTAACCAGACTGTGAGCAACAACTACTGGAGAGGCCACTTCCTCTTGGAAGATAACCTTGTTTCTAAAGAACCAAATATACCAGCCACCAAGTAACACAAAAATGGGATAAATCTAGAGAAGAAAAAATATCCTTGATCAGATTTAGATTAAGCACAATACCATCTGAAATAGACAAGTTAGGGGGACACACTCAATCATACAACTCACTAATACAAGCAAACACGTCCTTAGAAAATAGACAAACAAACAAAAGATGATTAACATCTTCTGAATGATGTTTACAAAAAATACATTCTTGTGGAAGAAAAACATGACATTTTTCTAATCGAGCTTTAATTGGAAGCTCACCTTGACAAAATCTCCAAATAAAATTCCTAACCTTAGGAGAAATCTTTTAATCCCCAAATTCAATTAAACGGCTTAGAGGAAGGAGGATTAATAGTCAGTCCCTAAGCTAACAATGTCCTAATTTGACAGAGTAGCAACCATTTGATGTCAAACCCCAAATTAATTTATCTGAACCAACATTCTGCGGATAAAATACATCATAAATTTAGTGGTTAAAACTAATGTTAAAATAAAAATAATAAATCTGATTCTAGTTGAGTGAGATTCTTGGCAACGCAAATGGATTCATCACCACAAAAATCAGCAGCAAAAGATTCAAGTAGGTCCCTCATCCTAGAATCACCTTCCTCACAACACAAAGTTACAAACGCCAATTCAACGGTCGCACTAACGACAATACCCATATTAGCCAACATCCTAGTTAAAAATCAAAAATCAAAACAAATATCCCCATTAGTTTGCAAATGCATCTTCTAAACCCAAAATTTCGATCTTAATCTTCCAATCATGTCTTCCATTTCTCTTAACCATAATTATAAACTCTCTAAACCCACTTTAACTTCAACTTTCTTCCCCTCTTTTTCCCCTCGATCATCCATTAAATTATTCAGTTTTAACACAAAATGTAGAATTCCTAATCTCTGTGCTTCATCTTCTTCAAAATCACGAATTTGCAGAAATAATAATAGTAGCAATTCATCTGGTTGGAATTCCTCGAATTTTGTGAAGATTTCGGGTAGTTTGGGTAAGTGGGTATTCAATTTTGCAGCAGGGGCAGTTGCTGTTACATCAATTTGCTTGGATTTTGATTCTCCAGCTTTAGCAGAGTCTCTCACTGTTGCTTTTCCCGTCTCTCGTTCTGTTGAGGTTCTCCCTATACTCCCTCCGTTTCTTTTTAATTACACGTTTTGTATTTTGACATTGTTCACAAACTTAACCTTGACTATTAGTTGTGATTTATATTTAAGGACGCACAAATAGTCATGTCACTTGTTTTGTCTTTGCATATATTTTTCAAATATCAACTATTTATAATGTTTATTTGTTCGAAATCCAAGATAAATCAAATTACGTAGATTAAAAAGAAACATATGTATTTATCTTAGATTCTTATATTAATTAAATATTATTGTTATGAAATTGTACATGCTAATTACATCATAGAAGGAGGAGTACAAGTGTACAACTGTACAAGTTCTTACCTAATACCTATAGAAAGTATAACCATGGCAAAGTGTTTTGCTCACAAGAATTAATTTTTTATGACATGAGCAAAAACTTGAGCTTTGCCTAAGCCCCTAATTGCTCTACAAGAGGAACAATAAATTGTTCATATCATGACCAATATTCAGTCACTTGTTATACAATACTAATGATTTTATTTACAAGATTTGTCATTTTTATCACATTAGTAATTTCGTAAACTACTATTAACCTCCGTTTCTAGATAAGTGCAACAGTTTGACTTTTACGCTTGTTAATGCACAACTTCGACCATTAATATCTCTAATTATGTATTTGTGGAAGTTATAAAAAAATTGATATTATGATAATATTCATTGAAATAAGTCCAACAATATTTTATACAATCATCTTTGTTTTTATATATTAGTAAATAAATACGATTAAAGTGAGGTGTGTGAATAGTACAAAAGTCAAAGTATTGGACTTAAAAACAAACAGAGGAAGTATTGCAGTTAAAAAAGAAACAGAGTAGTGACTAAAGTTCTATGATTTAGAATTTCTAGATGGCTGATTACTTTTTCAATGTAACCAGTAATTACTGAGAATTTCTAGATGACTAATATTTTCTTTACTGTATGTAAATACATTATACATGCAACTTTACATACAGATTCGTTGCTATTACTTTAATATATAACCTTTAATTAAATGGATTGTAAATGTCATCAATACAATACACTTTTTTTGTCTGTCATATCTTACTCATATTTTAAAAAGCAATCTTAGTACTAGGCAACAGATTTGAGACCAAGGCTCAGTGGTCTTAGGTTTGTATGAGGATTTCTTTTTACAGGTAAATAGAGTACAAAGGACCTTAATTGAGGCATGGGGTTTGATCAGAGAAACCTTCATTGATCCCACTTACAACCATCAAGGTATTTCATTTAAAGTTTATGTTTATTCTTCGTCGAACTCCATCTGTTTCCTAGTCCTTAAGATGCTGGTATGTTAAAACTCCACTGAAATAGGCATTCAGTATACATATATTTATATGTAAAGAATGATATCATTTTGCATTTTTGTTCTTTAGTTTTAATCTTCTTTGGGTTGTGTGTGCGTTGTGGTTGGAAATATCAAGACTGGGATTTGAAGCTGCAGCAAACAATGGTGGAAATGTTCCCTCTCAGGTCTGCTGATGCAGCTTATAACAAGATCAGTGGGATGGTCTCTAGCTTAGGAGATCCATTTACCAGAATTATCAGTCCTAAGGTATTTTCTATAATTCAGGATTATTTTTATGCCTGCAATTTTGACCTTACTCAGTTTATGCACAAGAAAATAGCATGGATTTCTGACAAATTAGAGAGAAGAGATATTGTATTATTGTGCCTCCATTAACTACAATTACATTACTTATATAGAGAACATAACATAAACTTAACCTAATAACTTTAACCTAATGGGCTTGCCCATAAATATAGACCTACGGTCCAATATACTCTAACAATTTCTTTACAATGAGGCAATGTTTCACTTGTTTATATAGGAGTACCAGAACTTCAGAATAGGAAGTGACGGAAACTTGCAAGGTGTCGGGTTGTTCGTCAATGTGGAACCAACTACTGGACATCTGGTAAGCACTGGAAAACCGATCTGTCATTCTCTCATGCTCATAGCTACATCGTAGATGTATCATAGAAAATGTAGACATCCTTGAAAAAAGTGATCATTTCATGAAATTATTATAGTGTGGACAAGGTATAGGTAGTTCTGATAAAGAAAATGAAACTATTTTTTTTAAGATATAAAGGTCTTCCTAGTGGAACTATGTTGTTGAATGTATAGTCTATAGATATGATATTTGGCATGCTCACTCATTAATTATACGCATTCATTTAGTTGGCTAGCTTCTGTTGTCATTTGCAGGTTGTTGTATCTTGTGTGGAGGATAGCCCAGCTTCACGTGCTGGTATACACGAAGGGGATGAGTTAGTTGAGATAAATGGTATGTAATTCATCAACTTACACTTCGCAAGTGCTTCTGAGTTCTTGAGTAGACTGATAAATACTTTATTACAGAAATGCATGAACTCGAAATAACCAGGTAGCTAGAAAGAACTGGTGAATATCTCCATTCACGCACTTTTGCAGTATACGAGGGGACATATACTCATTCCTGCACCCTTTTGTAGCTCAGAATTCGGCTGTTTTTACAGAAATACAATGAACTTCACAGCTCTCCTATATTTTTATAATTTAAGACTTCAGGAAAAACTTCTTTTTCATAGTCTTTTAATCAGCTAATTAATTTCCCAGTTTTGTGTATCTTGCTGCTTTTGCAATTTGAATTATCGCTCTTCACAGTATATCTGGTAGTAATGGAATTGACTCCGAAGGTTTTCTGGAAATTCAGGGGAAAACCTTGATGGAATCAGTAGTGAGACAGCAGCCCAGAAGCTTCGAGGGCGGGCAGGAACAACTGTCAAAGTGAAAATCCACAGTGTACTAACTCATCCCTGAAGTTTAAAGATCATGGTATAACTCCTATGATGATTTCCTGATTTAATGCTCTTGTGCTACAGGGAAATGATAATCCTTTCAAGTCTAATCTCAGAGAGGTATACTTCTTTTTCTTAGTTCAACATTGCTAAGTAAATAGAATTTTCAAGCACCATTATCAAGGCTCTGTTTCGTTCGGCATAAAACGTTTTGTAGATTAGTTTCCTTTATATGCTTTTGTGCATCAAAACTTAGAGAAACAAGGAAAATGAAAATGGAAGCGAGAGAATGGATGACACATGGGAGAAGGGAAAGAGGAAGGTAAAAAATACGGACAGAAATATGGTATTCTTTCCTCTAAGAAAGAACATGTTTTCCACCCTTTACAACCCAAAGAAAGGGAAATGGGAAATGACTTTTCCTAGTAAATGATTTCACCCAACAACACTCTCTAAACGAGAGTTGCAGTTCTTTTGTGGATTGCAGATATGCTGCAGCAAACTCTGATTCTAACCTCTTTGCGTAATAATTTCACTTTTGGTAAATTGCCATCTGATGTAACTTTGGCCTTTGAAAGGTTGACCTACCTCGGGAGTACATTAAGCTGTCACCAATTTCCAGTGCTATCATTCCTCATAACACCCCTGATGGGCATCTGTCAAGAACAGGTTATTTGAAACTATCAGTGTTCTCTCAGGTAAATATGCCATTATTCTTGGTCAAAGCCTATGGCTTCTCACTCTTCTAATGTTTTGATCTTTTAATTAGATTTACTATCTCAAGTATATGAGTGTTTTGAAATTGACAGACGGCTGCTTCTGATATGGAAAAAGTGATACATAAACTAGAAGATCAAGGTGTTCACTCGTACATATTGGACTTGAGGAACAACCCGGTAAGCACCTTATTTTAAAGGGTGGTTCTGGATAATGCTACTAATTTCTATTGCAAAATCTTATATTTGCACAATTTTGAAGGGTGGTTTAGTGAAATCAGGGCTAGATGTTGCTCAACTATGGCTTGATGGTGAGGAAACTCTAGTTTACACAACCGATAGGGACAAACATATATTTCCCATAAATATGGTTGATGGACATGCTATAACACATGATCCCCTTGTTATCCTTGTAAGTTACAGGATTTTCTTGTTATTTTCTGTGGTAAAAAAAAAAGTTCAGATGTATATACCTCATGGTTACATTCTCCAGATTTACTGCTTTATATGTAGTAATCATCCTTTATGCTAAACCCTCTTGGTTGAAGTAGGTCAATGAGGGAAGTGCCAGCGCAAGTGAGATTCTAGCTGGTGCGTTGCATGATAATGGTCGTGCTATCCTTGTAGGACGCAGAACTTTCGGGAAAGGGAAAATCCAGGTATTTCCAACCACTGATCTACAACAATGTGTTAGTTATTTCTGAGCATACGTCTAGTATTGCTGGGGTGTTTAAATCCCATCTCTCCAATCAATTTCATGGTTTTTGGTTGCTGAATTATTGTGTTTATCGTATCCAGAGTGTTACAGAGCTGCATGATGGATCTGCCCTATTTGTCACAGTGGCTAAGTATTTGTCGCCATTACGACACGAAATAGACAAGATAGGCATAGCTCCTGATGTTCAGTGTACCACGGATGTGCTAAATGCACCTAAGGCTTCTATGGTTAAGGATAAAAATGCGAGACCTGCTCTCGAGGCAGATTCTTGCATAATGGTAGCAGAACATGAATTAGACATCCAGCAGCCAGAAGGAACTGCTTCCTAAAGGGTACTGTAAGTCAATCCCAGGTCTTCATTCATTGTGTAGACATGTAAATAACTCCGCCCACACTATTCGGTGGCTTCATATAGTTTCGCTTATAATCATGATTGTAAGCTAATGTAAAGTCAGTGTATATGTAGTATGTCTTCTTTTGTGGCTCGCTAGATAGAAGTCTTCAGTAGAACCTTGATGTACAGGGTGAGATATAATATTTCCATAGTGTTTTCAGAATCATAAATTTAGTTCTTAAAAAAAATGACGGTACGTAATAAGAAGGGTTCTTGGTGTATTTTTGTACGCCAAATTTTGTAACGATGACCTGGGTAATATTTGGTTTCGCTAAGAGCTCCCGTTTTGATATGGGATAAGCAAAACTGTGGGACTAATCGATTTCAAGTCGAAAATTAAGACCTAAACGAGAACTAAATCAAGCATTCCTAATACCCAAGTTTTCATATGAAAATGATTTTCATGAAAGAAGTTCTATGTCTATATTCAATGGGTCGTAACCACTAAGGCACTAACGAGTCGGGCATAACAAACTAGGTGCAACAAAATACATCTATATACTTCAAGGCAGCTATGGTTATTTTGTCATTGACTAGTTCAAGCACAATTAATAATAACAACTTAAAAGGAAAAGATACTGTCAAATATGGTACGTTGGAAAAGCTGCATAATGGATTTGATTCCTTTCACTTGTTATCAAACAATGTTAAGTATTGTTAATTTTACTCGATTTTCTTCATTCTGTAGGAACCAATTGTGTAGATTGTTTTCTCACAAATTATTAAAATAGGCGGTCTAATTTTAACATAAAATTAGACGAATTCAAAATTGAATTTTTCTAAGAAGCTCATTTCATTTCACTCTAACCCAACACTATCCTAGTCATCCATTCTCTTCTCATTTCTTTTTTTTTTCTCGATTATCGAACTATAACATATATTTCAAAAAAATAACTCGGTAGTTTTACTGAACGGATTAAACTAGTCACTAAATGAATTAAACTACTCATTGAATGAATTAAAGAATGTCATTATTGACTAGATTAAACTGGTCATGAAATAGATTAAATTGATCTATAAATAGATTAACTTGATCTATAAATAGATTAAACTAGTTACTATATTATAAAAAGGTGGCATGTTCTCGTGTTAATATTGAGATTGGGCCGTGTCTAATTCTAAGTTAAAATTAGACAGTCTCTTACAAGATCATCTGTTCTTCTTTAGGAACCAAAAATTTCCCCTAAAACCACCCTCTTTCGGGCCTGTTCTCCCCAGTTTATTTTCAGTTCAGCTCAGTTCAGTTCAATTCAGTTCAAATCAGTTCAGTTCAGTTCAGTTCAGCTCGTGACAATACTTTTACTCTCACATATCACTATTCATTTCAGTTCAATTCAGTTCAGTTCAGATCAGTTCAGTTCAGCTATTTTATGCCGAAGAGAACTTGCCCTTAGTTTTCAGCTAAACAGATGTTAAATATTTGCGAGGAATATATTGATTTTGTTTCCTAATTTTAGAGCTTTTGAAATGAGTATTGTGGAGATGATCGTGAAAAATACATCATTACAACCAAATAATCAATTAAATGTAATGTTTTTTATGCCTTGTTAGAAAACTTTTATAGAAAATATAAGGTGTTTTGTGGTTGGCAATGGATAAAATTGGTTATGGTTAAAGAATTTGAATTTTCCAAAGCATATGAGTAGGGCTTGGATTTAAAAAAAAAATTAATTGGCTCATCTCATGCTTATCTCTATACATAGAAAGTGGATCACTCACCCTTTGATTGATAAGTCACAATTTCCATTGGAAACAAATGTATCTTATAGTAGCAAGTAGCAACCATACAATATGAATGAGATTTCCTAAATATGGCAGTAATAGAGCTCCCTATACGAATATAATTTTATGATGATTTAAGTGATTGTTTAGTATATATAAAAATTTAATTCTCATGAGAAGGTCTATTTATTAGGAAGTTATTTTCCTTTTTCAATTCCTAGAAAATTGATTAATTTGTTTTATTGATATCAAAAAATTTATAATTTCATGAATTGATGTGCGAATTTTGAATGGGAATTGCAATTTTCCAGGAATTTTCACCGTCTCCATTTTCACCATTTCCAATCAACCAAATAACTCCCAATTTAAAAAATCACGGGAATTTCTATTACTTACATAATTTTCAATATACCAAACAACCACTAAACCAGCCGAAGTATGAAGTTTAATAAAAGGGTATCATGTGATTGCTTAACTTCTTTCTTGATTTTATTTTTTTTAGATAAAATATGTTTGTTTGCACAATTGGTTCTACTAACAGGATATAATCTACACAAACATTCAATCAAATAATCACGACGATCTAGATTTTGTATTTCTCGAGTTATATAATTTGAAAGATAAATAACAATGTCAAAAAAATTGAGAAAAAGGATCGGACAATAGTTTATAATAATTCTTTATTTTATTTAATATTGCTAGTACCACTCAATCAACCATAACAGTTCAACAGAAATCTCTCATACATGGCAAGCAATATCTACAATATTGCTAAAATGTATAAGTACTAGCAATTTACTAAAATGTACTCAACTCCAAATGACATAGAGAAATATGAGAGATAAACCACCAAATAGAACTCCAGGAATAGATGGTGCAGCGCCACCAACATGCACCGGGGAAGGTGCAGGGGCTAGAGATGGACTATATCCACCTTGGGGGATAATCTCAGGGGCAGGTGCAGGGGCATGGTGGTGATGTCCAGGGTGGTGGCCATGGGCTGAGACGGTTGCGACGACGACGACGAGAACGAAGGCGGAAAACACCAAGGATTTGCCAAATTGTGCCATCGGATACTTTAATGTGTGTGAGTATACGTTACTTTTTTTGAGGGTACGTTACTTTTGGGAGAGGGCTGCCTAATAATACTAATACTACTGCTATAGCACACAAGGAGAATTGTTTACTACAACAACTAGTAGGTTAATATAGCAAGAGTAGATGTAAGAGGGGTCTACATTAGGGTATTAAGTGGAGTTGGACTTGGGAACTATAGAAGTTTAGTACTTATTGTGCGGGTTTAAAATCAAAATTTTCAGATACTGGTAATCAAATTAGAATTATATTGGTCCAAAGCGGTTCAAATAATGTGATCTTTTCCGATCCTATATAAATCTCGATTGATTTGGACCTATACTAAATAAATTGCATTAATGGGGCTGCAAATTCTTAACACAGGCAAAACTGATTGTGGAACAAATACCATCATATCCACCCCAATTCACCATAATTCGCTAAGGACAATAATAATAATTAAGAATTGAATATTGTGTAAATTAATAGTAGCACATTAGCAATAGTGTAGTACTATTAATTAATTATTTGGGAGAAGCTACAATGCAATAACAAATTATACTTCCTTCATTTTCGTTTAGTTGTACCATATTGACGGTTGACAGTTGATACTATTCACTAATTTTGTTTTGACCCTCTGGTATTATTTATATGAAGGAAAAAATATAGTCATGTATTGGCATACTGGTTGTAAAGTCCTCCCTCCTTCCGCCTCTGTGACAAGGGTTCGATTCTCAATCCTTACAAGAAGGATCCCCAATTTTCCTCCTTGCAAGGAAATTCTCCTTACCTTACAAAAATGTGTCAAGTACTTTTGTACAACTAAAAGAAAATGAAAGAGCTATTATGTCTTATGTACATTATAAGAAAAAAGTAGATAGCTTTCTTATATTATGACATACTCCCTCTGTTTTCTTATTGCTACATTGTGTTATGCACAACAATTTAGACAATCTTACTTTCAAGCTTTTTAGAGGGTATTTTTTATGAAAAAAGGTGAAAAAGTAGTAATTTTTGGCGAAAAAAGAGAAAATAAATATAATAGTATTACTTATAATAGTATTACTTTAAGGTGAGACAATTACCCTAAATAAGGAAAATTTAAACAATATGACAATTAAAAAGAAGCAACCATTTAAGAAAATGTAATAATTAAAAAAATAACGTAAGGAGTAATTTAAAAGAGCACTAATTCCATCAATTAATAGAATTCATCACTAAATTATATCTATATTCATTTGGAAAAGGAATTTCAAACTTCAAGAACCCCCCATATTTACAGAATTTGACAATAAACTAGTATTAAACAGTGTAATGCACTATAGTACTCCCTTCGTTTCTATTTTATTGGTGTATTGTTTGGACATGGTTTTCAACACGTTTTTTTAACCCTTAATATCTCTTATTCCTTTTAAGTAAAAATTATAAAAATTTGATATTATAAATCTACACATTGAGACGAATCTAATAGAACCACACATGACTAGCTTATATTTTTGCTTATAAAAAATCAAAATAATCAGTCAAATGTGTTAGTTGAATTTCCCAAAATATAAATGTAGCAATTAAAAAGACAGAAGGAGTATTTCATAATATTTATGTAATTGTGTAAGAACTAAGGAACAATCATTATAATTTGTACATAATACTAGTATAGTACAAATGGAGTTATCTATACAAATATATTAAAAGGTGTGCGAAAACAAGAAACTGTGCCACGTGGCGCTCTCCCTAGGGATTTTAGTTCATGTAATCCATGTACAATAAAAAAATTAAGAAATTGCATAGTATAGGGTTTGATCCTGAGACCTCAAGTACATATACTATAATTTTAACCACTAGGCTAAGTTGTATTTAGTGCTATTATCATAAGATATTATATTAATAAATAAATTTTTTCTTACCCGGGGCATAGCCCGGGCCTAATAACTAGTTTATCATTAAAGTAAGGGTTAATTGGCTAGAACAAGCACGAATTATGCCTCAAGCGCATTGAACATCACAACCTTTGACGGGTGCAACGCATAACACAAACTTTAACACAAGGTGCAACAAATAATATAAATGCGACCGGAGGACGGAGATTTCCCGAAATTATGGAATTCATTAATTTATTATTTTCTTTTCTTTTTCCTTTTTTCCCTCAATCTTCTTCTTTTTCCTTTTTTTCCTCTCTTCTCCTTCTTCTCTCTCGACTTCCTCTTTATTCCTCCTCTCCCCACCCATTGGAAAACCTCCTCTTCCTCACCCTAAACATCGGAAGCTACCTCTTCTCCCTATCCCCGACATAAATCCTATCCCCTTCCCCAGCCTCCGATAAGCTGAAACCACCCCCATCCGACAAACCCTCCGCAATATTTCTCTTTCCCTCTCCTCGCCAACCCTTTACAACTGAAAACCCCACCCCTTCACTCCTCAAAACAAATCTCCTATACTGCCACCTCTTTTTTCACGACTGCTTCGTAGCTTCTAAAAAATCAGAGCTTCCACATCTGTAATCTTGTACATGTTCTTTTAGCATGCTATTTGAGTGACAAAAATTCTTTACAAGTATATTCAAGTATTCAAGTTCTAACTTTTAACTTCGTTATCTTTATCTTTAAGACAATGTATAATTATTTTAATCCATGTCATTTGCAGATGTCCATGTAACTGAATTTTTACAGCCAAAGGTACAGAGTTGGGAAGGATGGGAAAGTGGTAGTTTTCGATGGATAGTAGTGGGGGAAGGGAGATTTTTCGGTGGATAGAGAGAGGAGGAATAGAAGAAGAAGATTGAGGGAAAAAAGGAAAAAGAAAATAATAAATTACTGAAGATTCTATAAAGTTGGTGGAATTTTCATACTCCGCTCACATTTATGCTATTGGTTGCACCTTATGTTAAAGTTCGTACTACGCGTTGCGCCCATCAAAAGTTGTGCTACTCAGTGCACTTGAAGCATAGTTCGTGCTGCTTTGGCCAATTAACTCTTAAAGTATTTGTTACTTCATCACACATATTTATTGATGTCTCTACTACTCATCATATAAAAAACAAGGTCGATTGATCACTTATTCACTTGTGTGGGTTATGATGGAGAAGACGACCTCTAGATAGAGACACAAACAATGGTGATTGCCTGGTTATAAAGTGGTTTGACGAATTAGAATTGGAAAATAGCCACAATGTAGTGATAAACACACTATCTTGCCTATAAAGAATTAAGATCTAGAGAAGAGTTTTAGGCTTCAGCATATTACCAGTGATTAAGAAATGCTGAGTTACTGCTGGTGTAGACTCCATAAATTGCAGATAGTGTGAAATCGGCTTGGCGCTTTGCTTTATAAAAGAGGTGCGCAAGCAACACATGATAGCTGCAAAGAATCAGAACACTCCCCCATGTGAAATATTCATCTTCATGTTCACCTTTTGGTAGTAGTCGTGACCAACAGCCATCAGCTGTCGGCTCGTTGGTAAGGCGGGAGCTTCAAGCCCGATTTCAGGTAGCACACCCCCCATGCAAGCACCACCCGACGAAGGGGGGACGGGGAAAGCTACAGGCCCAAACCCTTCGACCCTTCTTTCTAAATGGGGGCGCCCGGGGCACTTTCTCTTTTCATTTCGTCGTTGCTCATTCCCGTTAGGCCGAAGTGTTTGGCCTTCTCTTCTCCGCGCCCGCTCACGCTTCGCTGACCTATCGCGTGGTAAAGAGAAGAAAGTACGAAAGAATAGTAAACGGAGCACACCGCAAAAAGATTCTAAATAGGGGAAGTCCCCCTTGAATTCGAGAAGAAGAAAATGAAGAATGGGAACGAAACGAAATAAGGCGTTTCTAGCTCTAGTTTCGGATGAGCTTCTCCCAATTATGTCTGGTAATAAAATAGGGCAACTTGCTCTGACCAAGACTCCACTTTTTACTCCGTCCATAGAGCGTATGAATTTCCTGGAATGTAGATAAACCAAAAGAAGGAATGAAGGGATAAGAATAGGAATTAAAGTACCATTGGAAAAAGGGGCACCTGTGGAAACATCTCTACTGACGAACCATTTCAATAGTACGGGTGCTGCCGTGCCACAAGGCACGACCATGGAAGTAATGAAAAAGAAAAAGTTATGTAGTTGGACCATCTGCTCTATCCGTTCGAGTTTCGCTTCTCTAGAGAAGATGAAAGACTAAAAAAGAAAGTGTTCGCAAGGCATACCGAAAGGATACCAATTAAGCCGACCATTAATGACTAGTTTGAACACGAGGAGGGGTCTGATCCCTTATTTGATCAGACCGCTCTTAGAAAGAGAAAACAAAAGCAAACTCTCCTAGTTCCCAGCTCCAACTACTTCTTCGTAAGTGAGGTGAGGTACTTTTTTCGGTTTGAATAGGGGACCGCCCTTTTTTGATTGAAGTAGCCACGACTTTTGTCTTGCATTATGAATTAGAAGAACAATATTGTTCTTTGTTAGAGTGCTAAAATCTTGTCTCAGTAACACAATTGGCCTTTGCTTCATTGGTGCAAAATTGAGAGCTTGAGAGTTTTGGCATCCAAGCTGAGTTTTTTTTTTTTTTTTATAAGGAGAAAAAAAAAACTTAGGAAAACCCCTCAATCAGGAGGCCAACCTAAAACATCCTTTCGGATGAAAAGAGAGAAATCAACATCAAAAGGAGGGTAACAATACTGAAGATCCAAGAAAGAGTGGTCACGATTGGCTATGAGGTCGGCAACCTTGTTCGCTTCCCGATAATAGTGCTGAACCTGAAAAACATCAAATTGGCAGAGATTAGAAACAATATCACTAATAATATTACCGATTTCCCAAGGAATTTTCCAGATTTTTTCAACATCATTAATCACCGCAAGATTATCTCCTTTAATGATAACCTTAGAGATGTTCAGCAAAAGGGCTGCGGAGATACCATCTTTCAAGGCCCAAGCTTCTGCTTGAAGAATAGAGGTGTTGCAACCCAGGGGACGACCCCCAGCCAAAATAGCATCACCATGGAAATCACGAATAACAAACCCCAACGAGGCATTGCCATTAGGGAGCTTTGAACCATCAAAATTTAGCTTGAAAAAACCAAGGGCGGGGGGGGGGGGGGGGGGACAAGAGTCATGACCATTACGCTGATTAAAAGTCTTAGGAGTCTGGCTCTTAATTCTTACAGATTCGAAGCAAAATTACTAATAACAAAACTAGCCTTTCTTGAAGACACAACTTCATCATTAAAAATAAGTTTATTCCTGAAAAACCAAATGATGTGTCGTATTTTTATATAGGTTTTAGTTGCATTTAGGTTGCATTCTAGGAATATTTAGGTGTATTTTATTTCATAATTGCACGCTTTTACTTAATTTGCGAAATATTACTCCTCTTGTGCGTTTTTGGTATTCCTTGATGAATTTCAGATATCGAGAACATAATTGGAGCATTATTGGGCAAGCTTGAGTACTTAGGATCAAATGGAAGCAAGCTACATTGATAAGGATCACTTTGGATGTATTTGAGTGCAAATTGGAGCTCAATTGGAGTTGGAATTCATTGATATAATTGCGAAAATCGAGTCATGCTCACTCTTTTATCCATAACTTCCGATTTGATGCTGATATTTGGCTGATTCCAGAGGCATTGGAAAGTAGGCTTGAAGAGCTTTCCAACGATATGCTATACGGCCCAAGGCGAGTTATATTCTAAGAGATATGGGCCTTGCAAGTTGGCCCAGTTTTGCTGAAATTTCCGGGGCACGCGGACTGCACGATTTCGGACTGTTAATGCTTTAATTAGATCTTCCTTATCTTGTAATGAGGGTAGGGCCACGAGTATAAGGAGAAAAAGATTGATTTTTAGGAGATTTTTTAGGGAGATAACGTGAGTTTTATTTTGTTCTTTTGGCTGCTTCACGTTTTTGAACGTCATTCTCCGTTGTTTTCCTGAAGTTTTTGTTTCGACATTCAAGTTTGCAATTTCATCAATTAATTCAAGTATTATTTTCTCTTCTCTATTCTATTATTATTATTATTGTTAATCATGCTTTCTTTTAATATTTATTTTGTTTATTCAATTATCATGTGTGAGTAGTTTTCTATTCTAGGGTTAGGTTGAACCCTAATATGAATTGATGCTTGTTTAATTCCCAATTCCCAAACTTTGATTGATTTATGATTCATTTATTTTAGGGTTGGTTTTAATTATCAATATATGACTAGAAATAGTATATTTTGAATGTGATTATTTTTTGCAACGAAAGTTGGATCTTAATCGAATCTAGAACCCTAATTTAAGATAAAGGAAATCATCACGAAAGTAGTTGATGGAATTTATTAGGATGTTAGGATGCTATGTCCAAATTCCTTAATTTGCATGACTCCATGAAAATAGGCATGATTGCATTGTTAGGGAAGCTACTGATTGATCGAAAGAAATCCTTAGTATTATTAGGGCGCGTCTATCCTATGAGTTATTTATTAGTTAATTAAGGGAAAAGGGATTGTTTGTGGCATTAATTCGTATTAGTGGGGATACTTAAACCTAGATGTCTTTAGTCTTTGATTCATTCTTGATAATTTCATTTGCTTTAGTACTTAGATTAGTTCATCATCACTTATTTGGATCATTGCTTAGTATTAATTAGAGTTAATTTAACTACTTTGAATCAGTTAGTCCTTGGGATTCGATCCTTACTTGCCCGACTACATTAGTTAGGAGGAATAGTTTGGTTATTTTTGTTAGGTACGCGATAAGCCTTTCAAATTTTGGCGCCGTTGCCGGGGACTAACGGTATTTAAATTAGTTATTTTTGATTTTATTTTTGCTAAGTTTTTCTTTTAGTTTGCTGCTTCGGCTATCATTTCTTCGTTATTTGATCTTTTGTTTTTAGTTCTTTCTTTGTTGCATGCAAACTCGACGTAGAGGTCCCCAGAATTTGATTCCTCTAGATCTTGAAATCGAAGCCACTGCACGCAAGCAAGGAAGTACAAAGAGACGACTTAAGAGTAATAATCAAGCAATGGGTGAAGAAGCAACTAAAAATCTTTGGGAGTATGGTGTACCAGATACTACAACTGGTGCATTATCGAGCATTGTTCGACCTGCCGTCAATGCTGCAAATTTCGAACTTAAGCCTCAATTCATCCAGTTCATCTCCAACGATTCATTTGCAGGGTTACCCAATGAATGCCCTGTGAGTCACATTGCTAGTTTCTTGGAGAAATGCGACACAGTGAAATCAACAATGTGAGTGAGGATGCTATTCGACTACGCCTTTTTCCTTTCTCCCTTCGCGATAGGCCAAGGGAGTGGTTGAGAGATGAAGGTGTCGGAACTTTTGATACATGGGGAAAACTTGCCAAAGCATTCTTGGTGAAGTTTTTGGGGCAAGAAAAGACCGCGAAGCTGAGGAATGAGTTAGCAACCTTTGAGCAACATGACGACGAATCATTATATGAAGCATGGAGAAGGTTCCTACGTTTGCAAAGACAATGTCCTCATCATGGGATTCCTGAATGGATGTTGATACAGACTTTCTACAATGGTTTGACACATGAGTTTCGTATCTACATTGATGCTGCTTCAGGCGGTTCCCTTATGACTAAGAATCCAACCGAAGCAAAGGAGTTGATTGAGAAGATGGCGGCCAATGACAACTACCATCCAAATGGTCGCAATCGTGCTAAGAAGGGAGGTAAATATGATGTTGATGCGCTAACCACTTTGACTAATACTGTGCAGGCACTTTCTCACAAGTTTGATCGACTCCAAGCTGGTTCATCTATGATGGTCTCATGTCAGATGTGCGGGTACAAGGACATGCTGCTACAGAATGTCAAACCAACAATGATGGGATGACAATTGAGCAAGCCAATGCTCTTTATAACTCCAATCCAAAGCAACCATATGATCCTTATTCTAACACGTACAATGAAGGATGGAAGCATAATCCTGCATTCTCATACAAGAACACTCAAGCACAACTCAATCCACCTCCTCCACCTCGCAACTATTTTAATGCACCACCAGGTTTTCAAGCTAGAGCCCCATTCAATAATCATGTCAATCAGGTGTTAATCAGCAACCTCCTCCAATTCAACAGAAAGCAACTTGGAGATTATGATGGAGAACCTTTTAGCCCAACAAACTAACTTATGGCTCAACAAGTAAGCAAAATGAGAAGACTGATAACGCAATTCAACAAATTCAAGCTCAGAACAAGCTCTTGGAAAGTCAAATAAGCCAACTTGCACATCAGGTGGGCCAATTATCAAAAGCTCTGGTCATTTTCCAGGTAATAGTGAACAACCACCTAAGGCTCACATCAATGCTGTGATTTTGAGGAACGGAAAAGAGGTACAAGATCATCCTTTGAAGGAGCCATCAAAAAGAACTATGGAAGAGATGGTTCAAACTGAGAAAGTGATAGAGAATGAGATTGTCGAAGAACAGAAGAAGGAACCTACTCCTACCCCTATTCGGCCTTACACGCCACCAGTTCCATTCCCACAAAGGTTGGCCCATGCAAAATTAGAGAAGAAATATGGGAAGTTACTTGATATACTGCAGAAGCTGCACATAAACATACCATTCTTGGAGGCTATCTCTGAGATGCCATCTTATGCAAAATTTCTGAAAGACATGCTCTCAAACAAGCGGAAGATCGAGGAGAATGCAACTGTTTCACTTACAACAGAATGTAGTGCTATTTTGCAGAATAAACTTCCCACGAAGTTAGGAGATCCGGGTAGCTACTCTATTCCTATGAAGCTAGGAGATATCGAAATAAAAAAGGCACTTTGCGATCTCGGCGCAAGTGTTAGTCTAATGCCTTTGTCTATATGCAAGAAGCTTCAAATGGGTGAACCAAAACCCACACGCATCTCCTTACAATTAGCTGATAGAACTGTAAGGTATCCACTTGGTATCCTTGAAGATGTTCCTCTCCGTGTTGGGAAGTTTTTCATTCCATGTGACTTTGTAGTAATGGAGATGGAGGAGGATGCGCAGGTCCCTATTATTCTTGGGAGACCTTTCCTGGCCACTGCTGGAGCCATCATTGACATGAAGAATGGAAAGATTACCTTTGAAGTAGGTACTGAGAAGATAGAGTACAATCTCACAAACTCCATGGAAGCTCCTTCTATGGGAGAGACTATCTATAGAGTGGATGCTCTAGATGAGGCGATAGAGGTAAAAGCTGCTAGTCTACAGCTTAATGATTCACTGCAAACCGCCCTCATGGGAAGTGCTGATGAAGAGGATCGGGAAACTAGGGAGTACAAGAGGCTCTTAGAGGAACCACATTCATTACCTAGTATTGAGCCTATCAAGGAGGTGTTGACACACGAAGAATCTAAGGAGAGTACTATGTTTCCTGAGGTAGAGTGGAAAGTTTATGAAAACTCAAGGTTGTACAAAAAACGAAGGAAAAGGTGGCCTGACAAGCATATCATGCGGCGAAGATTTCATGAAGGAGAGTTAGTTTCACTATTCAACTCTCGATTGAAGTTATTTCCTGGTAAGCTTCGCTTAAGGAGGTATGGTCCATTCAAAATCCTTAAGGTCTTTTCGTATGACTCGGTTGAGATTTATAGTGAAGCAACCGGCTCTTTTAAGATAAATGGACAACGTCTTAAGCACTACCGAGAAGATGAACCTATTAAAGGGAAGGCGGTTTACACCCTTTCCGACCCTTATTCAGAGTGATGTGAAAAGGTGGTCAAGCTAGATGACCTTAAACTAGCGCTTCTTGGAAGGCAACCCAAGTCTTCTCTTTCATTTTTTTCCTATTACTTATTCGATTTTTGTTTTCATTTTTTTAGAGGTTTCTTAGTTTCTTTTCTTAGTTAGTTTAATATTGTAGTTGTATTATATGATTAGTTAGTTTAAGTATTAGGTATAGAATTTAGAAACTTAGCATCCTATTTTTCTTTTTAGAGTTTAATTCTCCTAATTTTTATTTTTTGGTGTGCTTTTGTACAGGTGAAAAAAAAAAGAAAAAAGAAAAAAGAAAAGAAAAAGAGAACTGAGAACGTCCCACAGATCAGTGTGTATTGCGAAGGGGCCGCAATTCGTCATCCCCTACTGCCACCCTCCTGCAATCCCTTCTGTCCTCCACGAAGCCCATTGAAAAAAAAAGAAGAAGAGAAGCCACAGACTAGTCCGCAACCACCCCGCGGCGACCCGAAATCTGCCACGGCCAACCTGTGGCCCCACACCTGAGGATGAGAAACATAAAAGAGAAAGAGTGTGAAAGAGGCGTCACCCAAACAGACTAGTCCGCGACATAGCTGCCGGTATACAACAGCCCCCACAGTCACCTTGCGGCTCAATTTTCGTTGAAAAAAAAAACCTCTACCCCTGCAATTCGACCCTAACGCAGCGACGCAACACAACTCCAACGAAACAACAGAAAAAAAATATCGAAGAGAGAGAACCAAGAAACGCAGGCTAAACCCATTGATCTCTCCCTCCTTCGTGTTTTTTCTTCAGTCGCTGAACTCCATTGAGATTGATGCTGGTTGTTTCCCCCGTTTTTGGTCGAAATTCGATTATTGGGTTCGATTTTTCATCACTATATGGCTGTAATTGCGGCGCTTCTTGACTAAATTTGCTGCTTTTCATCCTCTCTTGCATTGGTTTTTTTGAAATATGATGAATTGCTGCGAAATTCATCAACTTCGACTCGACACTTGACTATTTTCATGAATAATTTGCTGCGAATTTGATGGTTTGGATTTTTCGGGCTTGAATTCGTTGGCCTCAATTCGAATTATTAACCGGAAATTTGACACTAATGAATTTGGGGTTCTATTCTACTGCTGGACTATTTGGAGAAGGACATATTGTGTGCTTGCGGATTCTTTCGAGAAGTACATGTGACTGAATTGTTCGAGTATTTTGGTTTTGATTGACAAACCTGTGTGGTGGACTGTTTTATTCATTGTGTGAGACTTAGTCGTGTGTTATTTTTATTTTAATGACACGCACTTTAAATGCTCGACAAAAGAACGTGCCTACAAGCTCCACTTTTAAGGTCAACTGTTTCTGAAAAATCTACTTCTAAGAGTCAACGAGCAGAAGGACATGCTTAAGCACTTGGATGCAATCGGGAAGGTTCCCTAATCCTCCATCTCTCCCTCCTCAGTGAGATCTTGTAAGTACCTCTCCCCTTTCTTTTTGTGCCTTACTATTGCACTGTGGACATTGCGAGATTTTAGCGTGGGGGAGGTATATTCTATCTTTTATCGCTTTCTAGTGTAGGTTTTCTTGCTTTCATAGTATGTTGCACGGTTTGTACCACTTACTAGGAGTGGGAGTTTACGTGTAACGAAAAATATTGTACTGCTTTCTTAGCTGCATCAGCATATTAGGTTTCATCCCATCTTAGTTGCATCTATGAGACTATTGCTAGCACCATTGAGAACCTTGTTGATATCCTTACTATACTCTTAAGCGTAATTCATCTCGTTCATGATTCTTCATAGCATGATTGTATCGCGATTGATTGCTTGTGGTAAGATTGGTTGATCTCTCTCTGGCTTGATTTAACCTTACTGTTTAGACACCTTAACCCACGTGAGCTTTTGTGCCTATAAACTGATATATCTATGTCAGTTATGTTCTTTCTGTGTGATTAGTTCCTCATTTGTTGCATGGATTTTGACTTTGACTTGGCACTCTTTGATACTTGACTCTATAAGCATTTGGATATGATTGAGGCGTTCTTTTCAGTGTTCTGAACTTCCAGAGAAAATTCTTTTCACATATATTGTCCTTTCTCTAGCCCTGCTGAGCCTTTCCTGACTTTGTTATGAATTAATACCTACATTACAAGCCTTAAGCCTTCTATGATTTCTCTACCTAAGCCTTGCTAAGTGGAGTAGCATCAAAGTTTATGTTTTGAGGTTGAGTTTGTGGTTTTGTGGTAATTATTGGAAGGAAATATGTTGAAAGAAAGTTGCTTGAAATATTGTGAAAGTGCAAAATGAAAAGAAGGATGAAGAAGTTGTGAAAAATGATTCTAAAAAAAAAAAAAAAAATGAAAGGATCGAATAAAAGGTCAATGAAATCGGTTGGAGTTGATAAAGATGGATACTATGTTGATTTAATGGAATGTGATGTTGAACTTCTAGTAGAAGTTTTTGTGACGTTTGCATCTAATGACCATAGACGTTTAAATGTTGTTCTCTCCATTAGTTGGCTTTTAACACCACATTTCCAAATATATCTCCTACCCATAACCTCAACCCCGTTATAACCCTTGAAAGTCCTCATGATCATTTTGCATTATAATTTCGAGTGGAAAGTGAGTCGATAGTCAAAGTTAAAGAGTAAATGCTTCATTTGAGTCGACATGGTTTAGGTTGAGTGACATTAATTATGCCATAAACACATGAGAGTACGAGTGCACATGACTAAAGCGAGGTCTCTTAGGTTTGGTTAAGTCTAGCTTGGGGGGAGATGGTATGTGGTATGCTAGGAGAGTTGATTGCATTACATGACGTGCTATGCGGCTTTGCTTGAGAATGTTTCGATGCTTGGTTTGTGTAGTAATTGTATCTCTTGTGTTTTCGGTTGTGTGCTTGGCCCTATCACAGTCTCATATTGTAGGTTGTCTTGCTTTTCCAATGTCTATGTCTAATTGCTTGAGGACAAGCAATGGTTTAGCTTGGGGGAGTTTGATGTGTCGTATTTTTATATAGGTTTTAGTTGCATTTAGGTTGCATTCTAGGAATATTTAGGTGTATTTTATTTCATAATTGCACGCTTTTACTTAATTTACGAAATATTACTCCTCTTGTGCGTTTTTGGTATTCCTTGATGAATTTCAGATATCGAGAACATAATTGGAGCATTATTGGGCAAGCTTGAGTACTTAGGATCAAATGGAAGCAAGCTACATTGATAAGGATCACTTTGGATGTATTTGAGTGCAAATTGGAGCTCAATTGGAGTTGGAATTCATTGATATAATTGCGAAAATCGAGTCATGCTCACTCTTTTATCCATAACTTCCGATTTGATGCTGATACTTTGAATCAGTTAGTCTCTTGGGATTCGATCCTTACTTGCACGACTACATTAGTTAGGAGGAATAGTTAGGTTATTTTTGTTAGGTACGCGATAAGCCTTTTACCAAACAAACCACCAGTGCAAAAGAGAAATGAGTAATATCTTTCTTGGAGGAAAGACTAAGGCGAGCTTCCATGACTGATATAAAAGAAGAGAGATCAATATTCTGAAGGCACGAGGGGGGAATCGGACAATCAAAACTAGCATTAAGATGCCGAAAAATGTCTATGGTGAAAGGACACTCAAAACAAAGGTGGCTAATAGATTCACTATTAGTGTTACAAAACACACATTGTTGAGGTAAATAAACATGGCTATTTTCTAACCGAATTTTAGTCGGGAGACCATCATCACAGGCTTTCCAAAGAATTTTTTTATATTTTAGGCGGGACAGTAAGATTCCCAATCCAGTTATATTCGACCTTTTCATTGTTATGGGGGAGCAAATCTTGAGCAAGTAAAGCCCCAGATTAAACAGTATATTCACCATCTATCGTGAGTCCCAAAACCAAAGAGTCCGTTTGCAACTTTTTAGGAATATAAATAGAGCAAATTTGAGAAACAATACGAGGAGGCACCACAGAAAGCAATAAATGGGGTGTCCCATTGGCCAGCAGCCGAAATATAAGAATTGACAAATAGATCTACCGAGTTAGGAGTTGGAGTAATAATTGAGTTAAGAGGGTACTGAAACACCTAGTTATCAGACCAAAACTTAATGTTTTTACCATCACCAATCTCCAACCTTAGACCTTTCTTAAAAGTATCACGAAGACTTAATAGATTACGCCATTGCTAAGAAGCTGACTTTGAAGCTTTAATAGAAAAAATACTATTATTCTTAATATAGCGCTTGCTAACCAACTTAAAACAAAAATTACTATCATTTTTAATAATCCTCCAGAGCAGTTTCATCTGAAGAGCTTGATTATTAATTGTTGTTTTTCAAAAGCCTAATCCCCAGCAGATTTAGGTTTATAAATACGGTCCCAACCAATAAGATTAGGGGAGTTATTTGTATTATCCTTGTTCCAGAAAAAATTTCTACAAGTTTTATACAGATTCAACAGAATAGACTTAGGAAGGAGGAAACTTTGCATTTGGTAAATTAGATTAAAGAAGAACTGACCGACCCGCTTGAGAAAGAGCATTTTCCTTCCATTTAGGGAGTTAATTAGTAGTTTTATTAAGAACTGGGGTAAACGTTTCTTTTGAGACTTTTGAGTTTATGATAGGGCAACCTAAATAATCGCCCAAATTATTAGTTTCTGACATTCCTAAAATGGAAGCAAATTCGCATTTATTTTCTGCTGATATATTATTTGTGCACTGAAAAGCTAATTTGTGGTAATTAACCACCTGACCAGACATTGTACAATATTTATCTAAAATTTGCCGGATAATCAAACAACTATAGTTAGTTGCTTTAGCAAAAATCATGGTATCATCTGCAAAGGTCAAAAAAGGAATTCTAATTCCAGTTTTACCCACTAGCACACCAACAGGTTTGGAAAGGCTATTAGCGGCAATAGAAAGAAGTCTGGCTAGAAGCTCAGTATACAAAATGAATAAGTAAGGGGAGATATGGTCTCCTTGGTGGATTCCACGAGAAGGGGAAAATTTCTCACCCGGAATACCGTTAACCAGAACTGAAAAAGAAGAAGACGTAATACAAGCCTTAATCCAATCTATCCATGAGGCATAGAAACCCAATTTGTCAAGCGTTGTAAAAATATAATTCCATTTCAGTCTATCATAAACTTTTTCCACATCTAGTTTAATTGTATCTGACCAGTAGAACCAGATTTAGTTTTAAAAGACTGAAAAACTTGATGGGAAATCAAGATATTATATTGGATAAGTCTATCCGGGAAAAAAAGGCACCTTGAAGGGGGTGAATAATTTGACCAAGGACATCCTTTAACCTATTTGTTAGGATTTTGGAAATAACTTTATAGATGGAAGAACAGAGACTAATGGGGCGAAAATGATTATTAATCTTAGGGATTATCAACCTTAGGGATTAGAGCCAAAAAAATATGGTTAATTTCTCTTAGCATTCTTCTAGAATAGAAAAAAAAAGCTTGAACAACTCTGATTACACTATTACCTACCAGAGTTCAATTTCGGAAGAAGAAAGGTGGAAACCCATCAGGCCTAGGAGATTTATTTCTTCTCCAAACACAAAGCAAGTTAAGAAGGCATTATTTGCCTCTGAAATAATAGGGTCTAGCAACGTGAAATCAGAACCAATATTAAAAGAAGAAGTTAAATCGGACTTGAAACGTTCCTCAAAGGCCTTTGTAAGTTCTTGCGCAATATCATTGGGGTTAGATATGATATTCCCATTTGGCAAAGTTAATTCTTTAATTTGGTTTCAATTTCGTCGAATAGAAGCGTGAGCATGATAATAGGAGGAATTAGAACCACCTAATAACATATAATCAGACTTACTTTTTTGTTTCTAATATTCCGTACTAAACGTAAGCAGATTAGAACGTTTATTAACAAGTCTTGCTATTTCCAAAAGTTTAGAATCAATGAGGGTGATAAGAATATTAGTTCGGATATTTTTTAATTGGTCATCAACCTTTGGTAACTGAAGGAAAACATTCCCGAATTGATATTTATTCCAGGCTTTAGATTTATCTTTTAGTAATTTGCACTTCTTTACAAGTCTAAACATATGTGAACCAACAAAATGAGTGCACCAAGTTTTCTTAACAAGAGCATCATAATCCTTCCTTAGGCACCATATTTTTTTAAATCTAAATGGAGGGGCTTTATTGTTAGAACTTGGAAGATAATTTAGCACTATTTGACAGTGATCCGAGGAAGTAAATATAGCATGATGCAATTTTGCATGAGGGAACATCGAAATCTAGGAAGTGGAAGCTACACCCCTATCCAACCTTTCATAGATATTATCCAGCCCAAACTTCTTTTTTTGCCAAGTAAAACGTTGTCCTGGAAAGGGGATTTCAATGCAAGGGAGGTGACTTAACAGATGATTCATAGTAGTAAATCTAGAAGAAAGAATGGGGGCACCCCCTTTCTTATCTTCTATGTTTGAAATTTCATTAAAATCACCAATTATAACAAAAGGGAGGGATAATGAAAGTGTATAGTTAATTAACTCTAGCCAAAATTCTCTCTTGAACTCTTTCTTAACAGGGGCATAAACAAAAATAATAATATAAGCTTCATTAGTAGTAGATAAGTGGACTAAACAAGATAAATCTAAAAGCTTTTAATAGAATAGATAGATCAAAAGGGTATACATTGCAATTTTTCCACATTAACCATAACCCACCAGAAAATACTAATGTTGGAACTACATCAAAAGCATGAAAGCCACATTGCTTAATCATTGCTTGGGAGGGGGGACATTGAGTTTTTACTTCGCAAAGCATTAGAATATTGACATTTTGTTGAAGACAAAAGTCCCTCGTTTCTTCTAAGGCATTTTTCCTAGCACAACCACGAATATTCCAACATGCAATAGAAATTATTTACTAACACAAAGGGGTGGGAAATTGGCTACCATAATTGACTAATATGAAAACTTAGTTCCTTTTCCTCTTCAAGGCAGAAGAGGCATCATCCTCATCCTCCATTTTCTTAATCCTCCTCTTTGCTGAACCAAAAGGGGAAGAAAGCTCCACTGGGTGGGAGGCATCCACGCCCAATCTGTTTGAAAATTGAGCTACCAGAGTGAATTGAATGGAAACAGTTTTGCAGGCAGGGAATTATTCTCTCCAGGAGAATTATCATTTTGGTCTTCAATACAAAAAGTATCAGTATCATCTTCATTATAACAGAAGTCAGCATTAAGAGAAGGAACCTCAAGAGAAGTTAAAGCAAGAAACTGATTCTCATCAAACAGATCAGAAGAACAAAACACTTGGATGGGAGAAGGAGCCTTCGAGGAAGAAGCAGGCCCAGTGTCACCTACAATCTTTCCCTTACAAGGAACAAGAAGGGGAGAGACTCGAGTAAAGAGGGGATCAGCCTCATCATCAGAGGAGCCATCAGAACAGAAAGAATGAGCAATCATAATTTTACCTTTACCTTTTCCTTGGACAATAGTAGCTACAACAGAAATCTTGTTAGCAGACTTACCAACATCATTAATAATAACTTCATTGGTAGAGGGGGTAGGCAGTACCAAAATCAAGGAAATTAGCTAAAAAATTTTTTGAGATGGACTTAGCAGCAGGGGGTTTAGCAAGGTACTTGGGCTTTACATGCACCACATTAGCTTGCTCAGTTGTGGTAGTATGACAAGCTTGCCCAGTAGCCTTAGCAAGAGTATCATAGAGGGTTTTCTGTTTAGGATTCTTAAGAAGTTGGATAGTAACTTCCTTTTTGGAGAATTTAGGAGGGGACAAGCTTCAATAACATGCTTAGATTCACCACAAAATGAACAACCAGAGGAAAAGTCCTCATACCATATCACATAACCATGAATCAAATCACCAATTCTACTAACTTCAGCAAATTCAAGTAAAGGACCTTGGATATCAACTCTAACACATGCTCTAGCAAAACAAATTTTGTTTCTCAATAATGACCGTTGATCAAGCTTAATAAGAGCACCAATATCATTAGAAGCTAAGAGATTAGCAATGGAATCAAAATTCAGTAACTTGGTGGGGGAGTTTAAGGATCCTAACCCATAAGTCCACCTACTTGATCTCTTCCAAATAGGGATCAAAAAAGGGTTTCCATGGGGATAAGACAAAAAGGTCTCCCTGAATATGCCAAGGTCTTTCACTCCACACAAGTGAAAGATGCTGAGGGTTTGCAAAATGCAGCAAAATTCAGCCATTACCCATTTGCATTAAATTAACTTCACCTTTGATAATTTTTCAATCTGCCTTTGTCCTTGCAATAATGGTACGCAAGTCCAAAGGAGCAGAAAGCATCTTGCCAAACAGACAAGTCTTAGACAACTCTAAGATGTCTTTTTGCACTTGGGGCAATGAGTCAAGCACAATAGCTTCAGGGAAGGAAGGGGGTGGGGGGATCATTTTGAGGACACTCATCATGTTAAAGACCTGTATTTCAGAACGTTTATTTAAATGCTAAGTTAATTATGTTCCGAAAATTCTTATTTTGTTTGAGTTGTGGAGCATTATTTTTATTTGTCGTATTTGTAATATATTTGTTATATTAATCTTATGTAGTTATTATTATTATTATTATTATTATTATTATTATTATTATTATTATTATTATTATTATTATTATTATTATTATTATTATTATTATTATTATTATTATTATTATTATTATTATTATTATTATTATTATTATTAATATATATTCTGGTTCTTAGTGCAATTTGTTGTGGAGCATTTGCCCAAAATAGAAACCAAAATCCAAATCGTCTTTGTCGGTTATTTTGCGAAATAACAAAACCAATCTACCTCCCCATTTTCCTTGGTCGGTTAATATAAGGTTAAACTTCAAAATCCAAACCAAAATTTGTCTCTCTCCTGAGAAATTCTAAACCGTGAAATCCAAAACCCCAACCCCATAAATCGACCTCCCTCTTCCCTCTTCTTGCGCGTCGGTGTCGATGGTTGCACACTGGCGGTGTTGTCGCCTAGAGCTAGCCTTCGTCGCCGTCAATTCTTGTTCATTGGACCCGCGACCCATCGCATCTCTTTCCCTCTCTCTCGCTGACTCCTCTATTCTCGTTGGTGTTGCTGCACATGGTTGGTGCACTCGCTGGACTTGGAACACCTGCTTGTTGTTATAGCTCCCTCATATTTGCGCCGGTTCGCCGCACCTGCGTTGGTGCACTGTCTTGTCACCGGAAGGGACCTCGTTTGTATATTAACTTATTAATTGTTTCACCAACTTCACAAAATGTATATTGTAGTGGTGGTCTGGTGCGATGTAATAGTAGCGGTGGGAGACAGCAATAGAGGGAGTACGAACGGAACAACAAGAAGCGAGAGCGAAAACGGTTGAACGACTGAGTGCCACTAGTGGTACAATTTGTGATTTAATTTGAGCATACAAGGAAAGCAATAGACAGGGTGATGACTTTTTGAATCAAAATTTTTTTAAAAAAAATGGTACGCACCACAACATTAACTACTCAAAACCCTCTGGACCTCCCAACCCCCTGGTTTCAAAATTGCTAACATCGGACAACAGACTGATTGCCTTCCTTCCATACCAATCCCCATTGCAAGAAGAAGACCCAATGAAAAGGGATTGGGAGGTTTAGCTTGGGTGAAGGGATTAAAGAACTGTACTCCTAGCACCAAGCACGGTTCGTTTTGCTACTCAACATCAACCGGTTTCACTGAAGTTATGGCTTGTTTACATGCAATTTCATGGGCAGCGTCTCAACAATATATGCGGATACAAATTTTCACCAAATCGTGGGAACTAGTCCAACTCTTGCAACCGGGGCAACATCGGAATGTTACTCTCGAATGGACCGTACAGAAGATACTCACAAAAGCCAGAGCATTTATGACATGTCAGGTAATATAGGTGTCACAACAACACGTGGCGGAGACTACCAGACTAGTATATTGGTCGCGACAATTTAGTACGGGTAGTACCTAACTGGTTGTGTATCAGCTCATTTTAGCTTGTTTTCCTTTGACTTGTTTTTCACAATTGTACGTACTCTTACAGTTTTAGAACTTGCACATGAAGGGTTATTATCTATCTACAATCTGAATTTATTATTTTGTGTTTGGATAATTTGATATATACTATGTGAAAATCTTATTGAAAAAAACTTTTCATGCATTATGTATGGATCCAAAAACTAATTTATATCTAATTTATTATTATTACAACAGAGAAAAGATGAGGTGGCACATTCTCTTACAACTAAGAGCTTGTTTGGTTACCGTTAGAACTTAATTCTCATGAGAAGTCTTATTTCATGGGAAGTAAATAAGCTTGTCTATTTCCTAAGAAATGGCTTTTGGTGTTTGGTTGAGCATAGTAATTTGTAATTGACAGACCAAGAAATTGAACTACAGAGGGCTTGATCCCGGCGCAGTTTATCTAAATTGGGAGAAGAAAGTATGCTTAAGTCATCGCTTCAAATCTGATAACGCTTTTTTTTTTCCATCGCAGGAATTTCTAATCACCAAGGGGGTGTTGGTGATTAATTTCCTACAGTTCATAGGAATTGCCATTTCCTTGGAAATTCTATTTTCCATGAATTCTCTATTTCTTGCATACTAAACAACTATCCTATTTTATACTTCCTAGAAAATCTAAATTCCAATGAAATTTGAGGTGAATCAAACAACATTTAAGTGTTGTTGCTCCCTTCTTTTGACAAATAGTTGTTATGCTTCTCCACTTCTTGACGAGTTTCTGTAATTTATATGTTATTTTCTACACGGCTGAAGAACTCTCCAACCGTGAGGAATGCCATGAGGAGATTCGGAAACCGGACAGAGCTCTTTACCGACCAACAATTCTCTTGGTTAAACTAGCTTTGTTATGGAATGTTTGGGACTGGAATACCATAATCTTATCCGATGTTGTGATTTAAGGCTCTTTACCTACCAAATATATTTTCTTTTTGATAATTTTAGTTTCAATTTAGTAGAGCTCAAAGACCTGAGAATTGACCGAAGTCGTTACAATGCAATGGGCTGAACCAAAGCCAGCAGAGAGATGACTGGCCATCACAATTACAATCCATCCCAACTTCCAAGGCATTGTCCATGATACCAATCTTCATCCTAACAATCTTCATTGTAACAATGTTTGACATTTAATTTTGGACTGTTTAATTTTGTACCCAACCTTTTAACTGTTATACCTTACAAGCGAGTAGCCTAGCAAGGATTGATCTTTAGACAATTATCTTTCCTAATAAAAAAAAATAATTACAATCCACCCATTAGCGGGGAGCCATTTTTCATATTGAAGCTAAATTAAAGCCAGGCTAGAAATTCTGAGCTTCGACCAAGACCTTGCTTTGCCAATGAATCCGCTACAAAGTTTGATGTCTGATGATCGGCGTTTATGAGAGATTGAGATATTCAACCATTTCTTCCTGACTGCTTGGATAAAGTTTAGGATGAAAAATTTAGAGTGTACTAGTGGGTGATAACAAGCCAAGTTGGCAGAACTCAAACTTATTGGGTTTACTCGGTTTGGCTCGTTACTCATACTGTCATACATATTCTAAAGCTCAATCTTTTTCGAGCTGAACAAGTTCTGATATTGTAAATTAAATAGACACCTTTTTTATGCTATAACATTTTTACTTTTCAAGTTCATGTTAATAAATTAAGATCATCAAAACATTTCAAGCCTGTTCACAATTCTCTCGAGTCAAGTTTAGTGGAAACACGTAATTCAAAATGCTCGGTGAAGTAAAAAGATATAGAAGAACAAACAATAATATTATTCACTGTTCATATCTATAAATAATCATAACAAATGAATGATAAATCCTCTGATATTAAACCAATAATAATATCAACACAGAGTACCAATACAAATACACTAGTGGAAAGAATCATCAACCTTAAATAGACTAACAAAATTACAAAACACACCTATAATCATCATCCAAAATAAATTAGGAACCCAAAAAAAAGAACCAAATTTAATGCCTCAACAAGAAAGAAACGACAAGAGAGAAGGCAACAACAACCGGAGAAACACCCAGAGAAAACCCAACTCCGGTGGTTGATGCCGGCGTTGGCGCCATCGCCGGTGGCATTTCCATCATTGCCGGTGCCATACCCATATCCATCCCGTTGACAACAGTTGCAAAAACTGCAACAACGAACAACATCACCGTTGCTGAGATTTTAGAGGCCATTTTTTCGATGTGAATAGCTTTAATTAAACACTAGTAAAGTAATAATCAAATGTATGAAGATTTGAGTAATAGTAGTATGGAAATCTGAAATCTCTCTGTTGCTGAGTGGGATTATGCGGGTGTATTTAAAGAGGTTTACGTGGGGCCCATATTAACGGCAGGTAAATTTGTGCCACGAAAGCGTTGAGAAGGACTTTACAATGAGAAATGCGATATTTTTTGGTGAGGACAAACGGCTATGTGGTGATGATTTTAAGTTAGGTTTTGAAAAGCACGTGTAGAGACAGCTAATTTACAGAGGGTGAGGAATCAAAAAGTGACACGTAGAAAATGTAGGGTTAGAAATGTAACGTTCACAAATTAAAGGTGATGTCGGCAGTTAAGGCCCATTACAGCTAGTGTTTGTATGTATGGATGTTGTAGGCCCATTTTTGCATGTGTGAACTGGGAAATCACTGTATTTTTTTTGTAAGAATTTGAAAATTTCAATTTTTATAGTACTTGCCGTTTTAATATCAATGGACGGACCTCTTCACAAGTCTCAAATTTCAACCACAAAATAACAAATATGATAAGAATTCACAATCACAAATTATTCTCCATCTTTGATTACTTGTAGGCTTGTACGATTTTCTATAACATAGTGTAAAAGATATTCTCAATTTGGTGTTTGCCTAAAATTAATTTTTGAGATAATATCAGGTAGGATTGAAAAGATGAAATTATCTTTGTTGCATGTTGATATGAATGAGACGTGAAATAAAAAAAAACTCAATTAGATCCGAGTTGATAATTGATATTAACATATGTCAATATTAAGGATACTAAGTCTAAGCCCACTATTTAAGCTCAGCCAAAATGTTAGTCCAACTGCTTTATTTGAGAATTAAGGCTCTTTGTATCATGTAGTGTCTTTTATCTTATTGTCCTGCTAGCTGTCAGCCTAGGAGTGGGTGCATATCTTCCTAGGTTAGTTGCTCCCTATTATATATAGAGAGGCATATTCTGTAATAGAGGGTAAGAGAGAAATACTTGTAACAGCTGTTTGAGAAATCAATGAAAGAAAAGTGAGAATGAAGATGAATGCAATCATAATTCACAATGTGAACATGGTATCAGAGCACAAGTTCTACAGAAAGTTTGAGTTCAGGGAATCAAGTTCTTCCCATATTCCTCGCATCTCAGAGAGAAATACTTCCCATCTTCCATTTTGAATGGAGTTCAGGGAATTCACAATGTAACAGGAATTTTTCATTTCCTAACCGAACTTGTGCTCTGATACCATGTTCACATTGTGAATTATGATTGCATTCATCCTATAACCAGCCTACACTGAGATGCGAGGAATATGGGAAGAACTTGATTCCCTGAACTCCATTCCTCCTATAACCAGCCTCAATGAAGAGATTAAAGCATACGTGGATGCTTTGAGGAAACAAGAAGATGAGAACATGCTATTTTAATTCTTAAATGGTATATATGAGTGTTACAATCTTCAAAGAAGCCAGATGCTAAGGATAGTGAGTTTACCAAG
The DNA here is from genome assembly GCF_026745355.1 of Beta vulgaris subsp. vulgaris. Taxonomy (NCBI): domain Eukaryota; kingdom Viridiplantae; phylum Streptophyta; class Magnoliopsida; order Caryophyllales; family Amaranthaceae; genus Beta; species Beta vulgaris. The sequence goes on along the minus strand of NC_079204.1, from coordinate 49,266,897 downwards.
TGTTGAAATAACCTGTAGCATGCTGCATCAAGAGGAGATGCATAAGGAGGTACTCAAAAATGTAAAAGAAGAACCTCAGACTCTTGCTATGTTTAGCAAAAGTAATGATGCTCCTATTTGCATTGCATGTGGCAAAACAGGTCGTGTAAAGGAAAAAATGTTAGACCATTATTTGCTATCCAAGAAATCATCCTAGGAATCTGAGTGATTCTAAAGGAAAAGGAAGAGGCGGAGATAGTTTTAGAGGAGGTAGAGTAGGGAGATGGAGCCAAGGTGGTAGATTTGGTAGAGGTGGTGGTAGACCATTTGCAGGATATGCAAGAAACAAAGGTGAGTCAAGCAACAACTATGGAAGCAACAACAACAACAACAACAACAATGTTACCATGTACAACTTATGAAGCTGCTTCCTCCACCAACTAAGAGTGGAAATGGTGATGAGCATGATGAAGATATGAACTTGATTTATTGTGGCATGGCCTGCTGCTTTCAAGTTGAGATGGTTGAAGATGCCTGGATAATTGACTCAGGTGCTTCAAATCACATGATAGGAAATGAAAAATTCCTGAGTGAGACAACTGTTGCCAAGAATCAGCCAAGGATAAGACTTTCAATAGGTGAAACATCCGCTATTGCTCATTTTGGGATAGTTAAACTAGAAAATGGAATCACTTTGAGCAAAGTTCTACATGTGCCTGCTTTCAAACACAAACTTCTGTTGGTTCCAAAACTCACTCAAGATGGTAACTATACTGTGACTATTCATTCAGGGTACTGCATAATTCAAGAGAGCAAGAATGGAGTGGTGAGGGGTCTATGCAAGCCCATGGATGACTTCTACTATTTGGTGAATGAATCTGTTCAGAATCTGATTAGATTGTGAAGAATGGTGATGTGAGTAGCCTGAATCTGAAAAAAAAGGTGCCCTAGTAAAGCCCTGAGTGCACAAGTCTAGCTTAATATGCCAGCAACCATCAGCAAGACTCAGAAAGTGGGAAAAACAACCCTATGGCATAGAACACTGGGACATAATCCCTTGGACAGAATTAGCAAGATAGCTAATCTGGATGGTTTTGACAAAGATGACAGGGACATGTGCATCACATGTCCCATTGCAAAGCTTACTAAACTTCCTTACAAGTTGAGCAACTCAAGAGCAAATCAACCCTTTGAGATGATTCATACTGACATCTGGGGACCATATATAGTGTAACACCCCCAAATTTCTCTCTTTTGGAAAACTTATTTTAGTATAAAACTCCTTGAGAAACTTGAGAGTATTACCGCCACGTGATAACGTTAAAGGCTTTAATACTAACTACTAACTGAACTTAAACTAATGCAGTCGGAAATAACTAACTTCTCTTTATTAATATAAACTTTATTGTACAACTATATAACAATGGAAATAAGAAAATAAAATAACAACTCCTTGACTAATTATGATTCCTCACTAGCTCCCCAATATGAAGTATGCATCAATCAACCTGTAAAATCTGCTCACCAAAAGGGTCATCACAGGGACAAAGCCATAAAACAAAACAAAACAAAAGCGTGTCAGTAAAAATACTGAGTACATGTATATGTGGAATATTAAACACTTTATTTAATTAAACTTTTGAAATATTTAATTTCAAAAAACCTTTCTGGATACTTGATAATACTTATATAATATAAAGTATATAACCTTGATAAAAATCCTTTTTCCTTGCCTAGGTACCTTGCCTAAAGTGTGCACACCCCCAAGTTTAGTATTCCTTACTGAGTCTATTACGAGGGGAACTACCTTGTCCACATGACTTATACAAAAAGTACATGGGTAAATAATATAATAGCTACCGTTCTTGCTAATAAATAACAAGCCGTGGCCTCTTTATAATTGTGATCATAAAAGATCATATAACTAATAAAAATCCTTCTGAAATAATCCTCCTTTAAAAAGAATAATAATTCTTAAAACTAGCCATATAAAGGCATAAATAAAATAACTTGCTCAAGGGTTAACCTTTGAAAAATAATAATAGTTCAAAAACACTCCTTTTTAAATATTTAAACATGAATCAAAAGATCAAACTCCTTCTAAAATATTTGAATATAAATTCAAAGATCAAACTTTATAAATATATTAAACGAAAGACATAATTCAAAGTTCATAAATAAAATTTATAAACATTCAAAATCTCATATAAACAAATGCAGTTCATAATAAAACTCATAAAAACATGTATTTCAATCAAAATATGATACTACACTTGCAAACAATTATTAAAGATCTACAAATACACGCACCTTGAATAATAATAACTACTAGGGAGAAGAGAAAAGGTAGGTTAAGAGGAGAGAGAGTTTAAACTTAGAAAAGAGATTTATTTCTCAAATTTGGTGTGAAAAATATGATGGGTGGAGACCCCTATTTATACTAGTTGGATAGGTAGAATCGGAATAGGATTAGGAAACTAGAAGATAGATTTAGGAAAAAGATAAACTAATCTAGTTAAGATATAGCTAATATTTACGCTTATCCAACTAAGATTAGGAAAAGATATAAATTATCCCATAATACATAGTTATATAAGGTAAAATAACTAAAAGATAAGTTAAAAGAAAAAGTTACAAAAGTTTGTTAAAACTACATTCAACTCACTCGTGCGTGAAGTTGCCGCGGAATTTCTTTTTTTTTTTTTTTATCTTTTCTTTTAAATCTTTTTTCTTTTTTTTTTTGCAAACCTTTTTGAAATGATTTATTTTGAACAAACTACTTGAATATAAAACTTAGGAAAGTTAGGCCCAAAATTCATTTGGGCTAAAATTGTTTTAAATACCCAAAACCTTTCTTATAAAAGCCTTTCTAATAAATAATAAGCCTTTTTAGTAAATAAAACCTTTTTCAAAAACTAAAACTTTTATAAAAATATAAATAATAACTTACTAAAAATACGGAGTATTACAACAACCCCCTTAAAAGAAGTTTCGTCCTCGAAACTTGAAGCAAGCAAGTAAGAAATAAAGCAAATAATTAACATAAATACCAAAAATTTCTATTAAAGTAAGTTGGCTCACTTAATAACTCATAAAATAAGTCAAAATTAGGTCAAAAATAGCGTTTTAAGTTAAAAGCGCGAAACTCTATCGCATTCTACCCCTTAAAAGGAGTTACGCCCCCGTAACTCGCTAAGGCTTAAAACTTGACTTAAAATTATTAAATCTCTTTGTAATACAACAATATAAGAATCTTTGCTGGAAATGTAATAATAAAACACTAGAGAGAAATAACACTTTCAAAAATAACTTTTAACTTTAAAAAAGAATAACCTCTATTCAAGGTATTAATAATATAAATAATGCCTTCAATAATAACATAACATAATAAAGAAGTATTTGAATAAGTACAAAAGGGTAAGTTTGACAAACTAAAAATTTTCTAAAACTTGAGTAGGAAAATTTTTCAAATTCTTGAAATAATAAGAATTACATACCTGATACTAAAGACAAGTTTTGTAGGAACACTATTTGAGAAAAACTAATATATTATCAAAATACTATAGTATAGTGAGAATAAAAGAACTTTATAAAACCTTTCGTAAGCTTTACTCGAAAATACAATATTCAAACAACTTTTTCCTTTTGTTTGTAAAATACGTTTGCTTTCTCCTCAAAATTTAATCAGCTTCACATAACTCATGAAGGTCTCACAGTGAATATCATAAAAAAAAAAAATATACCCTTGATCCTACTTTATTACAAATCGAAATCAAATCAATTCATCATTATTCACAAGCAAAACTTGTTAGTATATATACTAACACAACATATACTTGAAGAAAAATAAACTTCCTTACTTAGGTCCTCAAAACTAAAACTATTTGAAATTCATCTTCAAATTTTTCCTAAAGTACCACATTAATATTCTCTCAAAAATAAACAGTACTCAACTGTAACTTGAGATAGTAATAAACAATATTTTCCTCATACAATCTTCAATTCAATAAAATTAACTCCTCACATATAAAACTCAATGCTTAAATCCATAAAATATAACTATTCTTTTCCAAAATCATTACCTTGATTGACTAGTTTCTTCCCTTTTCTCTTTTATTAAGCTCCAGATGTCTCCTAAAAGAATATATTTCTTCTATTACTAGAGTCACTTATTGTATACCTAATCCTCATAATCACTCGCTCTATCTTTCATATTGCCAAAACAACAATTATATGCTATCATTCAAGCAAAAGTTTAAGACTACTCCCAAAAATAATACTCCTCTTGACATTCAATAATCTCCCAAAATCAAAACTTTGAATACATTTAGAGAATTCTAGTATCTTACTTCACCTTTGAAAACAAAAATGATCTAAAGGAACCTGCTAAAGTTTTAAATATGGTCTTACTTCGAACTTTCTTTGCTTAACTATAACAACGATAACTCCTTTGCGGTTCAGCATAGGGGAAAATTCCTTAATTAAATCCAACTTCAAATATGGTACCTCGTATACATGTAAGGTCCTCATAATATTCCTTCTTTTGTCACCTTTCAAAGGTTATCACTATATCATTGCTAAGACGGGTTGACTAAATCCATAAACAAAATATATAACTTATCCAAATCTTAATAATTCCTCCAAGCTGGTATAAACCATTGACCTCCTACTTGTTTCCACAAATTATGAAATTTCTCTTCCTTACTCATGGTCACTAAACATTAAAGATCATCCAACTACATAAAACTTCAAATAACTAATTTCACAATTCTTAGCACATAATATAATGTATTGCCTTCTTCACTCCTACTAAAACAAATAACTACTAAACTTCTTTCCTTTAAAGGAATAACCAGAATAGTCTTCACCTTTAATAGATCTCAAATAGTCAACTTGGCTTATTCTGAACTCATAGGTTCTCCTAACACTTATAAATCAACAAAATAAACATATTGATGCTTTACACAATGTATATATAAATCACTTTGCATGAATTTGATCACATGCATACATGCCATATAAGACATTAAATAACCAAGTTCATCTTATATTAAATATACATGTTAAAAAAAAAAATATGTCGTAAGAGATAGTAATATCACAACTTGCAAGTAGCTTCTTAATAACATGTCATGAAAGACAAAAATAATAACTCGATTCTTATAATAAACAATATAAACTCTTTCTTTTGCTTATGAAAAATACGAAGATTTTTCATATTAACTTGACAATAAGTCAAACTTCCTTAGAATATATTACAAATAATCATATTACAAATGGAACAATGAGCACTAAACAATTCTTATAAAAGAAATCAATACTTTATAAAAAAGTTGCAGCTTTATAATTCAAATAAATATATATAGATTTATAAGATAAATACGGATTGCATGTTGAAATAATAGTCAAAATAAAAATAACATTTGAACTATAATTTCAAATGAATCGAAAAATATTTGAAATTCCTATATAAAAAAATTTGTTTGATATTCTTGAAAAATACGTATATATGTATATGACCAAAAGAGTTGTTTATTTGAGTATAGGCTTAGTGTATGAATAATTAATCGAGTGAGTTCCCAGGAAAGAGAGGTGTGGCACAAACGGCCAACTTAAGTACCAAGTCTTTCCTTAGCCAGAACTTTCCTCAGAAAAATAAATCCCCATACTTATTCCGTTCTTCAAAATATAAATCAGAAAATATTTATACTTGAAAATATAATGCAAATAGAATGCGAAACTCTAGCTTATATGCCCTTTCTAGATCTACCCATACTCTCATTGACTGTTTATTTTATTTTAAAAAAGCACCTGGAAAACTGATACCACTTTGTAACACCCCCAAATTTCTCTCTTTTGGAAAACTTATTTTAATATAAAACTCCTTGAGAAACTTGAGAGTATTACCGCCACGTGATAACGTTAAAGGCTTTAATACTAACTACTAACTGAACTTTAAACTAATGCAGCGGAAATAACTGAACTAACTTCTCTTATTAATATAAACTTTATTGTACAACTATATAACAATGGAAATAAAGAAAATAAAATAACAACTCCTTGCCTAATTATGATTCCTCACTAGCTCCCAAATATGAAGTATGCATCAATCAACCTGTAAAATCTGCTCACCAAAAGGGTCATCACAGGGACAAAGCCATAAAACAAAACAAAACAAAAGCGTGTCAGTAAAAATACTGAGTACATGTATATGTGGAATATTAAACACCTTATTTAATTAAACTTTTGAAATATTTAATTTCAAAAAACCTTTCTGGATACTTGATAATACTTATATAATATAAAGTATATAACCTTGATAAAAATCCTTTTTCCTTGCCTAGGTACCTTGCCTAAAGTGTGCACACCCCCAAGTTTAGTATTCCTTACTGAGTCTATTACGAGGGGTTACTACCTTGTCCACATGACTTATACAAAAAGTACATGGGTAAAAAATATAATAGCTACCGTTCTTGCTAATAAATAACAAGCCGTGGCCTCTTTATAATTGTGATCATAAAAGATTATATAACTAATAAAAATCCTTCTGAAATAATCCTCCTTTAAAAAGAATAATAATTCTTAAAATTTAGCCATATAAAGGCATAAATAAAATAACTTGCTCAAGGGTTAACCTTTGAAAAATAGTAATAGTTCAAAAACACTCCTTTTTAAATATTTAAACATATATCAAAAGATCAAACTCCTTCTAAAATATTTGAATATAAATTCAAAATTCAAACTTTATAAATATATTAAACGAAAGACATAATTCAAAGTTCATAAATAAAATTTATAAACATTCAAATATGCTCATATAAACAAATGTAGTTCATAATAAAACTCATAAAAACATATATTTCAATCAAAACATGATACCACACTTGCAAACAATTATTAAAGATCTACAAATACACCACCTTGAATAATAATAACTACTAGGGAGAAGAGAAAATGTAGGCTAAAAGGGAGAGAGAGTTTAAACTTCAGAAAAGAGATTTATTTCTCAAATTTGGTGTGAAAATTATGATGGGTAGAGACCCCTATTTATACTAGTTGGATAGGTAGAATTGGAATAGGATTAGGAAACTAAAAGATAGATTTAGGTAAAAAGATAAACTAATCTAGTTAAGATATAACTAATATTTACGCTTATCCAACTAAGATTAGGAAAAGATATAAATTATCCCATAATACATAGTTATAGAAGGTAAAATAACTAAAAGATAAGTTAAAAGAAAAAGTTACAAAAGTTTGTTAAAAAAATACATTCCAACTCACTCGTGGCGTGAGTTGCCGCGGAATTTCTTTTTCTTTTTTTTTTTTTAAATCCTTTTTCTTTAAATCTTTTTCTTTTTTTTTGCAAACCTTTTTGAAATGATTTATTTTGAACAAACTACTTGAATATAAAACTTAGGAAAGTTAGGCCCAAAATTCATTTGGGCCAAAATTCGTTTTAAATACCCAAAACCTTTCTTATAAAAGCCTTTCTAATAAATAATAAGCCTTTTTTAGTAAATAAAACCTTTTTCAAAAACTAAAACTTTTATAAAAATATAAATAATAACTTACTAAAAATACGGAGTATTACATATAGTCCCTACCTAAGGCAATCATACGTACTTTCTCACTCTAGTAGATGACCATACTAGAGTTACTTGGGTGCAATTGCTGAAAGAAAAATCAGATTTCCTTAGTGGCATCAAGGGATTCATCAGTATGGCAAAGACTCAATTTGACAAACAAGTTAAAGTAATCGGGTTTGACAATGAAAATGAGTTTGATGATCAGTATTACAGACCATTTTATGACGATCTTGGCATCATCCATCAGACATCATGTGTCAACACTCCTCAGTAAAATGGCAAAGCGAAGAGAAAGCATAGGAACCTACTTGAAATGGCAAGAGTACTCAGATTTCAAGCAGGATTGCCTCCTCAATACCGGGGTGACTGTGTCCAGGTTACAACTTACATTATAAACAGGCTTCCTACTCCACTTCTTAATAGCAAAACTCCTTATGAGGTACTTCACAAAATTCTACCTGACTATTGTCATATGAAATGCTTGGTTGCTTTGTTATGGCCATTAATGTTAGCAATGAGTGTGACAAATTGAACCCTAGAGGCATGCCCTATGTCTTTCTAGGTTACCCTCAAACTAAAAAAGGTTATGAGCTCTTAGATTTGACAACAAACAAGCTATTTATTTCAAGAAATGTGAAATTCTATGAAATAATTTACCCTTATAGACTATTTCATAAAAACTCTTTTAAAGAATCTCAAAACTTACATGATCCTAACTTCATAATATCCGACTTATGTTATGATGATGATCACCATGTGGTGGAAGAAGTTGCTCATGTTGTCACTGATGAAACTATACCTGACACAACAACATAAACGCAGACAACACCAATCCTAGATCAAAATCAACCTGAACCCGCCCCACTTGTGAGAAGATCTGAAAGAACCCACCAATGTCCTACTTGGCTGAATAATGATTACTACCTTAGCAACCTAGCTTACCCTCCAAACCATCACCACAATAAAGTTACTCCTACTTGCTCTTACTTCATGAACCAAACACTTCAACACACTGAACTTAAAAGCTTTAGAGAAGTGTTGCTAAGAAAGAGTGGGTAATTAAAGGCTATGAATGAAGAATCGACTGCCTTGGAATTGAACGACACATGAAAATTTATTGACTTGCCACTTGCCAAAAAACCAATTGGATGCAAATGGCTTCAAAGAATCAAATACTACCCTGATGGCAGCATTGACAGATACAATCCAGACTGATTGTTCTTGAAAATAGGAAAAAGTATGGCCAGGACTATGAGAAAACTTTTGCTCCTGTGGCAAAATAGCCATTATTAGGTCATTATTAGCTGTTGTTTATGTGTGTGAATGGCATGTACATTAAATGGATGTAAAAAATGCTTTTTTGCATAGAGAACTTCAAGAAATGTCTAGATGAAGTTGCCTCTAGAATACAGTAAACAGGGAGACAAAGTTCATGTTGTGTCTGAGGGGGAGCCTCTTCTTAAGCCTTCTAAGACCACCAAGGTTTGCAAACTAACAAAATCCTTGTATGGTATTAAACAGGCACCCAGACAATAGTTCTCCAAGCTATGTTCAGCCCTTAAAGAGCATGGCTTTCAACAATCTAAATATGAATACTATCTCTTCACAAAAGTCACACAAAGAAGGCTTGTTTCCATCTTAATCTATGTTGATGACCTGCCCCTAGCTGGCAATGATCTTCAAGATATCCAAGAAGTCAAAGAATTCATGTCTAAGTTGTTTCATATGAAGGACATGGGTGAACTGAGGTATTTTCTTGGGATGGAGGTTGACAAAAGCAACCAACGCATGTTTCTCTCTCAAAGAAAATACATACAAGATCGATCTATTGCAAGATTACAAGCTTATGAACTGTAGGCCACTCAAGCTAGGGGTGTTCAATGTCGGATACCGGATCGGATTCGATCCGAAAATTCGGATATCCGGAAATTTCGGATCGGAGGAATTGCGATCCGAATCCGATCCAAAATATCCGGATATCCGAACTTTTCGGATCGGGTCACCGGATTTTCGAATTGGGTTCGTTGACATTTTTGAAAAATCCCGATCCGTATCCGATCCGAAAACCCGAAATTTTTTCCGGATACCCGATCCAAAATATTCGAAATCTTGAAATCGGATCGGATATCCGAAATTTGGGATCGGATCGGCGGATTTTGGGATCGGATATTTTTGCACACCCCTAACTCAAGCTACCTATGGACTCACACCTTAAGCTCACCCTAGACATAGGTGAGCCCATGAACAACCCTGAGCCATATCAAAAGCTCATAGGTTACACTATTCATGTCCTCAGTCAAGTCATGCACATGCCCACCTCTGCGCACTACTAGGCAGCTATCAGGGTCCTAAGGTATCTTGCTGGATCCAAGCACCAAGTTATTCTTCTTGCCAGTCAATCTAAGGACAAGCTTATAGCCTTCTATGACAGTGACTGGGCTGGATGCCCTATCACGAGAAGGTTCACTTTAGGCTTCTGTCTGTTGTTAGAAAGCTCTCCTATATCCTGGAAAGCCAAAAGGTAATCTGTTGTAGCTAGAAGCAATATAGGTCCATGCATGGCTCTCAATATCTGTTAGGTTATGTGACTAAGACAGTTGCTAAAGGATCTTGTCATTCAACAATCAAGCAACATTCCTATCTGTTGTGACAATCAGGCTGCTCTAGCCATTGCAGCAAATCCGATTCATCATGAGAGAACCAAATCTGTTGACATTGACTGTCATTTCATAAGAGATAAAGCACTTGAAGGTGTGATTTTCCCCACTTATGTTCCTTCAAGCCATCAGCTTGCAGACATCTTCACTAAGTATCTTCCTGTTTCCCAACACCAGACTTTACTTCACAAGATGGGAGTTCAGAATGCTTCTTCACTCTCATCTTGAGGGGGAGTATTAAGGATGCTAAGTCTAAGACCACTATTTAATTCAAATGTTAGTTTATTTGAGAATTAAGGCTCCTTGTGTCATGTAGTGTCTTTTGTCTTATTGTCCTACTAGCTGTCAGCCTAGGAGTAGGTGCATATCTTCCTAGGTTAATGTGCTTCCTACTATATATAGAGAGAGACATATTCTGTAATAGAGGGAAAGAGAGAAATACTTGTAACAACCGTTTGAGAAATCCTTGAAAGAAAAGTGAGAATGAAGATGAATGCAATTATAATTCACAATGTGAACAGTTAAAAAATTAATCTAGAAAAATCTTGATTACTCTTGTAATATAAATATCTAATCTACATTCTAGATAATGCCTAACAAAAATCTAGTAGGCAAGCTAGAAAATCTAGTCAAAGAATTAGCTAGAACTATGTACTTAGGCGAGTAGGAGCACTATAAATATATGTTAGTGCTCCTTAAGTGTTAGAGTGTTTTGCATGCAATAAAGTTTCTCACAATAATAAAAAAGTATCCTCAATTGTTCTCCTTCGTCAAATACTACTCCCTCCATCTCTAAATAGAGTGCCCAAGTTTTCATTTATGTTTGTCCCAAATAAAATTCTCATTTTCTTTTTTGGTATCGATCCAGCAACTAATATATTATTTTGCTTTCAATTTTTATAATATCACTCACTTTCTCATATGACTCACATTCTCCCTCCTTAATAAACCATTCATAAAAAGTGTACCAACTTTTAAATTTATTCATGATTTAATACAACTAAGCTGCTACACATGATTTCTTATTAATACTTGTGCCAAAAGAAATGAGCACTCTATTTAGGAATGGAGGGAGTACAACATTAAAATTTTGCCTCCTAAATTTACCAAAGGCCACTAACTACTTCCTCTAATAAATCCATCAGTGGTGTCCGAGCCAAAATTCCCAAACCTCACTACTTTAGCTAAAACACATTCAACTCAAATACAACATGAATTATAATGACACTCAACAACCTAACTTTCCCAATTTCAATTTTCAAGGGAGAAAATTATGTTTGGAAAATTAAAATGAATTACTTAAATCTCATGGGTTGTGGAGTTATGCCGATAATGGATATACGGAGTAGAAGGCAATAGTACTCTAATCGAAGCTAAGTCATTATATTTAATACAAAATGCGATCGCAGATATAATATTTCCAAGAATTTTAAGAGCCAGCATGTCAAAGGACGCTTGAGAGATCCTGCAACAAAAATTTCAAGTAGATTGTAAGGTGAGAAGTATCAAGCTCTAGTCCTTATTAAGAAGAGAATTTGAAAACTTAAAAATGAAAGAAGGGAAATTAATGCAAGATTATTTTTCAAAGGTAATAGAAATAGTGAATCAAATAATGAAATCATATGGAGATATTTTAAATGAAAAAAATTGTGAAGAAGGTTTTATTAAATTTAATGGAAAAATATGATATCATCCTTGTTGCTATTATTAAAGAAACAAAAGATATATAAAAAATAACAGTGGAGCAACTTATGGGATCCTTGAAGTCCCATGAACAAAGAAAGAATCGACATATCAATGAAGAAGTATTTTAGACTGCTCTTGCAGCAAACTTTAAGAAAATGACCAAGAAGAAGGTTGAGGATGAAAACTCTCCTACAAGATTTGCAAAAAGACTAACCATGATATTGTAGATTGTTGACACACAGGAAATCCACAATGCCGGGAATGCAAAAGGTTTGGTCATGTCAGAAAGAATTGCAGGACCAAGAAAAACAATGAGATTGCCACTTTTGGCGAAGAAAATCAAGAAGAAACTTTATTTTGAAGTTTGCTAATGACAAGAGCATTATCGGAGTCGTAGGTTGGTGACATGAGTACAACCAACAAAAACAAATTTGGAGAAAAAACATTTTGGATGATGGCTGGTGACACAAGCATCAGGAAGATAGTTGGTAACATGAGTACCAACGAGAAGATCAGAAAAATTGAGAAGTCGTATTAAGAAGATGGAGGTTAGTAACATGAGTGCCAACAATGGAACACAAAAAATACATGTCCTGTGGTGGTTGGTGACAAGTGCATCAACGAGATTATCTTCGAACGATATTTTGAAAAAAAAATTGGAATACAAGATTTTTTCAGATCAAGGGAGAATGTTAAAAGATTAATCTAGAAAAATCTTGATTAGTCTTGTAATATAAATATTGAATCTACATTCTAGAATATGCCTAATCAAAATCTAGTAGACAAGCTAGAAAAATCTAGTCAAAGAATTAGCTACAACTATGTACTTAGGTGGGTAGGAGCATTATAAATATATGTTAGTGCTCCTTTAAGTGTTAGAGTGTTTTGCATGTAATAAAAGCTTTTCACAATAATAATAAAAAAACAAGTCTTCTCAATTGTTCTCCCTTGTCAAATACTACAACATTAAAATTTTGCCTCCTAAATAAATTTACTAAAGCCCACTAACTCCTTCCTCTAATAAATCCATCAACATCGTATAGTGACTTTTATAGAGATAAATCGTAAACTCCGGTATAGTATTAGTGTTGTCCAAATTTCATATCCATTTAACTGGACCGGCAAAGACCGTCATGGTCAAACCTTTAGCAAGTATCATTAATATTGTTACGTGAATTATCACAAGAGTGATTAAAAAACACGTACTACTAAATATCAATCCTATAGCAGGTATGGTGGTGATAAAATTGCGACGGGAATATCCAGTCATAATTGATTTTTCGCGACGGGACTTGGCCTTGTCGTGAAAAGCTTTGGTGATGGGATTTGGCCCAGTTATTGTGAAAGGCTTTCGCGACGGGAGTTGGCCCCGCCGTGAATGTCTTTTGCGACAGGGCCAAATCCCGTCACGAAAAGTCACTTATGACTGGATATCCACTTGTCGTAAATGGCTTTCGCGACGAGATTTTACCCCGTCGCGATTGGCTTTTACGACGAGAAAATCTTCTACGACGGCCCTCTTCTAGGATGGGCTTACGACAAGAGATCCCGTCATAAATAGCTTTTAACGACGGGTTTACGACGGGCTTTCCCTTCGTTAATAGCCTCTTTTCTCGTAGTGATATAATTTGTATATAATATACTATATATCTTCAACATAATAGAGCGAATTAAATTAAAAAAAACAAGAAACTTCATAGCAGTCTATTTCAAAGGGGGGGGGGGGGTGCGTATTAAGGGAATGACTATATAGACATAGTGGGCTAGCTAGTGGCATTAGTAATTAATTTAGGGCGTAAAAAAAGTGGCATTAGCATAACACCCAAAAAGACTTGGCACATAAAGTCACTAAAACCGTTGAACTAGCTCTAATCAAACCCATAAAAAAACACAAAGAATGATATTATTCAAATTTCATAAATATAATAGCATATTTGTAGTAGCAAAAAAATATATATATATTCATCGAGGTGAATAATAACCAAATAACATAAAGCAGCAATCCGAGGCTTCACTCAATTAATCGAAGCCAAAATATATAGTATAATAAATAAAGGACCCCCTCGAGTCTTTAGGATGTTTTAGTTCTTGAAGATGGAAAAGAGGGAGAAGAGAAGAGGAAATGCAACCGCAACAGTTGAGATGTTAAGAGAAAATCCGGCTCCGGCAACGGGTGCAGGTGATGGAGCCATCTCTTGAGCGTTCACTGCGGCAACCATCGCGATTGTGGTAGCCATGAAGAAGGTGATTGGGTTAATCATGCTAATAGCTTTGGGGGCCATGTATGTTATTTCAACAAAAACAAAGAGATCAAAGATGCTATAGACCACTTGTATTTTTTGTGTATATTGGTTTATGAGAAGTTAGGAATTGCGATGGAGTATATATAGGAGATGTTTGGGAGGGGAAATGAGAGCCATTGTGATCATGGAAGGACATATGTATGACTTCACTTGTGTAGGTGACATGCATGTTGGAGGACGAAAGATTTTGATGTCCATGTCAGGAGAAAGTTTGGCCTGCGGTGCCGTATGTGATGATGGATGCACGTTGCATAGTAAGGATATATTGCGGAAATGTTCGTTGGATTTTGGAAGGCTTTGTAATACAATAGCTCATTAGATTTTGGTTAGTCTTGTACAATTGGATTGACCAATATGTCTTTCAATGATAAAATAATTGTTGCAAATTGCCATCAGTTACTAATATGATTACCTTTTCCTATTTCCTTTGGAGAAAGAAAGCAAGCACCTACAGCAGGAGGGAGTCATGATAAAACTATATCAGATATAGGCAGCTTTGCCTATATCATGGGCAATTTTGTCATTTCAAATAATTTAGTAAGATGGAATGCAAAAGCAAGGGAATGGGGTATTCCCCCTCATTCCATAAGTTAGTTCAATCTCTCTCCTCAACCTCACTCCTCAACCTCAGTCATCATCCCACCCACCGGAGACCCACCTACCGGAACCGGAAGGTTTGAAGCCGGAATTCGCCGGAAAATTCGTCGGAAAGAGGCGTAACTGTGTTTTTTCGTGAATTGAAGGTATGTTTAATTACTTGAAAATTGTGTGGTTTACATCATGAAATTTCTTGGGTTTTTTAAATTTCGTGGGTTTAATTCATGAAAATTGCATGTTAAAGTTCTAAACATGTCTTAATTTCGTGTATTATAAGTAGCAAATTTCATGTTTTTTCCATTCGTGGGTTTGTTTTGTGGTGAGAGCAAATTGAGTGGGTTTTATGCTCTGAAATTTGATACGAGTTATTTGATGGTGATTTTTGTTCTGAAATTTGACTTTTTACTTCTTGAAATTGCTTATTTTCCGGTAATTTATATTACTTTGTATTATAGAAGTTTTAGCAGTTCACCTAAAAATATTACAAAACGTTATAGAACTTCGTAAATTATTCTGAATTTCTAGGTCCTTGTGACTAATCTACATTCGTTTTGCACATGCCTTTGATAGTTGGAAGCAACATCTCATGAACCTATGACATGAGCTTCTTCAAAGTGTTTGATTTAAGAAAATGTGGCATGGCATAGTCAATCTGAACATATTTCATAAATAAATCGATGAAGATGATACACCCAATAGCATATGTTATACTTCGATGGGTGTGAGTATATGGTTATTTGGTTATTGGGTCTTTACTTTTAAGTTTATGAGTTACATTTTAATTCTAACAATTTTTGTTCATAATTGTAGCCGATAGTTTAATGCAAGTCAGGGGTGGTGGAGGAAGATTTCACAGCGAAATGGATAGATAACAATGACATGTTCGTTGTATTTTGCGCGTCGGATTGCTTTCTTTTGTAACGATCTAATGCAAGTGTAATTTTAAGTACCTCACTTAGCATTCTAATGGTTGTATGGATAATGTTAAGTACTTTGTATGATTATGGTTTTATGAATATGTGAACTTATCATTATGTATTTAAAATGAAGCATCATATTGTGTTTATCATTTCCGCTATATTGTCAACAACATATCTAATGGTGTCAAAATTGCAACATATTTTGTTTCTCCATTGTTATGTACTGTCGAAATTGATATAATAATAGAGAGAAATAGTGTTATAATTGCAATGTATTGTGTTTCTGCGTTACCATATATTGTCAAATATGATAGATATGGTGTTAAAATTGCAACATATTTTGTTTCTCCATTGTTATGTACTGTCGAAATTGATATAATAATAGAGAGAAATAGTGTTATAATTGTAATGTATTGTGTTTCTGCGTTGCCATATATTGTCAAATATGATAGTTATGGTGTTCATGTGAACATTTTCCACGCATGCGTTTTTTTTCTTAATAAACCACATCGTAAATTACTTACATATGTGACATTAAAATAGTGTTATTAGTAGTCAATCCCTCAAATTGAAAAATGAAATGCGTAAACTTTTTTATCATTAACGTTCAATATAATATTGGTTTTGGGTAATTTATTGTTAAAAGGTTTTTCTAGATATATGATTTTATTGATGATAAGTCAAATAAATTAAGATTATACACTAATAGATAGAAAATGGTGTTATAATTGCAACGTATTGTGTTTCTGCGTTGCCATATATTGTCAAATATGATAGATATGGTGTTCTTGTGAACATTTTTCCACGCATGCCTTTTTTTTCATAATAAACCACATCGTAAATTACTTATGTTTGTGACATTAAACTAGTGCTATTAGTAGTCAATCCCTCTTATTGAAAAATGAAATGCGTAAACTTTTTTGCCATTAACGTTCAATATAATATTGGTTTTGGGTAATTTATTGTTAAAAGGTTTATTAGTATATATATATGATAAGTCACAAAAATTAAGATTATACACTAAAAGATAGAAATGGTGTTATAATTGCAACGTATTGTGTTTTTGCGTTGCCATATATTGTCATATATGATAGATATGGTGTTCTTGTGAACATTTTTCCACGCATGCCTTTTTTTTCTTAATAAACCACATCGTAAATTACTTATGTTTGTGACATTAAACTAGTGTTATTAGTAGTCAATCCCTCATATTGAAAAATGAAATGCGTAAACTTTTTTTCCATTACGTTCAATATAATATTGGTTTTGGTAATTTATTGTTAAAAGGTTTATTAGTATATATATATGATAAGTACAAAAATTAAGATTATACACTAATAGATAGAAATGGTGTTATAATTGCAACGTATTGTGTTTCTGCGTTGCCATATATTGTCAATAATAGATTGTATGGTGTATTGTGTTGAACATTTTTCCAGCATGCCTTTTTTTTTTCTTAATAACCACATCGTAAATTACTTATGTTTGTGACATTAAACTAGTGTTATTAGTAGTCAATCCCTCATATTGAAAAATGAAATGCGTAAACTTTTTTTCCATTAACGTTCAATATAATATTGGTTTTGGGTAATTTATTGTTAAAAGGTTTATTAGTATATATATATATGATAAGTCACAAAAATTAAGATTATACACTAATGGATAGAAATAGTTTTATAATTGCAACATATTGTGTTTCTGCGTTGCCATATATTGTCAAATATGATAGATATGGTGTTCATGTGAACATTTTCCACGCATGCCTTTTTTTTTCTTAATAAACCACATTGTAAATTGTTTACATATGTGACATTAAAATAGTGTTATTAGTAGTCAATCCCTGAGATTGAAAAATGAAATGCTAAACTTTTTTATCATTTACGTTCAATATAATATTGGTTTTGGGTAATTTATTGTTAAAAGGTTTATCTAGATATATGATTTATTGATGATAATTAAATAATTAAGATTATACACTAATAGATAGAAATGGTGTTATAATTGCAACGTATTGTGTTTCTGCGTTGCCATATATTGTCAAATATGATAGATGTGGTGTTCTTGTGAACATTTTTCCACGCATGCCTTTTTTTTCTTAATAAACCACATCGTAAATTACTTATGTTTGTGACATTAAACTAGTGTTATTAGTAGTCAATCCCTCATATTGAAAAATGAAATGCGTAAACTTTTTTTCATTCACGTTCAATATAATATTGGTTTTGGGTAATTTATTGTTAAAAGGTTTATTAGTATATATATATATGATAAGTCACAAAAATTAAGATTATACACTAATAGATAGAAATAGTGTTATAATTGCAACATATTATGTTTCTGTGTTGCCATATATTGTCAAATATGATAGATATGGTGTTCATGTGAACATTTTCCACGCATGCGTTTTTTTTTCTTAATAAACCACATCGTAAATTACTTATATATGTGACATTAAAATAGTGTTATTAGTAGTCGATCCCTCAGATTGAAAAATGAAATGCGTAAACTTTTTTATCATTAACGTTCAATGTAATATTGGTTTTGGGTAATTCATTGTTAAAAGGTTTATTCTAGATATATGATTTTATTGGATGATAAGTCAAATAAATTAATATTATACACTAATAGATAGAAATGGTGTTATAATTGCAACGTATTGTGTCTCTGCGTTGCCGTATATTGTCAAATATGATAGATATGGTGTTCATGTGAACATTTTTCCACGCATGCCTTTTTTTTCTTAATAAACCACATCGTAAATTACTTATGTTTGTGACATTAAACTAATGTTATTAGTAGTCAATCCCTCATATTGAAAAATGAAATGCGTAAACTTTTTTTCCATAAACGTTCAATATAATATTGGTTTTGGGTAATTTATTGTTAAAAGGTTTATTAGTATATATATATGATAAGTCACAAAAATTAAGATTATACACTAATACATAGAAATGGTGTTGTAATTGCAATGTATTGTGTTTCTGCTTGCCATATATTGTCAAATATGATAGATATGGTGTTCATGTGAACATTTTCCACGCATGCCTTTTTTCTTAATAAATCCCATCGTAAATTATTAACGTCACATTAAAATAGTGTTATTAGTAGTCAATCATTCAGATGTAAAAACGAACTAATATGCAACAACTTTTTTTCCATTAACGTTCAATGTAATATTCGTTTTGGTTAATTTATACATGTTATAAGGTTTATTTGTATAGAAATGATTTTATTGGATGATAACTCACACAAATTAAGATTATACACTAGTATTGTTTTCTTGAAAATATGATGGTTTTGTTGTATAAAAAAATAAAAACAATTTTTTTTAATATAAATGTTTAGTAGCTTAATGTTATTATTATCAATTTATTAACTAATGAAAATAAAGACATGGTATTGTGTTTATCAGTTAGGCTATATTCTGAACAACGTATGTGATGGTCATGTCTTTTTTGTACAATGTAGATAAATATTGTGTTTCTACGCATGCTTTGTTCATCTTTGAATTATCTGATTTTTGTATTGCATTATTCATCTCTGAATTATCTGATTTTTGATTCTTCTCCCAGCTCTCGACCTCCATGAAAGCCCAATTTTCTTCCCAAATTTTCCACAATATCTTCAAAACAACTAAATTAACAGGCCTTTTTTCCACAATTCAACAACATTTAATTTCCCACTTAATTTAGTTTTTATTTCTCCATAATAAAAATAAAGTTAGCTGTAAGAATTTTGGAGTTTTGGAGAATGGCTTTCTGTTTGGTCAGATCAATTGTAGGAGAGGAGAGAGAGGGGATGTCACTTTTTCCCATTCCCTTCCATTCCCCTTCTATTCCCTTTCTCACATTCAAAAAGTTGAATAAAATATGTTTATAGAATTTAATACATTATTTTTGTACTTCAACCTTTTCACAACATTACTTTTTCAATTTTATATTGGTGATATAGGCAAAGTTGCCTATATCTGATATAGTTTTATCATTCCTCCAGCAGGAGGTAAGGGTGTTCATGGGTAATAACATTTCGGTTCGGTAATCCGAAGTTTGGATTCGCTCTTTTTGCGAACCATAACTGTAACCGTTTAGACCAATAACAATCTGATCGGTTAACCTTTTTTCGAAATATTAAGTAGGAATAAATAACAACATAACAATCTGCAGATAATAACTTTTACTAAACTAAACTTTAACAGCCTCTTTATTACTTTAATGGAATAGTCACTGGACCGAGTTGTCTAACTAAAAGCCAGCCTTCAACTAGGAAGAAGAAATACGGGCACGACTCCGTATTCCATAATGACCTATGATATTGAGGAACCTTTTAAATAAAAAAAAGAAACGATGATCAATCCGATTCCCAGAAAAAGTCATGGCACGACCACCATGTACCCCAACTCCTGATTGTCCAACTTCAGACATGCATCAGTCTAAAGTTTATCACTATCCAAGTTTCACTTTACATGATTTACCAATTATTACTTGTTGTGACACACAAGCATCACATATAATATATAATCAACCATCCACAACTTTATTCTTTTTTATCTTGGGATTTAAATAAGTGATCATACAACTTACAACCCAAGATTAATTCCTTCTTTATTGCAATCCTTCTTATTTGTTGAACCTAGCAAAAACCAACTTACCTTTCAAATGTATAAATTATCAACTTACCAAATAAGGTCCACAGTCCTCATAGAGTAGTGAAAATAATAATATAAGGGAATACATGATTCAATCATGATCCAACTAATAAATATATTATTTCCCCCATGTGAATTAATAAATAAAGTTTCCAACCAACATGCTTGCATCAATATTCCATACAAACATGATATCAATCTCATAATTAAATCTTATACTTTACATGTTCGTGCGCAGGCATAAAACATGTAAATTAAAATCCAATCATAATAGCAATTATATATGAACTCACAAAGTTCTTATACATGATACTACATTACTTTCCTTCCTAAAATCATGATACTACATCGAACAACACATATGTATGTATGTACCTTGTGTAAAAAAATTGATAGACCACTTTTAAAAACTTTATAAGTCGCCTACAGAGAAATTTCCGCCGAAAACAACCAATAGAATTTATAATCAATACTCCAAAAAAATTCCAGCAACTTTAAAGTACTTTAAATCCCCTTTTAAAGTATTTAAAAGTTATTTTTATCAATAAATCTTCAATTACTTATATTCCCTAGCATAGTACTACTATACTAGTCATTAAAATCCATAAAACTTCATTAATAACAAACTTTCTAAAATTCCAACAACTTATAATTTATTAAAACTCCCTTTAAACATACTTAAACATGCTTAAATTCATAAGTTTAATCAATTTCATAGTTTATAACATGGTACTATGATTTTCCAATCTTTAACACCCTAAAAATCCATGCTTTGATAATTAAAAATCCAATTTAAACATAATAATCAAATTTGAATTTTCATTATTTCAATACATAATTTATATAATCATAGATTCATCGTTAAAACAATAAATTAAAGTTTCTAATCGATATTACTACTAAAATCATTATTCATAAAAACATAATCTTTAATCAAAACTTGAGGAAGAAGAAAAGTAATCAAACCAACACAAGAAAGAGGAACAAGGGGAAGCGGTGGCAGAACCTAGGCAGCAGTGGCAGCAGTAGTGGTCGGCCAATGGTGGTGGTATTGTGGAGTTTCTTGGTGAAGAATAAAATATTTCTTGAAAGAGAAGAAAAGAAGAAGAAAGGAAAAAAAAACGTGAAGAAGGGAGAAGAAACTAGGTGGCCGATTTTCTTGAAGAGGGAGGAGAGAGAATTTTGTGTGGATAAAATATTTGGGTTTAATGAAATTTATAAGCATGTTTTCTTTTTGGGCCTGGGAAAAGGCAATTAGGTTTTAAGTAGGATTAAATGATGAATAGGATTGATGAATAAACTCCTAACATTACTAGAAGTTCCTTTTCCTAGTCCAATTAGTATTTGGATTTCTCATTCCCATTTAAAATCCTCTTTCAAATCCAAATAGTATTTCAAATATTTTTCAAAGCATACCTTAACAAATCCTTAAATCCTTAAAATAATTCCTTTATCTTTCAAAATAGTCAATCTTTAAAATAAATAAATTATTTTAAACTACATTATATATATATATATATATATATATATATATATATATATATATATATATATATATATATATATATATATATATATACTAAAATATATTATAAAATCCATAAATTTACGCGGGACTACCCCTACTCTCCTGTGACTAAAGTTGCCACCATTAGGATTTTAATTGCACTTGCTTCTATTCATGATTTGATTGCGCATCAAATGGATGTAAAAACTGCTTTTTTGCATGAGCTAAATGAAGAGATTTACATGAAAAAACCTGAAGGATGTGTAGGTCCGGACAAGAACACAAGGTATGTAAACTTATTAGGTCCTTGTATGGTCTAAAACAAGCATAAAACAGTAGTATGATAAGTTTCATCAAACCATTACTTCTAATGGTTTTCAGGTAAACGATTCTGATGCTTGTGTTTATTCTGAATCTGATGAACTTGGTTGTGTTTTCATATGTTCATATATCGATGATATGCTAATTTTTGGGACTAATATAGACATAGTGTATGCAACCAAGGTCTTCCTAAATTCTAGTTTTGAAATGAATGATTTGGGTGAGGCAGACGTGATTCTTGGTATAAAGATTACTATAACTGCATATGGGATGTCTTTAAACCAATCTCATTGTATTGAGAAAATTTTGGAGAAGTTGAATCAATTTGATTACACTTCTGTGAAAACAGCATATGATTCTATTATTCATTTGCAAAAGAATAAAGGTGACAATGTGTCACAAGAACAATATGCCAAGATAATTGAAAGTGTAATGCTTTTGGTGAATTACACTCGACCTGATATAACATATGTTAATAGTAGATTGCGTAGGTATACTCATAATCGTAATCAGGAGCATTGGAATGCCTTGATTAGATTTCTGAAGTATTTAAAAGGCACTACCAATTGGGGTTTGTATTATCTAAGATCACCTTGTACGTTCTTGAAGAATTTTGTGATGCCAATTGGGTATCAGATAATGATGAGATTCATTCTACTAGTGGTTATGTTTTTACTCGTGCTGGTGGTGCTATATCTTGGAAATCATCAAAACAAACTTGTATTGCCAAATCTACTATGGAATTTGAGTTTATTGCTTTAGAATTGGCAGGACAAGCAGCTGAGTGGCTAAGGAGTTTGTTTGCTGATATTCCATTGTGGGGGAAGGCAACTCCATCAGTTTCCATGTGTTATGACTCACAAGCGGCAATTGGGATAATAGCGAATAAAACAAGCTTATAATGTAAAGAGAAGGCATATTCGCTTAAGGCATGCTATTGTAAGAAATCTAATTTAAAATAATGTAATGTCACTCGAGTATGTAAAGTCAGAGAGGAATATTGTTGTTCCTCTCACCAAAGGCCTTTGTAGAAATATGGTGCTGGAGTTAGCACAAAGAATGGGTTTAAGCATATTGTGGAGTAAATTATGATGGATACCCTTATTAGGTTTTCCTAAGTTCAAAGGGTCAAACGAAGTCACAAAAGATCTCAAGTTGTGCATACTACTACCATTCCTATTGATAAAAAGTGATGTAGTATTTCTTTACTGTTATATGTGTAAGGATGAGCAAAAGGCTCTTAATAAGTTCATAGCCTTGATAAGATGGTTTGTGATAGTTAAACTTGATGGACTTACCGATGTGAATGTGGGCGTTACATCCAATCCCCTATGAGAGTCCCAAAGGCTTAGGACCTCTAGAGCATTCATGAAAATCCAGGCAAATTGTGGGGTGATTAAATTACTAATTGTGAGAACACTATTAATTTGAGAAAGGTTTAAGTGCGTAAATGTGAATTACTAACATCGTAGAAAGGTTCAAAGAGAAATCTACCTAATACGACAGTAAGACATGTTTGTATGCACTGGGTATTATCAATTCAAGTCCATAAGACATTGATGCTTACAAAATTGAATATTCGTACCCATAATTCCTTTTCGGTTGTCTTTTCCTTTTTTATTCTTTTGAATCATGTGGGGGAATGTTGGAGTTAGTATATGAATATGTGCCTTAGGTTTTCCTACTCCAAAAAGTTGCTTCAAAAGAACAAAAAGTGTCTTGTCCCACATTGGGTAGTTTAAAGACTTTTTCCCTACCTTATATATAGTTTCCTTCTTTGTACATTTGTTAAAAGTTGAGTGGGAAGAAACTAGTCACCACACACGTGCGCGCGCCGGCTGAGCTCAGACGAGAGTGTGTGACACGGTATGTTTGCTGTTGTGGTTGTGGGACATTTAAGTTCAGTTACCTAATTTTTTGCGGAAATCAGCATCCATATCTTTGCTAATTTTTTTTTTGCTAAGAATAATCATATCTTTGCTAATTTTGTAACTGATTATCCTTGATTCCTGCCGTTATTAATGTTTCCGTTTTCTCTTAATTTTCGCCTAATTGATTGTGTTGCCGTTTTCTCTTCTAGATTTTCCTCTATAAATTGGAGCCTTTATCAGTTTTCAAGACACACAGAAAAATCATTCTTGTCTACAAAATTCTAAACACATTCTCTATATTCTCTCTGATTTGGGCATTATTCAAAGTGTCTCAAAATGTCACTCTGTACTACACCGGAGGAGCAGTGGTCGTGTAACTCTGGAGGTTGGTACCAAGAGTCCATGTGGATATAACGGGGTAAATTCAACTTTAGGACATACAGTGTTTGTTCACGCCATGAATATTCAGATAAGTTGTTGCGATTGATTTTTCAGTTTTAGTTCCTACAAGTAATACTATTATTCCATAAGAAGAAGGTTTTGCCTATAAAGACAAAGCTTGAACCCAAGTGCAAAGCCCAGAAATATGATTGAAATGGTACATACTAAAGAGGAGGAAATCTAAAAGATTTTATCATGTTTGGGCTTGGGCTAACCTATCCACGACCATCTCTGATTGTAGCTCAATAAAAATAAAGTTCTATTTTCCTTTATCTCTATTATATAAGCCAAGGGGGGAGGTGTGGTGTCCTCTTTTGAAGTGACTAAAATACCCTCTAATAATTTTAGCAATATATCGTGATAACATAATATTTCATATTTTACAAAGTTCAAACAATATGGTTTATTAACATTTATAATTGTTAAAGAATCATACTAAAGTCTCTAAAAAGAAAATTATTAAATCATCGCCCAAATTTTATAGTGACGGTATTGAAAAGTTAAAAATCATTCACCTTTAATTTAAAAAGATAATAACATCTACAAAAGAACCTTAATAATTTACATCACTATCAAAATAATTTTAGATTCAAAAAAACATTTTCATTTGTATATAACTACATAAGATTGTCGACACACCAAAATTAAAGGTGAACTGAAACTCTATCAAAAAAACATTTACTTAAAGAGTTCGTGATCATCACTAAAGGTAATTAAAAAAAATAACTTTGTCTAATGATCAACTATAGAAGATCGTCCCTCAATAAATTTACTTAATTACCCCTTAGTAAATCAACTACTCTAACAAAAAAGATGAAAGAAAATCAAACTCAAATACAGCATAAAAAATTAACAAAGAAAATTATATCAATCAAATATTTTATCAATCAACACACAATCAAGTAGTAAATCAAAAAGGAAGATACAATCAATTAAAAGAGTAAAATGATTTAATTTAAACAAAATACTTTATTGATAAAAATATAAGAAATCCTTAATAGATCTGCGTAACAGACTTTTATCGGTCATCAATTTTAATTTTAAAGATCTTAAAGAAAGTATAAATAAAATAAATAATAAAAGACGGATTTGGTTAAGTGATATAGGCTTAATCAACAAAATTAGCTACCCAAAAAACATGTCCAATGTTTAAATTTTACCTTTGTTTATGCCCAAAAAAAATTATAAATTATAATTTAAAAAAGTGAGGCACGCATCGCGTGCATAAATTGCTAGTATAAGACTAATACGAGTATTCAAAAACATTTTAGCGGAGACATAAATCTCTCCTTTTTACTTCCTTAATACTTTTAGTAAATTTCAATGAAATAAATAAGTTCATTAAAATAATTTTAGTTAATCTTTTTTTAGTTACACCAAATTATACCTTTATTATCATTTTATGCTTTTTTAAGATAATTCATGTCTTTTTTTAGATAATCCATTTTAGTAACTTTTTCCATCCTTTTTTTAGGTTAATTGATTTTTGATACCCTTGATTCAAATTAAAACTTTTTAAAAAAAATCTAAACTACCTAACCCCTAGCCCTACCCCTCCCATGTTCCCACCCCAACCTCACCCCTCCAGCCGAAACTACCCTCTTTACTCTCCCCACACCCTCGAAACCACCCCCACAACCGGAACCACCCCTCTCCTCCTCGATTCATCCCTACCAACGAAACCTCCCATTCTCTCTTTGTCTATCTCTCTCAAATATCAAAAGCAACAGGAAAGTTTTGGGTGTAGGGGAGGAGAAAGGAGAGGGTGGCAATGGCTGGGGGATTGGTTTTGAGGGTCGAGGAGGGGGTAGTAATGGTTGGAGGGATGATTTCGGGGGTCGGGGGATGAGAGGGAAAGGGGTGGCAGGGGCTGATTGGTTGGTTTCGGAGGTCAGGGAAAGCAAGGGGTGGTTGCAGTGGCTACCAAGGGAGAGAGGGAGGCGGGGAAAGGGTGGATGTAGGGGAAGGGGTTAGGGTTGTGATAATGTCAGTGCCATTTATCTCACCGGGAAACCCGTCCACCATCAACGCACGAAACACATTGAGATGGACATCCATTTTGTTCGAGAAAAGGTAGCGCGGGGGCAAGTTCGAGTCTTACATGTTCCCTCTCGCCATCAGATTGCCGACATCTTCACAAAAGGTCTTCCACTGATTTTATTTGAGGATTTTCGAGACAGTCTCAGTGTCCGTCCTCCTCCCGCTTCGACTGAGGGGGTGTGTTAGAATAATTAATATGTAAATATTATTATTATTATGTCAATATTCTAGGTTAATTGTAATAATCCTTGTATTTAGGTAACAATATGATAGTTTCCTTATGTATAGCCTAGATTGACTCCTTTTCTGATGTATATAAACTAATTATGATAATGAGAATAATCAAGGAATTATATTCTTTCAATGATAGCTGATGTTGTTAGATTATTGATTCGCAATAGTTTACAAAGTCAAAAGGTATGCGTTTATTTAGTGGAACATTGTTAGGAGATGAGATAGTGGAGTCTGTTTACTCACGAACTTCTGACGTTCCTAGATTTTAGATTGATAATTAGTATTTGGGTCTCATATAAAGTCTTATATGCTACTATATTTAATTGGAATAAAATGAAGAACATATTATAATTTATAGTTTTGCTCCTTCATCACCATTCTGTTATCTCTATTAATACTATTATAATTTCAAGTTTCAACAGATGGGTCACCCGTAAGACCAGTTGGGACTTGAAGCTATATCTCAAATATCATAAAATATAATAACGTATTTGTAGTGAGAAGAAAAAGAATCAACAATAAATTCGAATAACACTAACAAGATTAACAACGAAAAACAACTCAAGCTTCACAGAATCAATCGAAGCCAAAATAAAACCCCACCCAAACTTGTGGATATTCTTCTCAGTGTTTAAAGAGAGAAAAGATGGAGAAGAGCAGAGAAAAAGCAACGACAGCGGTGGATATGGGGAGAGAAAACCCGGCTCCGGCATCTGGTGCAGGTGATGGAGCCATGGCTTGAGCATTCACTGCTGCAACCATTGCTAGAATGGCAGCAACAAAGAAGGTGATGAATGAGTTGATGCTAATAGTTTTTGCCATTTGTTGATCCTTTGCTTCAATTCAACAAAAAGAGAAGGATCAAAGTTGAACAAAGAAATGCACTAAAGATCAAACTTGTATATTTTGAATTCGTGAGATGAGAAGTTGTGAATTTTGATGGGAGTATATAAAAGAGGTTGTCAGTTGTGAATTAGTGACAACTCCGTTGGGCTGGGAAGGCAGAAGATAGTGCTGTCAGTGTTAGGGAAAGTAAGGCATGAAGCGCCGTATGTGATGATGGATGGCACGTTGATGCGCTAATAAAAATGACAATTAGGAATGGCTCTTGGGTTATCAAAGCAGTTAAGCAGTTGTGTCCTTATGCATGTTGGACGGCTTCGTCCTACATTTGTGAGTTGTTCATTGGAGTTGAATGAGTTGGTGAGGCTTCTTAACAAACAATTAATTGATTAAATAATTAAAATTTTATTATCAACTATATTTTGGATTGCGGAAAGGTTAGTAGAACTTTCAATAAAGAGTTGTCATCCCTTGTTAAAGATTGAGTATGCAAGCAATACACTTTGTTATTTCAATAGTACCAAGATAGGGGTGAATTTTTTTTTTTGTTGCAAAAGTGAGGAAATCCATTTATTCAACTAAAACAAAGACAAACTAGGCAACAAGTCTTGCTGATGCCACCCCAACAATATCCTCACGCAGGAGGTGGGTGATCGAAAGAGGTGGTATCTCAAAATACACACACTTCTCATTTAATTCAACCCCTATGTTCGCAAGAGCATCTGCAACTTTATTTCCTTCACGATAAAATTGCGAAAAACTAATATTACAACCAAAAGAGTTTATTATACTACGACCATTGTTAAGAATGCGCAAACATTCTCCTCCCTAAAGAGCTTGATTCTGTAGGCCTTCTAAGCACGCTTTGTTGTCCATTTGAATAATTAGCTTTTGTTGCCCCATCACTCATGCCATTTCCAAGCCCAGTTCAATAGCTAGTAGTTCATCTTTATAGGCATTGCAAACCCCCAAAGTTAGCAGCAAAACCTCTAACGGAGATATCTCTACTGTCACGAATTACTCCCCTCCTCCATCTAGGTTTGGGGACCCTCGAGCAGCTCCATTCGTATTTAGCGTAGACTAGTACATAAGAGGAGCTATCCATCGGACAAAAACTTCATTTCTACATGTCCTTCCTTTTTTGCTTCCAGTAGAATGTTGTCTTTGCAGTAAAAAGCGAGCCAATTCTCCTCCATACAAGCCCTCAAAAAACTTCCTATATCAATGGGAGTCTCCTCACTCTTCCCAAAAGTAAATAGATTTCTCCTTCTTCAATTCCACCAAATAGTGTTACAAAACCAAGAGGCCCAGGTGAATTGTATGTGTAGAAAACGTACATTTCGCGGAATTATAAAACTAAAATAAGAAAACAAGCTAAATGAACACGAGAGATTTTTGCTGGAAAAAACTTATTGGGCTCAACAAAATAACATCAACCAAAAGGGATTCTAAACTCAGCTATTTCACTAATTAGACCAAACAATTTTGTTACAACCTAATTATACTCAAGGCCACAAATTGAGTTCCTGAACAACTATTCGCTTAACAGTTCTTCCTCTCAACTTCACTCGAAGTTGTCTCACTTTAACTTGCTTCACTCAAAGCTTCCCTTATATATGACTTCACTCAAAATCACCTTATCCCGAAATCAAAATTACAATGAACATTAAAATTAGTGTAATAGAGTAAGGGTCTGTTCTCTTCGGCATAAAACAACTGAACTGAACTGAACTGAACTGAGCTGAACTGAATTGAGCTGAACTGAACTAAACTGAATTGAACTGAACTGAGCTGAGCTGAACTGAACTGAACTGAATTGAATTATATTTAATGTAATAAATATATAATTAATATTTAAACAATAATATTATGAATATTAAATAATTATTATAATGATAAGTAATAATAATGAATAATAATAACAGTGTTTTTGGATATTTTTGAATGATAGTTATAAATAAATAAATAATATTAATAATCATAAATTATTAATAATAATCATAATTAATGATAATTAATAATAATTATTTTATATTATTTGTATTGATATATAAATACTTGATGATGATAATTAATACTTGATGATGATTATATAATAACAATAATATCTAAGAAGTAAATTAATATTACTATTTTAATAATTAGATTTTAATAATATAATAATATTTAGTAATAAAAAATAATGATTGGGTCGGATCGCGCAAAATTATATCATAACCCGTTTTGACGCGATATGATTGGTTTATGGGCTAAAAAAACGTGAGTTTATTTGTCCTTTTGACGTAAACCATATTCCTCCTAATAATAATAGTAAATGATTAAAGCTATAATAAACAAAATAATATATAGAAATAATAATAATAATAATACTTAATAATAATGATATAAAAATAAATAAATAATAATAATAACAATAATAAAAACAATAATAATAATTAACAATAATAATAATAGTAATAATAATAATATAATAAATAATAATAATAATAATAATAATAATAATAATAATAATAATAATAATAATAAATAATAATAATAATAATAATAATAATAATAATAATAATAATAATAATAATAATAATATAATAATAATAATAATAATAATAATAATAATAATATAATAATAATAATAATAATATAAATAATAATAATAATAATAATAATAATAATAATAATAATAAGAAAAAGAAGAAGAAGAAGAAGAAGAAGAAGAAGAAGAATTAGTAAAATAAATTAGACCAACATAATAATAATATTTAACAAAATGGTTATAAAAGAATTGAGCTAAGCTGAACTGAACTGAACTGAGCTGAACTGAGCTAAACTGAGCTAAACTGAATTGAACTGAACTGAACTGAGCTGAACTGAGCTAAAAAGAAATGAACTGAACTGAGCTGAACTAAGCTGAACTGGGGAAAACATGTCCTAAGAAGACAAAAGAATAAATGGCTTATAAGAGAAAGAAGGTACTGAAACTTGAATTAGTTAAACTCAGTTATTCACTTAGTCAGACACAAATTGAAACTTAGTTGAACTTGTATATTATTTATAGTAGTCATCATGTGAAACGTGGGATTAAACATGTATCGGTGATCAAAGCATTTTCCCATGATCTTCCTAAGCTTTAGGAACATGCTCCATGAACTCTACAAATACCACATTCAAATAGAACGTGTGTAACAATCTGATAATGAATTATTCTAAATTCTAGTAGTTACTTGTGCAACATTTTCTAAAATTCGGTTTTCCCTTAAAAACTATTTTAATTAATAAAACCAACTTTAAATCCTTTTTATCAAATAATATATAAAATATGTTATTCAAAAACAAAATGGATTTTATTTTCGAATAAAGATAAACTATTTTCCTTAAAAAGATGGATCTTTTTTATTTGACTACCTTTTAGGTATTGTTTTACAATTTACCACCTTTTGGTCTTTTTTTTTTCAATTCTACCACCTTAAACTTTCCAACGTACTAAAAACGAATATCAAAATTGAAGAATAGGAGTTATTTCTTTTGAGGGACCTAATGTTCCTATAACACTGGTTCCAAAGGATTAATGATTAACGGTGTTAATCGCCGTTAGTCTTAATCCTAATTAAACTTTAATTAGTCCTAATTAACCTAACTAAATCCAACTTGAAACCCCTAATCCTAAACCCTAAGCCTCCTCCCACCCTTCCACCACCCCTGCAACCCCCTCTCCCCACCCCGCCCCCTCCCCCACGCCAGCACGCCCCCTCTCCCACTCCCCGTAGCACCCCGTCTCTCGTTCCGCCTGCTGCCTTACCCCGTCTCTCCTCCTGCACCATCGCAACACCCATCCCTTACCCCGTCTCTCATGTCGCCTGCTGCCGCTAACTTCCCCTACCCCCTATCGACCTTCCTCCACTGCAAAAAAATGTCGCAGTTTTAGTCGATTCAAAAAGTGTTTTGATGGTTTAGGGTTAGAGGTTGGTGTTGTGGAGAAGAAGCTTCGAGAGAGGGAAACTATGGATGTGACATTGATCGAAGAAATGAAGAGAGAAATCAAAGTGGGGGAGGGGGTAGGGGGGGTGCTGGTACTGGGTGGTTAGGCTGGGTTGGTGATGCTGTTGTCGCTGGGTGGGGCTGCAAGGTTGGGAGAAGGGGAGGTGGTGGGGGTTGGGTGGTTAGGGCTTTAGAGTCGGATGGGGTCAAGTGGTGAGGTTAGGATTAGGGAATGAGAGTTAAAGGTTAAGGGTTAGTAGGTTAATTAGTGTTTTGTTTTTAAAAAAATTAACCTTAATGACTAACAACGATTAACGCCGAGGGCATTTTGAGGTATTTTTATAAAACTTGGGGATACCTGGTGAATTTTAAAACCATAGGGGTACCTGGTGAGTATTTTGAGAACTCGAAAGTATTTGGTGAAAAAATCGTAATAACAATTTAACAAACATGTAGCTTCATTTTATTGGTCGTTTCATTTTATTCGTCGATCACACATACTAGAGTACATATTTGGCAATAACATCCGATAACATCGAACAAGCACGCTACATTATACACTACTTTTATACTATTACCACTTATAAACTCTTCACAAAGAAGAAGAAATAAAATAGGAAGATTCGGAACTTGCAACTTGATTCTCCGAAACTTCATACAACAACTTATTCAACTCCTTAACAAAAATCTCCATAGCATTTCCAGGCAAACATAAAGGAACCACAATCCCTTTATCTCCATTCCCATTTTTAAAGGGAATATAAAAACTCGCAACTCCAGGTATTGCTCCGACCCCACCTTTTGCAGGTCCACCATATGCAGGTGGGCCCCACCCATAGTCCAAATCAGCAAAGCCAGCCCGAGTGACGTCAGAAACCACGAAAGTCCGAACTACAGTAAAGTGGGGCCTACCTTTGAGTACCATGAGGTCAGCAAGTGATGCCATGTATTCTTGTGTGACATCAGACTTAGTTTTTTTGATGAGTCCTAAGGCGTAACCAATAGGATTTGTAGCAAGTTTTCCAGCAGTTGAAAGTGCTATAGGAAAAGCGAAGGCGTTTCCATAAAAACCCGAAGGTAAAGATGGGTTGAATAGGGATCGGGCATTGACAATGCACATTATTCGGACTATTTCTTCCGGGTCGGGTTGTAGTGCGATTGTGCGGCAACGCCAGAGACATGCGGTTAAGATTTCGAATGTGGAGGATTTTAGATGTTGTGGGATGAAACGCCTTAGTGCAGCTATCTCTGTTGGCCCTGTTAGATAATTCAAGGTTGTAATTTAGATAACCCAAAATTCAAGAGTAGGCTTTGTACTTTGTATCTACGCAAATTAATTAGATCCTACATACAGTTCTCATAAGATAGATGAGCATCATGCGCACAAACTAAAATGTAGATAATATATAATGAATTGTACGTGTGAGATCATCAAATTTATTCAAATGATGAACATACATTATACTAGTTGATTGAACATTTGCAAGTTGAATGAACATTTCTAGGTTCTTCAAAAATCAAATGTTCATTTCTGAAATTTAAATTCAACCACTAATACACGTATACTTATTGTTGAATGAACATCGTCCAATGTTATGAATTGAACATTTGCAAGTTATTAATGAACATTTATAATGTTTTATTTTAAAATTCAAAATTTGAACATTATTGCAAATTTAGTATTCTACTTATCGCTAGTTGAACATGTATTATTGTCAATTGAACACTTGTGAGTTATCCATAAATATATTTTTGCAAGTTCTTCAAATTTCGATATGTGTATTTCTGGAATTCAAAATGCTTATTGATTGAACAAAACTTTATATTGGAAAGAACATTTTGAAAAAACTTAAAAGAATATTATAACTGGGTCTAATAACTGAAAATTAAAGAAGTTCTTTTGATTTGTCTTAATATATATTCATTTTATTATAATTAATGTTCATATGCTCGCCAGTTTTAACTTTTGCGCTCATCCCTACAACTGTACTGTGCGCATCATTTATGCTTTGGCAAAACTGCTGAGCTAGGATATGTAATAATATATATATATATATATATAATATATTATATATATATATATATATATATATATATATATATATATATATATATTATATATAATCTAATTTAAGTGTTTATCAACACACAATTTGACCTACAATATCTTTAATTATCAATGAAAAGATAATATGATGAAAATATATAGTATGACGAATTTGATAAAAAAAATTTCTTCGACATTCAAATTAAGGAGTGTGAATAGTGTGAAAATAAAGAGGAAAAAGTTATCAAGTCGTATTATAATTATTGACTGTAGCACTCTGATTTGAAAAATGACCTATTTCTTTGTTTGCATGTAAGAGCTAATTAGACCATGTACTTAATCAAATACTAATGATTTTGTTTCCCTCGTTAATCATGGTTATATTGAATCTAACAAAATTTCACCTTATATGTTGCATTATTTTTTTTTTTTTTTGAAAATTATGACCGGCTTAATTCAAGACAATTCAACCATAGTAAAAAAAGGAGTCCGTACAATAAATAGGTAGTTGGATGCCACATGCCAGTCTCTGCACATCTAGTGTGTATTCAAACTTAAATTAAAACTACGTATCAAATTCTTACATTTGATTCAATGGAGAAGACGACGTCGATTTTTAATATGTGGGTAGAGAAACATTTGTTTTTTTCTTTTTTTAGGGAGGGGGCCACGAAGAGAGGTTGTGTTTTAAGACTTAAAGGCAGCTAATAATGTGCTATGTTGGATATTTGATGTTTTCTTGCTAAATATAGGAAAGACATACCAAAGAAGAAAGACTTGTGAACCATGTCATCTAGCGGAATAATGGTGCCTTTAGTGTCAGCTATCTCCTCATACTCGCGGTGCTCACAGGTGACTCGGGGCGGGTTTCGAGCGCTAAGAAGGTGGCGCTCCCATACTGGTTGGATTGATGGTGATTGTGCGCCGCGTGCAAGCTCGGCCACTGCATTCATGAACTGAACTAGGCCCGGAGCATCAGCCATTGTGTGGTTCAATCGGAGTGCTAATATGAACCCACCACATTTAAGTCTTGTAACCTGTTTACAGAATGAAAAATTGACAACACATGAATTTTGATGGATGTTAAGAACTAATTACTCTCTTTTTACATAGTTGTATTCAAAGAAAATGACACACATATTTAGAATAGTTGGATAAATAATGTACGTTGAAAATATTAAACAAAGTACACATAAGAAGAAAATCTTCCTCAAAAAGTAAATGATACAATTAATTCAAACATCCCAAAAAGGAATAAGATACAACTATTAAAAAATGGAGGTGGTAAGAAGTAATAACAAAGGAAGGTAAATACCATTAAAAATAATCGAAGTTACTACATCTATTTTCTAATTATTAAATCATCTATTGTAGACCTGTAGTACCACTGTACCAAATATGAAGGAGAGAGAGAGATGACCATTTATGCGACTTGTTAGACAACGGAGAAAGACAGATAAATCTAGCTAATGGCTTTAAAGTTTAGATGAGTCTCGTAAAGTGGCTAGTCAAGATAATAATAGGGTCATGAAGAAGAAGAAATATATAGAAGATGAATAAAACGAAAATGTGAATAATACAAAAGGAAACGTACGGGAAAATGTAAAAAGTAGGTTGAACAAAATGAAATAAATGGATTATGTATGTTTTCATAAAATTAAGATGTAACAATTAGTTTTAACGTATATACTTCTATAATCGGTAATGAGTAGTATGTTATAAAAAGGAAAGTCCCACTTCGCTTCTTGCTTGGATTTCATGTTGGAACTTGTAAGTTGATTAGGCATGGTTTGGTATGTGGATTAGGCTTAAAATATGAAAGCCTTTACCAAACTTGTCAAAAATGAAGAAACGTCTGACAATATCCTATGTGTTCAACGTCTCCATGTATTGAATCGGAAATTTCTCTCTCACTTTTGATATATCAATTGTATGCAATAAATTTTAATGGTTTTTATAACTATTATAGCTCACCATTTTATAATTATAATAAAAAGACATTCTAATTAATCAACAAAATCCAATGACAGACAAATGATATACAAAATGTGAGATAGAAGATTCAGATATTCCGATCCTTTTGAAAAGTTCAAGCTTTATATCCATTTTTCGTATCATTATATAATATATGTCATTTAATATTATTGGTCTATATTATTAGATTTGAATAAATTTTCATTTTTTTCAAAAAAATAAGAAAACTATGATTGACATCAACTTATGATATTGAGTCCCCTCATGAAAAAAAAAACTAATGATATTTAGTACTACTGACAACTTTTACCTATTATTCACCATTCTCTCTCCTATAAAATCAGTTTTTTTTTCCACAACATTAATTGTTTATCATTCATGTTCCACTTACCTTAATTCTTGTAAAAAAATGAAAAATAAGCACTATATTATAAGATGGAAGGGATAA
The DNA here is from genome assembly GCF_026745355.1 of Beta vulgaris subsp. vulgaris. Classification (NCBI taxonomy): domain Eukaryota; kingdom Viridiplantae; phylum Streptophyta; class Magnoliopsida; order Caryophyllales; family Amaranthaceae; genus Beta; species Beta vulgaris. The sequence continues at coordinate 49,230,826 of NC_079204.1, read as the reverse complement.
TAGTTATTCTTCTGGTTGATTGTGGACCTATTTAAAAGTAAATTTTTGCCAATTATTTGGCCAATTATTTGTGATTCCAATTTATTGCCCATATATGAATACAGGACAGAATTTTATGGTCTCATGACCTCGTCCAATTATTTCTTTCATGTTGCAGTCTTTACTCTTTTATGCTTGTGAAATCTTTCCAATAATTTTTAATTCCCTCCCTTGAATTTATATTAAAATTCTTATTTGTTGTTTCAATAGTCGGTAAGACACGATTTTATCCCCTAAGATCTCTAATTATGTACTAAAAATTTTACAAGAAACTGATATTTTATAGGTAGATATATCTAAGACACTCTATAATTACAATTTTTATAGAGTTCAGACGAATAATATTGACAGGTTGACTATCTCATTGTCGTCAACTTTTATAATATATTATGAAAATAGTTACCTAAGCAATTTCATAAATGATGACGGATAATGATGGAAAATGTTTGAGTAATTCTTAAGGTTGTCAATCCTTTTAAATACATTATAATATAATATTGATATGTATATAATAAATAAAGGGAGAAGTAATATAAAAATAATATTTTAATGTATTCCTAATTAATGAAAATTCAATAATAAGAAGGTTAGCAATCCTTAAGATCATTCAATCAATCTCGATAATGATTTTGAAGAACCAACTGATAATATATTCAATGAATGTCAACTGTCTTAGTTGGTTAATATCTCCAAAAACGATATTCAATACCTAACAACAAATTTTATGTATCATTTATCCTTACAACTCTGGGCAGGAGTAGAAAAAAAAGGGAAAAAACTTTATCTATTCAGTGGGTCCACAATTCATTATTAATAGAAATAGTGGAATCCAACTCACCAGTTCAAATAGTTTTTTAGTTCTTTATTTCTAGTGGTTTAACTATCCACCAGGGTAGATGTGTAACATTGTAAAAAAATAAAAAAACCATTGATATTTACCTGGATAAGAATTAGAGGAGAATCCAAGACAGTAGTAGAACCAGGAACATCAAAAAGAAGCTCTTCCAAACAAGGAAAAGGAGGCTGAAGTGCTTCACCAAAGTCCTCAAGACTAACATCAGCTTCTGCCTCTATAAACATAATCCCTTTACCATTACACTCCACCACTAGTTTCCTCCCTGCTTTCTCCCTTAGCCGCCCGGCGAAGGGATAGTACGACACCAAGGCCTTCGCCACGGCCTCCTTGATCACCCTGGCCGGGTCTCGCCCTTTAAGGACAGACCCGCCAGAGTGATCATCCATGTTCCGGTAAAATTGAATTACCGGAATTTGGAATCGGAGGCCTTCTTGGTCGTCGATATCTGAAAGTTCTTTGAACTCGTGCGGGGTAGGCACTGCCGGAGGGATTAACTCCGGTGCCCGCCTCGTAACGTTGAAACGTAGAGTTGTTTTTGTTGTGGCTGCTGTGGATTGTGCCATTGTATTGGTGGTGGTGGTGGTACGTGCGTACAATAATGCTAGAGAATATAGCAAGAGAAAGAAAGAGAGATAAGATAGATAATGGTTTTTAGTTTGGTTTGATGTTTTTTGATGGATAACAAGCTACTATATTTATAGCATTGAAGAACGAATTGAGATGATGTAAGTTTGTGTGAAATGTATGTAGTACTTTCTTTTGTGGTGCAATAAATTGTATATGGTGTAGTATGGTTGATAGGAAATAGGACGTGAAACTACTACTGAAATTGTCCATGCAATTGCAAAGAAAAGGAAATAACCCCCACCAACATATACTTGTAGTGGGAAAATATTTCAATAATGCATTCAAGTAAACCAAATTTTGTCTTGTATTTAGTCTAGTCAATCAGTGAACGACTTACGACTCTTAATTTGTGTGTACTCTCGTTAGTGTAGGGCCTAGTCCACTAGTTCCTAACACGCTTACAATGTTTTTTTTGATGCAATTTACATGCTTACAATGTGATAATTAGTCCACTCTTCGTGATCAATTAGTGAGAATGGAAAATGGTTCTCTCGCAAACGGGTAAAAATGTGAAAGGAGGCTGATAAATTGATCACTTGGCTTATATCCCAGATTCTTCTGTACTTGTGAATCTATAATCTCTATTTAGTCTTCTGTAGTTTCATTATTAGTAGTATACTAGAACTACTATATCCAAATTTCAATCTATCTAGCTATCGTTTCCCCATGATGAACAACAAGGGATCGGATATACCACTACAAGACACGAAATTGTGCTTTTCTATTAGTTTAATCTCGTCCCTCTAGGATCAATGGGTTAACACGAAATAATTAATAAGATACAATGGAGAGAATAATTCACAAAGATGATCTTCTAAGTTAATCAACAAGAACTTTAATTTGTGTTTGATGTTTGTGAAGAACACTTTGAGAGAAAGAGTATAGAATTTTCGCTCAAGAGAAGCAATTTTATTTTGTGAAAAATCAAAACTGTTTTTCTCAAATCACACTATTTGAAAAGAAATTAGTTTTTTTTACATTAACTTAGAGAGGTTAATGATGATGTGTCTATATCCTAAGTGAGTGAAAAGATACTTAATCATTCACTTAAAACTGAATAAGAACTAACCATCACAAAGCAACAGATTTAAACCGTCAAAATAGAAACTTGTAGCGAAAAAGAAAGTAGCAAATTGCACGACGTGATACAGATCACACCTTGCAATCTAGTCGGGTCACACCCCCGCAACATAGGTCGCACCTCGCGACCTGGGCTACTGCTTCTTGCTCGCATTTCCTTTCTTTTGTTCAACCTCTGTAAAACCATTCCAAATAATCTAAAGCCCATTTAATTATAAATATTCCAATAGTTTTTGCACTAAAGCCCATTTAATTATAAATACTTCAATAGTTTTTGCACTATTTTTAATATAATATACATTATAAAGTATCTATGAGTGTCTTATTAACTATACAAAATGCACATTCAAACAAATATATACTTCCTCCGTTCCATAATAAGTGAAATACTTCTCTAAAAAAAAGCTCTTACATAAAAGAGAGAAGTGTTTCACTTATTATGGAATGGAGGAAGTATGAGATTTTAGATAATGCTAAGGATGAGAAGGCTTTTTTTTAACTATAGTGCAAAATTTCCATCGTGTGCTTTTTTTCTGAACATAAATTATTTAAGTTCAAAAAAGTATACATGATTAATTTAAAAAGTATGCGCTTTTAATTCGTATAATATGCACAATACATATATCATTCTCATTATTTTTTCTATTTTAATATTTTGTTATTGGAGTTCTTTCCTATATAAATATAACTGTCAAAATTTATATAGTCAGACTTTCTAGCAGCAAATATTGCAACAATAGTGAAACAATAGAAGTATATATTAGGAAGAATTAAGAAAAGTTTCATTTGTTTTTGTGATGCCTTGTAACTTGTAAGGCTGTTGCCTTTCTTTGTGGTTGGCTGATTGGCTGATTGGCTGATTGGCTGATTGTAATGGCTTGGTGCTCGGTCAATATAATTACTTACTTCGAAAAAAAGTTGTTATTTTAAAAAGTAGACAAGGTTTTTTTGGCAATACAAAAAATAGGTAAAAAGATCTTACAACTCATATTACAACTTACAACCAACTTACAACCATGTAAAACACTGGCAGAATAGAGAATTTGTGGAAATAGAATGTTCAAGGGATAGAGTCCTTCAATAACTACTCTTCTAACTTTGCTTGAACAAGGGATGGACTATGGAGGTGGAACTAGTCGTCTTCTAACTTTCAGTTGGTCCGGATGAGGACCCTCCCTGCCTCACCTTTGGAATGTTCAAATAAAGGGGGAAAGTAGTTTGTTCAAGCGAGTTAAAGTAAATAAGTTAGAATAACAATAATATTGCACATTGTTAAGAGAGTCTCAAATCACAATTACTTATACTATGTTCTTTTAACCTTAATTTTTATATCGGTTCAATTCAATCATGTTTGATTCAATTTTTCTGCTTAATTTAATTTAATTTCGTTAAACCAAATTTAGCTTAAAAGATTAAAAGAATAAGTTCTTAGTTGTGTTCTGTTGACATAGAAATTAATTTATAGAAAGTGTAGCCTTATAGTTGTTTACTTGACAATTTAATATAATATATTTTTTATATGAACTTTGGTAAGATAAATTATATTAACGCTCTTTGTAGGGCACTAAGTATAATTTATCCCTAAGCAGTAGCGAGCCTATTGAAGTCAGTTATACGTACTTCTAAAAAAAAGCTTTAGGTTATAATTTATTTTAAGAGATTTAGCAGTTTAGGGCTAGATTAAATTGTTCAATATTCTCAATCGACAAGTGTATGAATATATGTCTCTATTTAATTCCCACATTATTTAATTCTATGTTTGGAAAAAAAAATGACAATTGAATTATTTTCATCAATTCATGGATTAGGAAATGACTAGCTATATGCACTTTTTGGATAGTTTAGTTGTAAGACTTATGTATCAAACAATTTATGCAAATTTTTTATCCTACTTTTGTGTTTGTTGTACATCCATAGCCGCAAATTGAAATTACTGAGTCCACTACTACCCCCTAAGCCCCTCCCTGGCCAACCTCCTTGATGAGTATCCAACCCACAACGTATTGATGAAAGATAGAAGGGCATATCACCCTTTCATTTCCTCGTTCTCAAATTGTCATAGAATGAGAAAGTGACACTTCATAAAAAAAAACTCTTCCCACAAAATGGAGGAGTTAACTTGCCCAACTTTCTCGATAAGTCTTCCCTTGAGATATTTTACTTCTCCAGATCAAACAAATTAATTTCAGTACTTACTATAAAATTGAACTTCCTTAAAATATATAGGAACTTCTTATAAAATGTAATTTATTATATTTTAACCAAACGACCACTTATGATATTATTGTTGCCATTATAATTTGATTTTTTGTATAAATGAGAGAATTAATTATCTACGCTACTTTATTGATAGTAATCTACTAATACTAATCTTTCGAACTTAAGAATATTGTTATTAGGTTTGTTCAGAGTGTGGTTTGGACCGCACCAAATCGCAACTCAAACCGTTTTTTCATGGTAACGGTTTGGGTTGGTTTGCGATTTTAAAATTGCGGTTTGGGTTATGATTTCAAGCAAACTGTGGTTTGCGGTTTAGGTTGGGTTTTAATTTTTGTAAACCAAAACCGTAACTTAAACTGCAATTTTATATGAGTTTTTTTCAAAAAAGAAAATTAAATACACTTGACAAGGTTGCATACAAGTATACAACTGGAAAAATAAGTTTGAGGTAAAAAGCTTGACACTTTTGATAAATTATTATTTATATTTAATTATGAAGTCAACTTTATATTCATTTGGACTCTTATTAACAATTTTTTTTATACTCTTAGATTACAATATTAATGTAGCGGAGGAAAAAAATGGTTAACCCGCAAACCAAACTGCACCAAGCCGTTATGCGCAGTCCGGTTTAATTTGGGTTGGTTGGGCAAATGTGCGGTACGGTTTGGGTTGGAAAAAATGTCAAACTGTATATTTGCATTTTGAGTTGGGTTACATCCCAAACCGTGAACACTCTTATTGTTATCTCCTTAAATTTGAAGATACTATTAATTTTCTACGCTATGATATCAAAATAATATATGACTTTTTCTTATACATAGTAGATCAGACATAAAAACAATGTATATCTTTTTTAAAAAAATTAACAATGTATTATATGTTTTCTTTCTTTCTTTTTCTTTGGTAATCAGAAAATTTTATGTGGATTACGGGAAATTTCGCTGGTAAAACTATGCACATTCGAGTCCATTGACGATTGACTAGTCAGCAGCCTTCTAGTATATCTGTATATCTTAAGAATTCTCCTTTACTGTTGACTATATATCCCTTTCAACCTTGTAATAATCAGAGGAAGAATATAATTTCCATCGCTCTTTCCTTGTGTAATCCATTCACATAACTTAAACTGGTAACTAATAGAATAAACTTATTTAACAATTGTGGCGTGAATTAAAAACTATCCTAAAGTTAAATTTGCCTGACTACAACAAAGGAACTCACAACAATCAACCGTTAGGGATATATCGTTTTTACTTTCTACCTTTCTGATATCGACACAAAAACAGATTGACAACAGTGTTCTGATTATTAGGACTTAGGAGCAATAAGTTAGCGCGATTGGGATATGGTGGAATTAGAAAAGAAAAAAAACTCCCATAGATTTTCAATAATCTCCAGTCTCCACCTGTATCTAAATTAAAGGATAAATTTCTAGTCAATTAACAGAATTTGTAAAAAAAAATAACAGTTAGTTGGGAACAATTTGGTAATAAAAGAAGCTCACTTGACAATTTGACAATAAAAAAATGGCAAAAGCTAACGGACGCCCCGAGGGCGCTAGATAAGAAATACATTGTTCTACTTAATTACTCATATTTATATAAAATAATATAATAATGTATAATTCCAATGCAATGCATTTATTAAGTGCTTTGCATTGGAATTAAATACATTGTAAATTTTCGTTTTGTAATATATGTATATTTTCTTTAAAGATATTGTTTCTTCATGTTTTGCTTACAAAAATGTTTGTTTTTACGTAAATTCACATGAATGATATAATTTTCGAGAGATAATTTTTTGTTTTAAATGATTTGTTCTTTGTCTTTGTTTCAAATATCTGTTTTATGAAGTTTTCTTTGTTTAGATTTGTAGTAATCCTTTGTTTATAATTTTTTTTAAAAAAGAATTCTATTTTTTTGTCTTCGGATTATTCTTATATTACCTTCATCTTATTCATCTTAACCATTTTCTACTATGAATCCTCTGTTTTATTTATATGTTTCGACAACTTCATCTTATTCATAAGTTATTGATTAGTAACAAAATATGGACACTGAATTAATCAGAATGACGTCACTGTAACAGATTATCGATAAATTAAGCTTTTTACTTAGAACCAAAAATCAACCTTTCCAATCCAGGAAAGGTCAGGAGTCCATTAAAATTTAAATAAAACAGATTATATATATATATTAAACAAAAATTGGAACCATAAATTTGAAAAGATTGTAAGTTTGTGATTTTTTTTAGTAACAAATCACATTATAATACTTGTAAACACAACCTATATTATAGTTTGCAAATAACGGTGGTGTTTACTATAATTATTCAATTTATCCACTTGTTATCATGATTGAATATATCGCCAACTTGGTTACAATTGCAAACTTGAAAGCTCATTTATGGTTGAGAGATCTCAAGTTCAAATCCCATGCTTGCTATTACTTCCAAATTTCCTCCCCTCCCCCCATTCTTTTGTTTTTAAATTTTATTTTGTAGTAGCACTTTTTGTATTTCTATATAATAATATTAATAATTATGGTGCCTTATAATAAACAATAAACAAAATATTTAAACTATTAAGTGTTATATAAAAATATCATAAAACTTTTGCTTAAATTGCATTTGTATTTGTTAATTTTGACAAAATGCTATATTTATTATTAACAGACTAATAAGAATTTAAGTTTTCGGTTTAAAACCTAAATGGTTTAGTTACATTAATATCCATGCAATCGATATACTCTTCCCGTCCCTAGTACTCTTTTACCATACATTACAAAAACCTTAGAAATATTGCATATTTGTTGTTCTAACCCAATAATTATACTTATCTCAAAGTACTTTTTTTCATTAAATATGTCATATTCATTTTAACAAGTTATAATATAATCTTTCAATAGTGTAAAACATTATTAGAAACATCTTTGAACACGTGACTATAAGTTAAGAAACAAACGACGAAATTATCATAAGTTTATGCTGCGATATTAAAACACAATTCTAATGAATAAATGAATTAAAGTACATTTTTAATGAATAAGTTATTATTGTAAGAAAAAGAGGTCCTTGTATCAGCATACATTAATGTTGGAGGCAGAGGGATAGATGAGGGTGTGCAAGGAGCCCAACAACACAGGTCCCCAAAATTATAAAGGCCCGAAATGTATTATTTTGAAAATTTTACTTTATATTTGAAGAAATCACCCTTGTTTTCAAGCCTTAATAAATTTGTCAATGATTTATCTTTAGATTTTCAACTTTCCATCTTTAAAACTCTAACCTTTCATCTTTATTTTCTATAGATTTAGGGGCCCAATTTTCATATTAGAACCGGGGCCCCAAAATCTTCAAGACGGCCCTGGTTGAAGGAGATAGAACAAAGGAAACCAATCGGTCAAAGAACAACTTGTGGAAGCCGTTATGACACTCTGCTCGCAGTTATACAACAACTGGCTTTAGCTTAGAGCAAAGAGTTTTTGTGGAAAAGTCTAATGGCATGTATCATAACGCACAACATGATCGTTGAAAATGGACGAGAAATATATACTTCCTCCGGTTTTTTTACTTGCAACACTTTTTTTCATCAACTCCAATGCAAATTTTGGGTAGGAGAGAGGTAGACAGGAAAAAAAAAGAGAGGACCCCATGTGATTGGAGAGATATAGAGAAAAAGGAAAAGAAAAAACAAAAGTAGAAAGTGTTGCAATTAATTAATTATTTCCCTTTTAGGAAAGTGTTGTAAGTAAAAAAATAAAAAGGGAAGGAAGTAAATTTTTTGACAATCCAACTGAATTTCTTCAATATTTAGCTGCTTTGGCAAGGGAGAAAGTATTCGAGCCTTTTATATAGCATAACATCAAAATCTGAATTCAAACAACTATATGGAAAAAAGCATGCTCTTGAAGATAGACATAAGCATTGTTGGTAGCAGAACCAGAAGTGACAATTTGAGCGTATAATTGAAGAAGAGTTTGGGATTTTTTGTCGATTATTTCAGAATTGAAGAGTAAAACGAAGGAGATTGATGATGATGATGTTGTTTTTGTTGGGTGCGTTTGAAACGAACAAGATGAATTTTTTTGAGAGAGAAGAGAGTAGCAGTGAATCAGAGAGAGAAAAAAGAGTTTGAAATTTTTATAATTAATGTCATGCCACCTTTTTCTTTTTAATTAATGTCATGTCACATTTTTCTTTTATTTTTGGGGCTGATAACGGTACAAACCAAAGTTCAGTACCTTAAGTTAACAGACATCCATTTTGAGTACTCTTACTGGAACTTTTGAAAGTTCAATATCCTAACTGAAACTTTTTCCAAAGTTCAGTACCCTCTTGTATCCTTAACTCGATAATCACTTAATAATTAAATGTATTGGAATAAACTAATTAAATAAAAGGGTTATGCTATATGCAGCCTTTAGGGTTGCATATAAGACATAAATACACTACTTAAAATGAAAATAATTTGTGAATTTATAGAAAATTTTTGCACCAACCGATGCAATAAATGATCAATTAATGCAACTTATTTCCATTTTTAGCTTCTTATATATAGCCCTTAGGGCTGCATATAACTTTTTTCAAATACAAATTGGATGAAAGCAAGAATTTGTGGTGGGGTATGTTTATCATTAAAGAGATCGAGTAATGAGGATCATCATGATTGGGGAAAAAGGTAAAGACGTCCTTAAGAAAAGAGAAAAAGAAGAAGGGAAAGTGAGGTATAAGAATGAGAGAGTAACGCTATGAGAATGAAGTTCTCCAATCTCCACATGAGTAGTCATGCTCTTAACCAAGTTTGTCTACGCTAAAGGAAAAAGAGTAAAAATTGGGAAGAAATATATAAAACACGAGAACATCAAAAGAAGTTGCAAGAATAATTCCGTCATTCCGGCAATGCAAGCTCAACTTAATTTCTAGTCTAGTTGTGTTGGATCGAGTTTAATTATCTATTTGTCGCCTGAACTTTTTTTTATTACCAAATTGTAGCCAACTACCATTTTTTTTTGCCACTATTCTAGTTAAGATTTCTCAATCTACTTTTTGAAAATTAAAAAAAAAAAAAAGGAAAAAACAATTCTACATAAAAGGCTCCTCTAAACCGATTCTAAACACGAACCCACTTATTTTCATCCATCTCCCGTTCTTTTAAACTTATTTTCAGTTCAGTTAATTTCAGTTCAATTCAGTTTCTTTCTGCAATTCAGTTTCTGTCAACAATTGAGTTAATTTCAGTTCAGTTCAATTTTGATTTGTCCCATTCCCCAAAAAAAAGGCAATTTTTCCCGTCAACTGAGAGTAATTGTTGCTTCTTTTTATTAACTTCCGGATACATTGTTCAAAAATTATTAAAAGAGATGGTCTAAGTTTAATATAAAAGTAGAGACCTCGTACTAAATGGATTAAACTAGTGACTGAAAAAAATTAACTTAGTCACTATTGGGCTAATTCTCTTTTTAATATTGGGCTTATCATTGCCTAATTTTAATTTAAAAATAGATGGTCTTTTACAAGACAAACTCTACATTGTTTTTGTACAAAATAATTACAATAGATGTGACCAAGTGTGATGAGTGTTTCTTATAAAAAAAAAAACGTGTAAGGAGTGTTGGTGGGCCGATGTAGAGCTTGTTGATAAAGACTACATGATGGTGTTAAACTGTTACCTACAACAATTAGACTTACTTCCAGGGTTGTTTTAGCCATCCATTTTCGGTAATTAAATCAGGTGGATGGACTATCAAGTAAGATTTGGCTTAGTTGTAAATTGTAGCTAACTACCATTTTTTTTGCCAATATATTAGTTAAAATTTCTCAATCTGCTTTTTGAAAATTTAAAAAAAAAAACGAAAAACCTTTCTACATAAAAGGCTCCTCTCTTAACTGATTCTAAAACACGAACCCATTTATTTTCATCCATCTCCTATTTTTTTGGACTTATTTTCAGTTTAGTTCAGTTAATTTCAGTTCAATTCAGTTTCTCTCTACAATTCAATTTCTCTCAACAATTCAGTTAATTTCAGTTCAGTTCAGTGATTTCTTGCATTCCAAAAGAACGGGGTAATTCTTCCCATCAAGTGAGAGTTATTGTTGCTTCTAGGGGTGTTAATGAGCCAGGGTGGCTCGCAAACTGTTCGAGCTCGGCTTGGTCAAAGCTCGGTTCGGGAGGGCTCGAGTCGAGTTCGAGATCGGCTCGTAACCTTAGCGAGCCGAGCCTGAGCCTAGTAGAGTTCGGCTCGAAAGTTTGCAAACATATTCGTAAAATTTTTTAGATAGGCTTTATGTAAAAAAGTATTGTCCCACATTGATAGAAAAAGTAAACACCAACCTTGTTTTCCCTATGTAATCTTATTACCCTTTTAATTCATTATAATTCTTGTTTGATTTGTCTTATTTTATAATGTTGGACAATCATTAAATATGCAAAGTCTATAAACTTAGATTAGCATAAAATATAATTCTATTACTTTTCTTCTACCCATATTGGGAATATGAGGAACAATGCACAGTGTTTGTGAATTTAGTTAAGGTTTATAAGTCCCACATCGGTGAGGCAAAAGCAAAACTTCACATCTCCAAATATAACATGTGCATGATATGGAAAACAACCACACCCTTGGTGCTCGTTGTAGAGCCTAAGTGGGTTCCTTTGTTGGGATTTTGAAAGTCCCACATTGGGGAGGAAGCAAGAGTAATAAGGGACCTTTTGTATTATATGGCATGCATAGATAGGAGTACAATGTACAATTGTTGGGCTTGTCATATTTTATGAAAATTAGCCTAACATCCATACTTATAAAGAGTTTGACAAAACATTGAGCTATATCTAAAGTCTTGGTTAATGTTAAGCTAAATTTCCTTTCAATTTTTAAAATTTTAATTTCACGAGCCGAGCTTCGAGCCGAGCCGAGCCTGGTTTTGTTCGTTTCGAGCTCGAGCGGAGCCTAAATTTTTTAAGGCTTGACGAGCTTCGAGCTCGAGCTGAGCTCGAACTCATACATTGTTTTTTGTACAAAATAATTACAAAAGATGTGACCAAGTGTGAGGAGTTTTTCTTATTAAAAAAACGTGTAAGGAGTGTAGGTGGCCGGTGGGCTGATGTAGAGCTTGTTGATAAAGACTTCACGATGCATGGTGTTAAAGTGTTACCTCCAAGGCTACAACAATTAGACTTATTTCGGGAGTTATCTTAGCCATTCATTCCGAGTAATTAAATCAAGTGGATGGACTATCAAGCAAAGTTTAGTCTAGTGGTAAATGTTTGAACTCATGATTTTAAAGGTTATGGGATTAAATCCTACTAGATGCTCTTTGGGGTGAAGTTTCGTTTACCATCTCCTCCCTTTAGGGAGTCTGACCTGCAAACCTGACATGTTAAACCTGTTCGAAGTGTTAGTTCAATAGGATCTTTCATCTTACCAACTAAAAAAAATCAGGTGAATGGACTTATTACTTCGGGGTTTTTTCCCAGGAAACAATTAAGATTTACTTCGGGGGGTTTTCCTGAGCAAGTATGAAGTTCAATATATTTTTGTAAATAATCTGCTCTCATGCCTTACTTCGGGGTTGAGTTCGGGGTTCTTATTATGGATTGCTAGATGATAAATTGATACAGAACCTACCTTCCAGAAAGGGTTGAGTTTTATATTTATACAAGTATCAAGTATGTGGGATATGGGACATGGGATTTAGTATCTTGGTCCACTTGCTTTGTCCTTTTGGGCCATGGCATAATTAAGTGGTTTCCATGTGAATTTAGAGATGGGAAATGTTTATGGTCATATTCGGGTTAACTTTATTAGAATTAAGTCAGGTTTTGCATTATGGATTGGGTATATGAATATATGATATTTGGGGTTGGATCCGGTCAGATTTAGGGTGCGTTCTGTTCAACTTAAAAAATTAAGTTTCAGGTCCAATAAGTTCAGATAAGTTCAGATAAGTTCAGATAAGTTGCAATAAGGTCTAATAAGTGCAATAAGTTCCAATAAGGTCCAATAAGTTTCAATCAGGTGCAATAAGTTCCAATCAGGTGCAATAAGTTCCAATCAGGTCTAATAAGGTCCAATAAGTTCCAATCAGGTCTAATAAGGTCCACTATTTTGTTATTCATAATTTCATATCACTATTAGCGGATTATGTTATTATTAAAATTTTAATTAAAGTACCACAATGATTATATAGTATTATACTTGTATTAGTGTCTATTATTTTATTATTTATTTGTATTATGTCTATTATTTTATTATTTATTTGTATTATGTCTATTATTTTATTATTCATATTACTATTAGCTGATTATGTTATTATTAGTTTTTTTATTAAAGTACCACAATGTATAGTATTATACTTGTATTATTGTCTATTATTTGATTATTCATATTGCTATTGAATAATATTATAATCATGGTCAAATAATTAAGGTTAACAATAATAATAATAATAATTATAATTACAATATTTTGCAATTCGTCTTTAAATAACTAGAGATAACATGTTTTCGTTACAATGAAAGTTCACTGCCTTTTGCTCAGCTTAGATTAGTAACTACTAGTATTTTATAAAATTAATTTTTTGATTTTCTACTAGTGTTTATAAAATTAAAACAACACTATTAGATATATTAGTGATGAAAGTTATGTATAGGCAAATATATAAATAGTAATTTTTTTGTTAAATTTATTATCATAAGAGATAATTAATAATCATTATTTTTTAAAGGACGAATTATAATAATTATTATTCCATAAAAAATTTTGAGGGGTAGTATTTACGTTGGTGGTAATATTTATGTTATTCATGGTCAATGTTTTTGTCTAATAAAGTCAAATAAGTTTCAATCAGGTTTAATAAGGTCTAATAAGTTTCAATCAGGTCTAATAAGGTCTAATAAGTTTCAATCAGGGTCAATAAGTTCTAATAAGGTCCAATAAGGTCAATCAGGTTCAATCAGGTCCAATAAGTTGAATCAGGTCCAATCAGGTTTAATAAGTTCCAATAAGTTCAGTTCAGGTTCAATAAGTTCAGTTCAGATAAATTCCAATAAATTCAGGTCCAATAAGTTGAATAGAACGCACCTTTAGGTTGACTCATGTCAAGGTTGAGTTGGGTTAAATCAGTTGGGTCAATATCAAAAATTACATGTTTTTTTGTTCGGGATGCCTAGCTTCGCGTCAAGTCCAGTTCAAGTCGTCAAGTTTGTTTTTTTTATGGTTGTTAATATGACCATAAAATTTTGAGCTGATATTTGAAAGACTGTAAAAGTAGAGTATAAGCCAATATTCCATATATCGGAGTTGAGATTAATACTTACAACTTACCATGTGGATTAATTTGGGGTCGTGTTTACTCAGTTCGGATTTTTTCGTCTCTGATATTACAAGTGGGGTTCATGTCATTATTGTTTGGGTTATGTTCAACCATTTGGGTATGGTCATCTTCGGCTTTGGTTAATTTCAGGTCAGGTTCGAGACGAGTTGATTTATGTGAGTTTTAGTCTAATCTTAGGTCATTGTTTTCAGGCTATACATAAACATATCTTGAGTCGTGCATATTCTTTGGGTTGGATAATATTGCGGGTCAATTTTGCCAGCGCTGCATGTGATGGACTTTTGAGTTGTTAGGGACAAACTCCATTTGGGCTGTTATCCAGATCACCATCCCAACACTCGTGAAGCAAGAATTCAATCTTTCCATCAACCATCTATACAAATATATTACAAGGCGTGCGTAACAACTAGGGATGGCAGTGGGGCCGGGGGAGGGTTAAGTAGGAGACCCACCCCATCCCCGCCTAATTGGGGCGGGGATGGGTCTAGGTTTGGGGAGGATGGGGCGGGGATGGGGATTAAAATTGTACCCGCAATGGGTGGTGGAGCGGGTGTGGATTTTATGTTATACCCGCCCCATCCCCGCCCGCCTCGCCCCACCTCCGCCCGCCTCACCCCCGCCCTGCATATTTATTATTAAAATTCTCTTTATATACATATATTACTAATATATTTGAAGACACTTTTGTAATGTAACAAAACATTTGCCTTTGTTAATGCATTTTAACTTTTCTTTTACTATATTATATTGTAAAGTAGACAACTATAATGGGCTTATGGCAGATTTTTTGGTGGATTTTTTGCGGGGATGAAGTGGGTATGACGCGGGTACGACGCGGGTGCGAGGGTGGGGAGGGGGTGGGTCTAGAATTCCCCCCCCCCCCCCCACAATGGGTGGTGGGGCGGGGATGGGGATGGAATCTTCCCCCGCTATGGGTAGTGGGGCGGAGATGGGGATGAGAATTTAATGCGGGTGCGGGTGTGGGTGTGGGGGTACCATCCTCCGCACCCGCCCCGCCCAATTGTCATCCCTACTAACAATGTCGATGCGCCACGTGACACCCTCCTCCTGCCACCACAATTAGTGATCCATGTTCCCACAAAATTACAAATATGTGTTGTAATTAGTTAATATTATGAAACATATTCCTTGCATCCTTAAAAATAAATAAATTTGCATGTTCATTAAAATTAATTATGTATGCATGATACCATTTGAAAAGCAATGTTGACCACTACAGTACTACCCCTAGGGAATTTTAATTTAGTTCATGCACAATATTTTTTTTTAGAAATTGCGTAGTATAGGGTTCGATCCCAAGACTTCAAGTACATATACTAAAGTCTTAACCACTAGGCTAAGTTGTATTTATTGTTATTATCATAAGTATTAAATTAATAATGAAATTTTTTTTTATCCGAGACATAGCCCGGACCTAATAACTAGTCATTTATCCAATTGGTGCGCTACTTCATTGACTAATTTGTTGCCAACAAAAAAAAAGTGTCTAAAGATCACAAATTGCTGTGCTACTTCGTTAACTAAATTGTTTTCAACAAAGAGAAAAGTTAGTATTCTTCATACTCTGGCTTACTCTACCTCAGTAGAAGAAGAGATTGTCCTTGTTAGTGGGTATGCTTCTCCATTTCTAGCTTTAGTCAAGTTAGTGCACTAAACTAATTCTTACTTTCTTAGCACCAATTGCTATGATCTAGGAGTTGTAGACTTGTACTTTGTTGTTTAATCTTATCTTTTAAATTTTTTTTTAAGGGAAATGCGGGTCATTGTACTATTATGCTAAATTAAGATTCACCAAAGTGGTTAGGCTTTGGCTTTGGGAAAAAGAGTTGAGACATAAATTTGTGTCAGTACTAATATTGGAACGTGCTATTAGATGTACAGCCGTTTTTTTTTTTTTTTTACTCTCCTAACTTGATTACAAGCAAAAGCTTCAAAAGATTTACTTATTGAGTATCCTTGAAGAGAAGATAGATTAGGGAACCTCCGACCTAATCTTGAGAGAATGTATTAGCCACGTTCAAAGCATTAGTAATTTAGTATATCTATATCTATATCTATAAAAGACGTGCGAAAACAAGAAACCGTGCCAAGCGGCGCTCTCCCTGACGTGCGAAAACAAGAAACCGTGCCACGTGGCGCTCTCCCTAGGGAGTTTTAGTTCATGTAATCCATGTACAATAACCAAAAATTAAGAAATTGCATAGTATAGGGTTTGATCCCGAGACCTCAAGTACATATACTAAAGTCTTAACCACTAGGTTAAGTTGTATTTAGTGTTATTATCATAAAGTATTATATTAATAAATGAAATTTTTTTCTTACCTGGAACATAGCCCGAGCCTAATAACTAGTAAATATATTAAAAATCGTGCATAAATAAGAAATTGTGTACGTGGCGCTCTCCCTTGGGAGTTTTAGTTCATGTAATTCATGTACAATTTTAGAAAAAAATTGAAAATCACGTAGTATAGAGTTTGATCTCGAGACCTTAAGTACATATACTAAAGTCTTAACCACTAGACTAAGTTATATTTCGTGTTATTATCATAAATTATTATATTAATAAATGAAATTTTTTCTTACCCGGGAATAGTTTGGGCCTAATCACTAGTTTATAATTAAAAGCTCATGCCATTAAAAAAGGAGGTTATGTTTCCTTTCATTTCGACTGGTATTAAGCATTATATTTGATGTACATTGTTGTTTTTTATTTACATAAAACCGCCTTTTCTAGCTTGGGAGCATTTGGTTTACATAGAAATTTTTTTTTTTTGATTCCCTTATAATGAATAGTTTGTAGTTCATTAGGTAGGACCTGGGGAGGAAACCGTAGACCTAATTGCAATGTCTCCCCTTAATAAGAACCTCTTCAACCTTGGACCACCGACCACCACTCCCAGTCTTGCGAGCATGAGAAAAACCTTTATTACTAATCATCAAGCTAAAGAGACTAGTGAGCTAAGAGAGACTTTAAAGCAAATGCAAGTTCGCAATAAAATGATTGAAACTCAATTTGTTCAAATGGCGGGTTTTATGGAAGGTGCTCCCATTATCCAACTCTCTACTCAATGTCTTAATCCTGATGAAAAGCTCATGGTATTATAACTAAGAGTGGTAGATAATTGGTAGATGTAAGATTGTCAAATGAGGTAACACGAAAATGAATAATGAACAATTAGCCAATGACTATTGATTGACAATGATGGTGATGATGATTATATTTATGATCCTCCTACCCTCCTAACACAAAGACCAAAGATGACGATATAGTCACAAGCACTCCATCACCTCATTTCTTTCTTCAACTTAGCTTACTTTTAGTAATTCTACCTTTGTGAGACCTTCGATCATTATTGTGGTGCGACCCTTGCTTACTACTTGACTAGTTTAGATGGAAAGTTAGGACTTTTATTTGATTTTAGGAAGTAGCAACAATACTACTTGCTTTTCAATAAGGGAAAGGAAAAGGCTTTAAGAAAGGAAACTAAAGGATAATGCAAGGAAAGATAAATCCTTAGATTTAGTAGGTTGTTTGTATAAAATATCAAAGGGTAACCTTAATGTTTTACCATCACCACCATACTCTCTCTTTCAATTTAAACAATCTTTCCATCGACCCCCTTCTTCTTCTCTGTTGCCGCCCACAAGTAGAGATGGCAGTGGGTAATGGACCCTACCCGGATCCGTGGATCCAGATCCATTTTTGACGGATCTGGATCCTCAAATTTTGGACCCTATGGATCCGGGTAGGATCTGGATCCTCCTTGAAAAATATGGATCTGACCGGGTCCTAAATAATTACCAGATCCAGATCGTTTACCCGTTTTTATAATATTATTATAATTAATATTATATTTTGATAAAATTAGTTATTACATGTAAAACGGATTTCGCTTGAATTTTGATTTGTTCCAATTAATGTCGATTTTTGTGCGAATTCACTGGATAGTTAAGTTCGAAAATTGGGTTGATAACTAATCTACATTTTGATTAATTGAATAGTTGTAAGTAGTTACAATGGTTATTTTCAAAATAAAATGTATTTTTTGGTTTATATTAGATGACTTTATTGTTTAAAATCTTTAATTATTGTGAAAATTAGGATAGTTTGAAGACAATAAGCAACGATCCGTTTTGGATCCATTTAGGACCCGGATCCGTAGGATCCATACGGATCTGGATCCTCATTTTTATTACCCAGCGGATCCGGGTAGGATATGGATCTTTGCCTAAAAAACGGATCTGGATCTGGATCCTAGAGGACCCTGTCCAGATCCTACCCATTGCCATCTCTACCCACAAGCCCTCTTCCTTCATTGACGCTTCTATTTCACCGGCATTTATGGATATAGTGTACACTGAGCACCAAGTGTCAATAAGAGATCAATCTTAACAACATCAATCAACTAACATCACTAGTGGAAGAAACTTAAATGACACAATCGAGTTAACTGATCCGATTTTGGAAAAACGAGATCATTTGAGTTTCATACTTTAATGTCCAAAGCTAGGATCAATTAACTAATCTAGTTTTGGTCAAGCCATATCAGTTTCCAAAAATATGGCACCCTAATTTTGAGGCCCAGCCACAAGACCCTTATGACTTCCATCATCACTCCCCTCTTTCCTCTCACCCACTATAACCCTCTCTCTTCCCTCCAACAACTGGTCATAATCGTCATCACCCTCTCTCATCCTTTTTTCCCCCTTTCTCGATCGGCTTCTCTCTCTCTGTCTCTCTATCTCTCTCTCAAGCCTCGATGCAAATTGTAATCAAGTCATTTGCATCGGTAGAATATTCAACGCAAAATTTCAACATTTGCGTCGGTTATTTGTTCATATTCGACGCAGATGATGTCCCCAAAAATTAAAATAAATAGCGTTTGCGTCGATCATTTGTACACATTTGACACAGATGATGTTCCCAAAGATAACATAAAATAGTTGTTTGTGTCAGTTATAGACCACGAGCCAACGCTAATAGCGTTTTTTAACAGAAAAATTATTTAGTATAAAGAAGGAATGTTCAGAGACATAGCTGAGCAAAAAAGAATTCTCGAAACATAGAAATTGCAACAATATATCCATAATTAATGTTTTTAATTGTATTAAAATAAAAGTAGTAAAATTACTGTAGTACAAAATTGTAAGCAATTCACAAACTTGAAATAACTAAATCAAATAAAAAAACATGGAGATTTCTTCTAAATAATCCATCTAGTGAAACCCTGCTATGATTTTTTTTTAGATATTCCTTTAAAAAATACATTGAATAAATTAATATGAAAAATTATTAGAAAATTAAATCAATTGGAGAGGAAATAGGAAGAGAAAGAATACATCAAGGGGAAAATGTTGGAAAGTTGAATCAATTGAAGAACCTCGCTCCAACTTTCCAATTCTTCCAAATCAACACAAAAATCATTAAACTAAAAATATAAATAAATAAAAAGCCATTTTTTCACCAGGCACCCTTGAGGTTTCACGAAATGCACCAGGTACCCTCGTTGTTTCAGAAATGCACCAAATGCCCTTGTGATTTGCATAAAATGCACCAAGTACCCTTACTGACTAACGGTGTTAAGTTTATATTAGCTATTAGGGTTGATTAACCCATCTAACCCCTCTAACTCTAATTAAACTACTCTAATTAGCCCTAATTAACTAACTAAACCCTAACTTCTAACCCTGCCCTAAAACTAACCCCTAACTTCAATCCCTAACATAACCTTAACCCCCTAACTTCAAACCCTAACCCCACCACCACCAATCCACCACCCAACCACCACCACCTCCCTTTCCCCTCCCCCTCCCACATTCCCACCCCCGAGCAGCCCACCACCCCACCCCACCTTGTAGCACCCTCCCCTGTCGATTTCCCCACCTCACCCCACAGCACCCCCACCCTCGTTCCCCCACCCCTGCAGCAACCCCTCCCCCACCCCTGTTCCCCCCACCCCCGTCGATTTCCGTCGAATTCCCCCCACCCCCATCGATTTCAACCAATGACCCCAATCACTTTTTCTTTCTTTTAATTGTTGCGAGTCTTATGGTATATTTTTTACCGGGGATGGGGGAATTCGACGGGGTGGGGAGGGGGATACTACGGAGGTGGGGTGGGGAGGAGGGGCTGTGGTAGGGTTGGGGGAGAAGAGGGTTGTTGGGACTAGGTGGTGGGGAGGGGGTTGCTGCGGGGTGGGGAAGAGGGGGCTGCTAGGAATTGGGTAGTGGGAGGAGGGGGCTGCTGCGGGGGTAAGGCAAGAGGGGCTGGGTGCTGGGGTGGGGGATGAGGGCTGGGTGGTGGGGGAAAGATTAGGGGGTTAATATTAGGGTTAGGGTTTAGGGGTGGAGTTTAGGGTTAGGGTTTAGGATTAGGGGTTAACAATGGCAAAATGGTAAATAAAGTTAACGGAAACTTGACGCCGTTAGTCAGTAAGGGTACTTGGTGCATTTTCTGCAAATCACAAGTGCATTTGGTGCATCTCTGAAACAACGAGGGTACCTGGTGCATTTCGTGAAGCCTCAGGGATACATGGTGAAAAAATCGTAAAAATGCGCATGAACTTGAGGAAAATGTTAAGCAACAAAACCCAAAATGAACCTGTTTTGGTGGGTGTGATGCGGAAGATGTCGATGCCATCTTACAAGTGTTGAATTTAATTTACAAGTTTGGTAGGTGTTGAAGCAAGATCTCAAGATGTCGCATCATCTTCAACTACGGTATTGTACAAACGAATACTTAAACTTCATCTGCATCAACATCGGTTATTTAGCCTCTACATTAGTAGCTTCCTGGTAGGCGTTTGTCGTGTACTCCTAACCAAATATAATTAACCTACTTTCATGCACACTAAGTAAGTATAATGGAAGCAGGGATCGTATCCACAGGGAGCAAATGAACTTGATTGGAAATTAGCAAATCAAGAACCCTAGTATGTACTAAGGCCAAAGCAACCGAATAGGGGGGTTTGGAACAATGTAAGTGATCTAAACTACTCACAATACTAAAACACGAAGAGATTACAATATAAAAAGGCCTTGGACTCGGTTAGCATCCACCCTAACCTACTTTGTGATCACGAAACCTTAACCCTCAACCTTTCCTATGGTCACCTATTGAGAAGTCGATACTCTATCCTCCTAGATCGTGGTCTAACACACGATCTGCGTGGTTTGAACCGCTCTTACTATGAATTAACTCAAATGAATCGCACTTAAGTTCAAACCAAAGTAGCATTAAAAACGAGGAACACAATAGGATCACTAATGTTATTAAAGCAACAACATTCAAGTAATAAGCTATGCTTCTCTAAGTGCACAAGATTAATTTCAGCATTTAATCAAACACTAGTATGCTACATGGAGCTAGGAACACAACAATCCGATTATGCACCTAAAACTAGCATTAGATGATTCCACAACAATACTAGTAACGTTCCTAGCAAGGATTATGCAAATATCATGGAAATACATACAAGAAGCATCACAATGACCATAAAAAGATAGAGAGTAAGAAGTTCTCACAAGTAGATTAGAGCTTCAATAACCAAATCCAAGATGGAAGTTAAGCTAGCAAATCCATGAAATTCATTACAAATCTAATAAGGAAGAGTAGAAGAAACATATGGAACTCTCTTTCTCTCTCTACCTTTTTTTCCTAGTAAAGCTAAACTAAAAACTAACCTCAATCCCCTTTCCCTCCAAGGGAGGAAAAGAAAGTAAAAAGTGCAGCGGCAGGGGTGGCGACTCGCGACAAAGCTCGCGACTCGCGACAATAGGAAGGTCGCGACTCGCGACACTGATCGCGGGTCGCGACGAGCCGTCTGCCCCAAAACTAACCAAAACACCAAAAATAAAAGGAGAGAATAAATAACTTGGCTTTTGAGGAAGCCATGAAGCTGTAGAACTGAAGTGATCAATCCTCGGGCGACGAATAACAATGAGCTCGAACCACGGACCTCGAAACTCGGAAGATGCATCATAAAGGACAACGAGCAAGGGCTCCGGGATACAAAAAGTGATCGGAGGGCTAAGATCGGCCCTCGAGTGTGCCATCATGTAAACTACTTCCTAAACTCCTCAAATCACAACATCCTCCGGCAACACCTCCTAACGTCAAATCTCTCCTAAATCCCGACACTAAGCTCGTACCGACACCAAAAACGCCTCGAAATCCGCCTAAGATTGGCGGATAACTTGGACACATCAAATTCCCCCACGCTTAAACCTTACTCGACCTCGAGTAAAAGAAAAAGAGAACTCGATCACCAAGCCCAAAATACGCCATACCTCGCCAACCTCCGGATTTGCTCTCACAAGACACAAAAGCCAAACGACAAAATCTACCCCAAAAGAATCATCCTATACAAATGACCCTCGAATCCCAAAAGGTATCGGGACACGATCATCAACAATGACCTCCTACTCCAACCAACCCAAAATGCAAGGAAACTAAGGCACGAGGGTGAGTGATTCCCCCACGCTTAGCTTCTTACTCCATCCAAAACATACCATAAAACAAGCCAAGAAGAGATGTCTAACCCGCCTTTAAAGGACATAAACAAGAACCTAAGCTAACCCGAAAACACCAACTCCGAATGTCGCCACCTTATGACGCCACCACCGACAAATGAGAATCAAAGCAAGTTTTCTTTTCTCTCTTTTTTTTTTTCTCTCATTTTGCCTAGGAGCCCTTTCGGGTTTTCATCCTAGCTTCTCATTTTCATTTTTTTTTCATCTCTCTTCTTTTTTGGCTCACAAAACTCACCCGCTCAACTAGCTCTTTTTTGCATAGGCCGCCCTTTCGGGTTTTCGACCTATCCGAGCCCCCAATTTTGCCCGAGTCGCCCGCCCTTGCGGGTTTTCAACTCAGCGGGATTCTTTTTTTTTTTTTTTTTTTTTTTGTCACTTTTTTTTTTCATGCTCTTTTTTTTTCAAATTTACATCCTTTTTTTTTCAAATTTACATCAATTTACCACAATATTAACAAAACAAAACAAATAGAACAAACTAAAATATCACCACATTTAATCAATCTCTCCCCACGCTAATTATGCACATTGTCCCCAATGTGGAAAGGACAAAAACAAATAAGAGGGAAAGGGAAAGGAAAAGCTCTAAGATCCCGAGGGGCCCCCGCGCTCAAACCTGCGGGCTGCCCTACGGGCCTCTCTCTCCTGACGGCGTAGGATGCGCGCCGCCTCAATCTCGGATGTGGGATCGGAATACCAGGAGTCCTGGGGTCATCCCTAGGGTCATCGCGAGTCGCGATCACCGTCGCGAGTCGCGACCTGCACAGTCTCGACCTGCGATGTTGGTTGCAGCTCGCGAGGGTCTTCTGTTTTTTTTTTTTTCCTTTTACTCTTTTCCTTCTTTGATTTTCTTCCTAACTAAAGAACGTCCCTCATTTTTTTCTGTGCTCCCTCTTCACTCTTGTCCACCTATGACTCTCATTACTCTTTCATGCTCTTTTTTTTTTTTTTTCACACATCAATAACCAATTCACTCATCCACATTTCACGCCCAACTTCACAAGCTTCACAAGCTTTTTCACACATCAAAGACGTAGGCGGGACTGAAACAAGAGGACCTTTTGGCCCACCTTGAACTCTTTTCTTATAATCAGCTTATCATGCCATGCCTTAGTCCTTGCTTTATAAATTGCCGCATTTTCATAGGCCTCGTTCCTTATCTCCTCCAACTCTTGCAATTGTAACTTCCGGTGCAATCCAGCTTCATCCAGGGCCATGTTGAAGTTTTTGACGGCCCAGTATGCTTTGTGCTCAAGCTCTACTAGAAGGTGACATGGCTTTCCAAACACCAATCGGTATGGTGACATACCAATGGGGGTTTTATAAGCTGTCCTATATGCCCATAATGCGTCTTCCAATCGCAAGCTCCAATCCTTCCTACTTGGATTCACCGTTTTTTCCAAGATCGATTTGATTTCTCGATTAGATACCTCCGCCTGGCCATTTGTTTGTGGATGGTAGGCCGTTGAGGTCTTGTGAGTCACATGATATTTTTTTAGCAGTGCACCAATGGTTCGATTGCAAAAATGGTTCCCTTGTCACTAATCAATGCTCTTGGAATTCCAAATCTGCAAAATATGTTAGATTTGACAAAATCTGCAACCACTTTAGCATCGTCAGTACGAGTGGCCTTAGCCTCACCCATTTTGATACTAATCCACTGCTAAAAGAATGTACATGAAACCAAAAGAGGTTGGGAAAGGTCCCATAAGTCAATGCCCCACACATCAAAGATTTCACAGTATAAAACCGCACTTTGAGGCATTTCATTTCTTTGGGATATATTCCCGACCCTTTGACAATTATCACAAGATTTGCAGAAATGAAATACATCCCTATGAAGACTCGGCCAATAAAAACCACATTCCAATACGTTTCGTGCTGTCCTCACTAGTAGAATAAATGTTATTTGCTGCGGTCAAAAAGTGGCATATTGCTGCGTTTTTGGGCGCGCAGCAATTAAGGGCGCAGCAATAGGTAATACTTATATTGCTGCGGTTTTAAACCGCAGCAATATCTAGAAATATTGCTGCGGTTTTGAGGCCAAACCGCAGCAATTTATTATTTTTTTTATCAAATTCACAAGACATATTGCTACGGTTTTCGTGGAAAAACCGCAGCAATAGGTAGTAGTACAGGTAAAAAAAAAAAATTTTTTCATTTTAAAAAACAATAAGGCTAAAAGAAAAGAAAACACTACTGATTAAAACTAATGACAAAAAAATATTATACAAAATTCAAAAATATAAATTGAAATATATTATTACAATATAGGTAGGGCACTAGAACATAGTATAAAAAATATAATAAAAAAACAACTAACTGATTCATTAAAAAAAAATATAATAAAAACGAAAAATACATTAAAAAGAAATAAATAACTGATCTAAAAAAAAAAATAAAGAAAAAAACTAAATCAAAAAATCTATCCACACATCTGAAAACGAAAAAAATCAAAACAAAAATCCTAAAACCAAGAATCTACTCAATACAACGCTTAAAAACGAAAAAAAAGCTAAAAAACAAAAAAAAAATAAAGAAAAAACTAAAACAAAAAATCTACCCACATCTGAAAACGAAAAAATTCAAAACAGAAATCCTAAAACCAAAAATCTACTTACAAAGTTACAACGGTTAAAACGAAAAAAAAAAAAACAAAATAGATCGAACGGCCGACGAAGATGAACGGTTGTCGAAGGTTTGCGAACGACGAAGGTCTGCGAGCAACGACGAATACTCGGCGAACGACGACGAAGACTTGGCGAGCGACGACGAAGACTCGGCGAACGACGACGAAGACTCGGCGAACGACGACGAAGACTCGGCGAACGACGAAGGCTCGGCGAACGACGAAGGCTCGGCGAACGAAGAAGTTCTGCGAACGAGGAAGAATAGTTTGCGAGCAACGAAGAATGGTTTCCGAGCGACGAACGTTGGTCGTGGTTGTCACCGGCGAGTTATTAGGGTTCAGGTGAGAAGGAATTGAGTGAGGGAGTTGGGGAAGGAGATGAGAGCGTCCGTGTTGGTGAGAGAGGAAGGAGAAAGTGAAGGGAGAGAGAGATAGGAGATGAAACGGCGTGAGAGGAAGAGGGAGGAAAGGCGTGTGATTGAGAGGAGAGGAGAGAGAGAGGCAGTTTATTTAGGGTTTAGTGAGAGGGTGCTGTATTAGATAGCCTTATATAATATTGAGCCTCTATATTGCTGCGGTTTACTTATGAAAACCGCAGCAATACATTAAAATATTAATATTTTAATGTATTGCTGCGGTTTCTTTATACAACCGCAGCAATATAGCTGGTCAAAGTAGTCGATTAAATTTGAAAATTTGTCCCGTTATTATCTATTGCTGCGGTTTTGGCGGGAACCGCAGCAATATTGTCAATTTCTATTTTTTCTTTTTTTTTGCGTGTTATATTGCTGCGTATAGGTAAAACCGCAGCAATATCACCGCAGCAAATAGCATTTATTCTACTAGTGCCTTTTTGCTCCAAAATGACCTCCACATGCATGGGAATGACAAAAGGTAAGGATAGAAGTTACCTCTTCATCAGTAATACATCTCCTTACTATTTGATCTGCACAGTGCTTCCAGAGATAAGGCTCGTCCCATACATAATGCTTGGCATCGCTCTTGAGCTTATCTTTCTGTGCCTTGGAAAAATGAGGAGGAAAACAGTTAGAAACAAGAAAATTGACAATATCGGCATACCATGGGTGTAAGCATCCTAGAACCATCAATTGCTCGTCTGGAAACTCTTCCCGAATAGGCTCTTGCCATGGCTTCTCCGAACTTGGTTCTAGATCATAAGAGGATACCAATCGACTCAAATGGTCTGCAACCAAGTTCTCAGTTCCTTTCTTGTCTCGAACTTCCAAATCAAACTCGCTCAATAAGAGAATCCACCGAATTAGCCTAGGTTTGGCTTCTTTCTTCGCCATTAAATGACGGAGAGCTGCATAGTCAGTGAAAACAATTACTTTCGTCCCGAGCAAATAGGATCGGGATTTTTCCAGTGAAAACACCACAGCTATCAACTCCTTCTCAGTCGTGGAGTAATTACGTTGTGCCTCATTTAGTGTCATAGAAGCATAATAGATGGCATGTGGCACCCTTCCAACTCTTTGTCCTAGCACTGCACCTACGGCATAGTCGCTTGCATCACACATAATCTCAAATGGAAGGACCAATCTAGAGGTTGAATGATAGGAGCCGAAACTAGCCTCCCCTTCAAATTCTCGAATGCCTTCTTACATGCTTCATCCATCACAAACTCTACATCTTTTTGTAACAACCTGCAAAGAGGAGATGAAATCTTCGAGAAATCTTTTATAAACCTGCGGTAAACCTGCATGACCAAGAAAAGAACGGATTTCTCGCACATTAGTAGGGTAAGGTAAGGACTGAATAGTATCAATTTTTGCCTTATCAACTTCTATACCCTTCACAGAGACTACATGACCTAACACAATTCCCTGCTCAACCATGAAATGACACTTTTCAAAATTAAGCACAAGGTTAGTTTCAATACATCGTTTCAAAACCATAGTCAAGTGCTCCAAGCAATTTTCAAAGAGTTTCCATGCACGGTGAAATCATCCATGAAAACTTCGACAAATCGCTCCATATTTATGAAAAGATACTTACCATAAACCTCTGAAAAGTCGTAGGGGCATTGCATAGTCCAAAAGACATCCTCCGGTAAGCAAACGTGCCAAAGGGACACGTAAGGGTTGTTTTTTCATGATCCTCCGACGCTATGGCCACCTGAAAATATCCAGAATATCCATCTAGGAAGCAATAAAGCATGACTAGCTAATCTTTCGAGCATCTGGTCAATAAAAGGCAATGGAAAATGATCCTTCCTACCGCGTTAAGCCTACGGTAATCAATGCAGACTCGCCACCCATTTTGGACACGGGTGGGAACTAAGACACCATCTTTGTTCTCTACAACTGTGACTCCAGACTTCTTTGGAACAACTTGGGTCGGACTAACCCATTTGCTATCGGAAATTGGAAAAATCATACCAGATTGGAGAAGTTTCAGAATCTCGGCTTTTACCACCTCCATCATAGGTGGGTTAAGCCGCCTTTGAGGCTGTCGCACGGGCTTTGCATCATCCTCCAACAAAATCGGTGCATGCAAGTGGTTGGGCTTATTCCCTTGATATCTGCTATAGTCCACCCGATCGCCTCCTTATGCTCTTTTAGCACCTCGATGAGTTTTCTTTCCTGTTCCTGGGAGAGCTTGCTTGATATAATCACCGGCAGTGTATCTCCATCTCCAAGGAATGCATACTTCAAATGCTCAGGCAATGATTTCAGCTCAACTACTGGTGCCTGCAAAATAGATGGTAAAAGCTTCCCCGGAGGGATAGTCAAAGGCAAAGGACCCACAAAGGAAGGAACGAGTGGAAAAGTCACATGTTCCTCCAAAGCCTGGACTGTTTCCTGCAAGTTAGCACTTAAAACATACTCAACATCATTTCCTTCCAAGCTATGTTCAAGAGCTACCTGCAAAGAATCTTCTCCACCTATATCGAAAACATCCTGCGAATATGAATCAATGACATCTATGGAGTAACAAGAGTGGTCATCTCTCGGAAGTTTCATGGAATCGTAGATGTTAAACTCTACAAGGCTTCCATCAAATTCCATCGTAAGACATCCACTATGCACATCAATTTTTGTTCTAGCAGTTTTTAGAAATGGCCTTCCTAACAAAATAGGAGTAGCGTGCTTGTCATGCTCCATATCTAAAACATAAAAGTCAGCAGGAAAGATTAACTTATCGACCTTAACCAACACGTCTTCTACTATCCTTTCGGGTAAGCATTAGAGCGGTCAGCTAACTGAATCACAACACCAGTTTCATGTAGGGTGCCTAGTTTTAAAGACTCATACAAAGAATATGGAATAACATTAATCGAAGCCCTAAATCTAGCATAGCCCTAGGAAATGTGGTGTTCCCAATCACGCAAGGGATAGCGAACATGCCCGGATCACTGCACTTCGGAGGAAGTGCCTTTTGGAACATGGCAGAGACATGCTCGCTAACCTTTACCTTTTGGGCTCCCCTTAACCTTTGTTTCCTTTTGTTGTACACATTTCTTTAAGAAATTTAGCATACCTAGGAATTTGCTTTAAAGCATCCAAAAGGGGAATATTTACCTCACACTTAGGAAAGTCTCATAAATATCACGATCACATTCTTTTTTCCGAGTATCTCGCAGTGCTTCTGGAAAAGGAGGAGTTGGCTCATAAAGTGGTGGAGGTGGTGGTTGCTTGGACTTCTCATGAGATGTGGAAGGCTCAGGGTCGGGCTCTGGTTCTGGCTCAGGCTCCGGCTCTGGCTATAAACAACAATCTCCTCCTCGACCTCTTTATCTCTTCCTTTTATCTTTTTCCGCTCCTCAAAGTGATTGCACTTGCATTTTGTTTCGGATTAAGCTCCGTTTGAGACGGTAGCTTTCCCGAATCTCGCGCCTCTAATCGGCTCACTGCTCCAGATACCTGACTCATTTGTTGCTCCAGATTCTTGATGCTCGATCGGGTCTCCTCCTGAAATTGAACCATATTTCCCTGCATGTTAGTCACATTTTTAGTTAAAGCATTAATCATATCTTCAGTTGACATGCTGGTACTCGGTCCCTGTACTTGGCCTTGTGGCCTAAAATGTGGAGCTCCTTGCTCCTGGTGTCTCGGGTAAGGAGGTGGAGGACGGTTATACTGGTGCGGTCCCTGCTGGTTTCCCGAAACATTACCATATCTCAAATTGGGGTGAACTCGCCAGCCAGGATTATATGTATTGGAATACGGGTCATACCGCTTCTGAAAACCTTGGCCCTGAAATCCGGCCGCCTTTACCTCTTCACTCGCTTCCTCCTGCAAATGAGGACAAAAATCTGTGGAATGATTTAAAGAGCAAACACCACAAGCTTTCACATGTTGAGTATTCTTGTCTTTTGTCATGAATTCCCGAACCATAGATGTCAATGCTTGCACTTGATCCTCTAATTTAGAAGTTCCAGGACTTTCGGTAGCCATACGACGAGCCCTATCTTCTAGTGAATTGTCTCGAGCCCTCAGCTAGCTCGTTTATCAAATCTTTAGCAGCTTGTGCAGTTTTATTCACAATTGAACCTCCACTTGCTGCATTCACCATTCGTGCATCTTCACCACTTAATCCATTATAGAAGAAAGCACTAAGTCTTCATCTGCATAGCCATGATAAGGACAACTAGCACATAACTTCCTGAATCTAGCCCAGTACTCATAAAAGGTTTCATCACTCTTTTGCTCGATGTTGCTTATCTCCTTTTTCAACACCGAAGACATTGAAGTCAGGAAATATTGCTCGAGAAAAGCCTTTTTCAAATCAGCCCACGTAGAAATGCTACCCGGTGGAAGGTAATATAGCCAATCATTTGCCGCACCTTTTAATGAGAATGGAAATGCCTTGAGTTTCACCTTTTTTCTTGACACGCCACTTGGTTTCATGCTGCTACACACCACATGGAACTCCGAAAGATGCTTATTCGGATCCTCACCATTTAGCCCATAGAATGTCGGAAGTAAATGTATTAATCCCGATTTCAGCTCAAAATTTTCCCCTTCATCTTCTTGTGGGAATGTAATGCATAAAGGTTGCTGATCAAGGTTAGGAGCTGTGAGCTCCTTCAATGTGCGTGGCTCGACTCTCGGAGGCATCTCTTCTTCTATTTCGATAGCAAAAGGAAGCTCCTTAAAGTTTTCACGCCGTTCTCTTCTCAACCTGAAAAGAGTTAATTCCAAATCTCGATCGTACTGCAAAGGATGTTGGTTAGTAGCACGAGTATTAACCATAAACTACAAAGCAATACAACCTAAGGAATAAAAATTCACTAATTACAAACAAGTAATGCGTTGCTCCCCGGCAACGGCGCCAAAATTTGGTAGGCGTTTGTCGTGTACTCCTAACCAAATATAATTAACCTACTTTCATGCACACTAAGTAAGTATAATGGAAGAGGGATCGTATCCACAGGGAGCAAATGAACTTGATTGGAAATTAGCAAATCAAGAACCCTAGTATGTACTAAGGCCAAAGCAACCGAATAGGGGGGATTGGAACAATGTAAGTGATCTAAACTACTCACAATACTAAAACACGAAGAGATTACAATATAAAAAGGCCTTGGACTCGGTTAGCATCCACCTAACCTACTTTGTGATCACGAAACCTTAACCCTCAACCTTTCCTATGGTCACCTATTGAGAAGTCGATACTTCTATCCTCCTAGTGGGTCTAACACACGATCTGCGTGGTTTGAACCGCTCTTACTATGAATTAACTCAAATGAATCGCACTTAAGTTCAAACCAAAGTAGCATTAAAACGAGGAACACAATAGGATCACTAATGTTATTAAAGCAACAACATTCAAGTAATAAGCTATGCTTCTCTAAGTGCACAAGATTAATTTCAGCATTTAATCAAACACACTAGTATGCTACATGGAGCTAGGAACACAACAATCCGATTATGCACCTAAAACTAGCATTAGATGATTCACACAACAATACTAGTAACGTTCCTAGCAAGGATTATGCAAATATCATGGAAATACATACAAGAAGCATCACAATGACCATAAAAAGATAGAGAGTAAGAAGTTCTCACAAGTAGATTAGAGCTTCAATAACCAAATCCAAGATGGAAGTTTAAGCTAGCAAATCCATGAAATTCATTACAAATCTAATAAGGAAGAGTAGAAGAAACATATGGAACTCTCTTTCTCTCTCTACCTTTTTTTTCTAGTAAAGCTAAACTAAAGCTCACTTCACCCCCCTTTCCCTCCAAGGGAGGAAAAGAAAGTAAAAAGTGCAGCGGCAGGGGTGGCGACTCGCGACAAAGCTCGCGACTCGCGACAATAGGAAGGTCGCGACTCGCGACACTGAGTGCGGGTCGCGACGAGCCGTCTACCCCAAAACTAACCAAAACACCAAAAAATAAAAGGAGAGAATAAATAACTTGGCTTTTGAGGAAGCCATGAAGCTGTAGAACTGAAGTGATCAATCCTCGGGCGACGAATAACAATGAAGCTCGAACCACGGACCTCGAAACTCGGAAGATGCATCATAAAGGACAACGAGCAAGGCTCTGGGATACAAAAAGTGATCGGAGGGCTAAGATCGGCCCTCGAGTGTGCCATCATGTAAACTACTTCCTAAACTCCTCAAATCACAACATCCTCCGGCAACACCTCCTAACGTCAAATCTCTCCTAAATCCCAACACTAAGCTCGTACCGACACCAAAAACGCCTCGAAATCCGCCTAAGATTGGCGGATAACTTGGACACATCACTTCCTTGATTGGAGGTTTTTACAGGAAAAATGATGTCACACTGCACTTGTTGCCGCACTAATCGCCACACTCACACCTCATCTCAAATAGCAGCTTCGCCGCACTCATCACATGATGCAAAAATCTCTTTTTCGACTAGCCAAATTAGGAAGACAAGAAGAGGAGGTTAACGAAATAATGGGAATCAAAGGATTTTCTGATGAGAAATTGAGAGGAGGAAAGAAATACGACTCGTTGGCGAGGTAATGAGGGTGTTGGCTGGAGAGGGAGAAGAACAAGAAGCGGCTAGAGTTTAGGGTTTGGGGAAATATATGGGGAGTTGAGTGGGAATTAAATATATATATGGGGAAAAATTACCGCTCTGTAATAAATGGCCCCTCTTCATTTCAGTTTTAGGCATGCATCCGACGCAAAACATGCGCTTTAAATTTTTTCCCTCCTAATTCGCGTTGGATGTACCACTATAAACAACGCTCATGGTAAATAATTTCCATCGGATTTTGGTGCTAACCGACGTAAATGAAATGCCCCTAAGAAACTATGTTGGTTTTTAATTTGTTCGACGCAAATAAAGGCCACTAAAATAAGGTTTTTGGTACTAGTGACCCTTTCCTATCAAACACTGACCAACAACCACAAGCTCTAATTCGCGAAAAAAAAAACCAATTCTCAAACAACAGGTCTTCGTTCGTCGCTCACCATTAATCACCAATATCGTCGCCTCTTGTCTCAATGTTCGTCGCTACCATCAACCAACCAAGAATCCTTGTTCGTTGCTTGCCTCTTAGTTTAATGTTGTGCTTTGTATTTTTTAAAAGTTTAAAACTTTAATTAATGGAGTTGACTTCCAAATAAGTAATACCTCTGTTTCCTAAAGATCTTCTTTGTTACTGTTACTACAGATACCAATGAGAATTATTTTGTGTGGGGTATTGGGTGGGTAAAGTAGGAGAGAGAAAGGGGTTAAAATGAATAAACAAATAAAAAGAGGTTAAAGTAGGAGAGAGAAAAGGAGTAAAATTAAATTAATAATGTAATGGTGGGCCATATGAAAGGGACATGAGAGGGTAAAAAGGGGAAAAAAATTCCAAATAAGGAATAAAGTAAAAGAGGGAAGATCTTTTGGAAACGCACTTAAGAGGGAAGATCTTTAGGAAACGGAGGGAGTATCCAGTAACGTTATATTTCCCTACTTAACTTTTTAATTAGTTTTTAATATAAGTAGCAAGTTCTTTTGCAATTTTTTGTGTTATGCTCCTCACCCCTTATACGATAGAGATTGATCATAATTTAAAATTTGGACTAATAAATTGGGGTTTTTGGTCAATTTAGCTCGAGTTTTTCGTGGAACGGTTCTGAACCTATGCTAGTCAAATATTGGATCCAACTTTGTCCCTCGTCTAGGTATATAGTTATCCCTCTGTTTTTTATTGTTCTTGTATTTCACATTTGAAAATTCCAATATGTTGTTACTATTTTTAATATTTCTATACATAATGTACGTTTATGACCTAATTTCCTATTATTTTTTAAACTTCGCTCACACAATTTATTAGTCAAGTTTTACTCTTTTACCTTTCAAATTATTATTTTTATTAGTTGTCTAACATAAAGTAACTCAAAAACTAGAATATTAACTTTGTAAATTATTTTAGTTTATTTACAATAGTAAATTTTTTTTTCAAAATTGGATTAATTTCTTTTCTTATTTTAAAAGGAGAACTAGATTAAATGCATGCAAATTGCAATGTAAACTTCATTTTATACAACAATCTATAATAATTATAACTAGTTATTAAGTACGGATAATGTCCCGGGGAAGAAAAAATTTCATTTATATATTAATAAAATACTTTATGATCATAACACTAAATACAACTTAGTATAGTAGTTGAGACTTTAGTATATGTACTTGAGATTTCAAGATCAAACCCTTATACTACGCAATTTCTAAATTATTTTAGTATACATACATTACGTAAACTAAAACTCCCTAGACATATAACATATTTTCAAGTGAAAACCAAATTCTTGAAGAATTATCTTATATATTTACTCTATTTAAATGCACTTTTTTACTATTCATATTTTTTATTTTGACTAAAATCTGAAATTAATACATAATAAAAACATAAATAAATGTCATATTATTATATTCCTCTTCTGTAACGTACTTTTATAAAATATAATCTTTATAATATTTACTTTTATGTAATTATAAATATAAAATATAATTTTTACAATTTTTACTTTTATGTAATTATAAATATTTATGATTAAAATAATACATGATACATTGACATACGTAAAAAATATATTTATAGCATTAATTATATAATCTTTATATTTTTACTTTTGTGTAATTCTAAATATTTATGATTAGAATAATACTACGTAATTTTTAAATTTTTTTATTATACATGAATTACATAAACTAAAATTCCCTAAGGAGACATTTAACATATTTTTAAGTGGAAACCAAATTCTTCAAGAGGTATCTTATATATTTACTCTATTTCAAATTAAAATGCAGCAAATGCATTTTATTACTATTCATATTTTTCATTTTAAAAAAAATCTGAAATTAATACATAATGAAAAACATAATCAAATGTGATATTATTATATTCGTGTTTTATAACGTACTTTTATAAAATGTAATCTTTATGATTTTTACGTAATTATAAATTTAAAATATAATCTTTATAATTTTTATATGTAATTATAGATATTTATGACTAAAATAACACATAATACATCTAGTGGCGGATTTAGCTCATAACACGCTGGTGCACGTGCACCAGCAATAAATAGAAAAAAAAAATTCAGAAAATCACGCACGATTATTTTTCCCTCTGTAGACTCAGCAACGTTCTTTTCCTCACCCCACAATCGCGACCTTTCTCTCTCATAAAATCCCCAACTTTCTTGCTGCCTCGCTTCGTCCGGCTGCCTCATCGGCGGCGCCTCGTTGACTAATAGTCTTGGGCGATTCGTGGCTTCGTCACTGCTGGTGGCTTCGTCCTTCGTGGGCGATTCGTGGCTTCGTGCAGCCACTGACTGTTCGTCTGTTCCTTGACCATTCGCCGACGTGCAGCCGCAAAAGTGGTCGGAATTCATTCCTTGGTGGACGACGGTGGATGGACAAATGGTGAATCTGCTCTAGGTATATCTTAATCTACTCAATTTGCTTGATTTTTGTTTTACTTTATCGAGTAGGGTTTATCAATTTCATGAGAATTAAAAGATAAATTGCAATTTCAATTGTTATGGGTGTTTATATATCAGATTATGTAAGGTAGAATTGTTAATAATGTTGATTTTGTTGTTGTATTTTGATTTGTGTGTTATTGGTGTTTGATAATTGAAATTACATTATATTTTTAATGAGGTGTTATCTCTTGGTAACTTGATTTTGTTGATGATAGTTGATGGTCTATGACAAATCGGCATATGTTTCATTTTTTGAGATACATCAAATTTAGTTCAATTGTTACTTAGGTGAACTTGAAACAGGGACGGGTTTGAATCAAGAACGTGGGTTAGGTAGACCTTGTGAGACTCGTTGGGGATCTCATTTCAAACCAATATTGAATGTGCTTGATTTATATCCTTCAATCCTTGGGTCGCTTGATGACATTGCAGAAGTCTCTGATGCACTTGATTCTAACAAAGCACAAACTATTACAAATTTATTGATGTCTTTTGATTTTGTGTTTGTGGTGCATTTGATGGTTGGTATCTTTGGGATAACAAATAACTTGAATGTGCCACTACAAAAACGTGATCAAGACATTGTAAATGCAATGCGAATGGTTAATGTAACCAAGATTAATTTGCAAGAGATGAGAGATGAAGGATGGGATTCTCATATGGAGAAGGTAATTTCCTTTATGGCTAAGTATGACATTGAGGTTCCTAGCATGGAGGGGAAATATGTTGTCCAGGGGAGAAGGTTGTTTAGAGGTAAAGGCCCACAAGTGTCAAATTTACATCATTTTCGAGTGGAAGTTTTCTTAAGTGTCATTGATCTTCAGTTGCAAGAACTTGATAATCGATTCCCTGAGATAAGTAAAGATTTACTTGTGTATATGTCTTCTTTGAATCCATCTAATTGGTTTGCTTCTTTTGACAAAGCATAATTGATTGAACTTGCAAAATTCTATCCAAATGAATTTTCAAGTTCAGAATTGATATTCTTTGACCATACACTTCAGAATTTTATTGTTGCTACTCCATTCGTTTCGTAAAGATCTTCCCTCTTTCCGTTTAAGGGTGTTTCCAAAAGATCTTCCCTCTTTATTTTATTCCTTATTTGGCAAAACAAATTTCCCTATTTACCCTCTCATGTCACTATCATATGGTCCACCATTACATTATTATTAATTCAATTTTACTCCCTTTCTCTCTCCTACTTTAACCCCTTTCTATTTGTTTATTTATCTTAACCCCTTTCTCTCTCCTACTTTACTCACACCATGCTCCACACAACTTGATTTTTCTTGGTATCTGTAGGAACAGTAAGTGGGAAAATCTTTAGGAAACGAAGGGAGTATGAGAAAAGATGAAAGGTTTTGGAATTTGATGACTCTTAGTGAGCTTTCAATGAAACTTGTGAAGACGGGATTGTCTGAAACTCACGATAGGGTCTACTTGCTTTTAAAATTGGTGTAACTTCTCCCCGTTACAACGGCAAGTGTGAAAAGGGTGTTTTCTGGAATGACGCAAGTGAAAGACAAATTACGTAATAGTATGGGAAATCAAATGTTGAATGATTGTTTGATTACTTATTTAGAGAATTATTTGTTTTTTAATGTTAGCATGAATGATATTGTAAATCGATATCAAAACATGAAAACTTGTAGCTAACAATTGTAATAATAATTACTAGTATTTAGTTGTATTTTGTAGTATAATTTGGATATTTGGTTTTTCTAGTACTATTTGGTTGGTTGTATTTTGTATAAGTATTGATTATATATTTATTTTCTTTTCGATTAAAATTTAGTTTGAAGTTTTTTTTATTAAAAATTCTTTTGAATTAGTGAACGGTAATGGATGGTGAACTACCATTAGAAAATTCCTGAATCCGCCGTTGAATACATCGACATACGTAAAAATGCATTCGTAGCATTTAACTATATAATCTTTATATTTTTACTTTTGTGTAATTATAAATATTAATGATTAAAGTGTATTTGTAGTGTATTAAAGTGTATTTGTAGTGTATTTGGGTATAGGTTTGGGGAGGATGGGGCGGGGATGGGGATTAAAATTGTACCCGCAATGGGTGGTAGAGCGGGTGTGGATTTTATGTTATACCCGCCCCATCCCCGCCCGCCTCGCCCCACCTCCGCCCGCCTCACCCCCGCCCCGCATATTTATTATTAAAATTCTATTTATATACATATATTACTAATATATTTGAAGACGCTTTTGAAATGTAACAAAACATTTGCCTTTGTTAATGTATTATAACTTTTCTTTTACTATATTATATTGTAAAGTAGACAACTATAATGGGCTTATGGCAGATTTTTTGGTGGATTTTTTTGCGGGGATGAAGTGGGTATGACGCGGGTGCGAGGGTGGGGAGGGGGTGGGTCTATAATTTCCCCCCACAATGGGTGGTGGGGCGGGGATGGGGATGGAATCTTCCCCCGCTATGGGTGGTGGGGCGGGGATGGGGATGAGAATTTAATGCGGGTGCGGGTGTGGGGGTACCATCCTCCGCACCCGCTCCGCCCAATTGCCATCCCTACTAACAACGTCGATGCGCCACGTGACACCCTCCTCCTGCCACCACAATTAGTGATCCATGTTTCCACAAAATTACAAATATGTGTTGTAATTAATTAATATTATGAAACATATTCCTTGCATCCTTAAAAATAAATAAATTTGCATGTTCATTAAAATTAATTATGTATGCATGATACCATTTGAAAAGCAGTGTTGACCACTACAGTACTACCCCTAGGGAATTTTAATTTAGTTCATGCACAATATTTTTTTATAGAAATTGCGTAGTATAGGGTTTGATCCCAAGACCTCAAGTAAATATACTAAAGTCTTAACCACTAGGCTAAGTTGTATTTATTGTTATTATCATAAGTATTAAATTAATAATGAAATTTTTTTTTACCCGAGGCATAGTCCGGACCTAATAACTAGTCATTTATCCAATTGGTGCGCTACTTCATTGACTAATTTGTTGCCAACAAAAAAAAAAGTGTCTAAAGATCACAAATTGCTGTGCTACTTCGTTAACTAAATTGTTTTCAACAAAGAGAAAAGTTAGTATTCTTCATACTCTGGCTTACTCTACCTCAGTAGAAGAAGAGATTGTCCTTTGTTAGTGGGTATGCTTCTCCATTTCTAGCTTTAGTCAAGTTAGTGCACTAAACTAATTCTTAGTTTCTTAGCACCAATTGCTATGATCTAGGAGTTGTAGACTTGTACTTTGTTGTTTAATCTTATCTTTTAACTTTTTTTTTTAAGGGAAATGCGGGTCATTGTACTATTATGCTAAATTAAGATTCACCAAAGTGGTTAGGCTTTGGCTTTGGGAAAAAGAGTTGAGACATAAATTTGTGTCAGTACTAATATTGGAACGTGCTATTAGATGTACAACCTTTTTTTTTTTTTACTCTCCTAACTTGATTACAAGCAAAAGCTTCAAAAGATTTACTTATTGAATATCCTTGAAGAGAAGATAGATTAGGGAACCTCCGACCTAATCTTGAGAGAATGTATTAGCCACGTTCAAAGCATTAGTAATTTAGTATATCTATATCTATATCTATAAAAGACGTGCGAAAACAAGAAACCGTGCCACGTGGCGCTCTCCCTGACGTGCGAAAACAAGAAACCGTGCCACATGACGCTCTCCCTAGGGAGTTTTAGTTCATGTAATCCATGTACAATAAAAAAAAATTAAGAAATTGCAAAGTATAGGGTTTGATCCCGAGACCTCAAGTACATATACTAAAGTCTTAACCACTAGGTTAAGTTGTATTTAGTGTTACTATCATAAAGTATTATATTGATAAATGAAATTTTTTTCTTACCTGGAACATAGCCCGAGCCTAATAACTAGTAAATATATTAAAAATCGTGCATAAATAAGAAATTGTGCACGTGGCGCTCTCCCTTGGGAGTTTTAGTTCATGTAATTCATGTACAATTTTAAAAAAAATTAGAAATCACGTAGTATAGAGTTTGATCCCGAGACCTTAAGTACATATACTAAAGTCTTAACCACTAGACTAAGTTATATTTCGTGTTATTATCATAAATTATTATATTAATAAATGAAATTTTTTCTTACCCGGAGAATAGTTTGGGCCTAATCACTAGTTTATAATTAAAAGCTCATGCCATTAAAAAAAAGGAGGTTATGTTTCCTTTCATTTCGACTTGGTATTAAGCATTATATTTGATGTACATTATTGTTTTTTATTTACATAAACCGCTTTTCTAGCCTGGGGAGCATTTGGTTTACATAGGAAAATATTTTTTTTTTTTGATTCCCTTATAATGAATAGTTAGTAGTTCATTAGGTAGGACTGGGGAGGAAACCGTAGACCTAATTGCAATGTCTCCCCTTAATAAGAACCTCTTCAACCTTGGACCACCGACCACCACTCCCAGTCTTGCGAGCATGAGAAAAACCTTTATTACTAATCAACAAGCTAATGAGACTAGTGAGCTAAGAGAGACTTTAAAGCAAATGCAAGTTCGCAATAAAATGGTTGAAACTCAATTTGTTCAAATGGCAGGTTTTATGGAAGGTGCTCCCATTATCCAACTCTCTACTCAATGTCTTAATCCTGATGAATAAGCTCATGCTATTATAACTAAGAGTGGTAGATAATTGGTAGATGTAAGATTGTCAAATGAGGTAACACGAAAATGAATAAGGAACAATTAGCCAATGACTATTGATTGACAATGATGGTGATGATGATATAATTTATGATCCTCCTACCCCTCCTAACACAAAGACCAAAGATGACGAAATAGTCACAAGCACTCCATCACCTCATTTCTTTCTTCAACTTAGCTTACTTTTAGTAATTCTACCTTTGTAAGACCTTCGATCATTATTGTGGTGCGACCCTTGCTTACCACTTGACTAGTTTAGATGGAAAGTTAGGACTTTTATTTGATTTTAGGAAAGTTAGCAACAATACTACTTGCTTGTTCAATAAGGGGAAGGAAAAGGCTTTAAGAAAGGAAAATAAAGGATAATGCAAGGAAAGATAAATCCTTAGATTTATTAGGTTGTTTGTATAAAATATCAAAGGGTAACCTTAATGTTTTACCATCACCACCATACTCTCTCTTTCAATTTAAACAATCTTTCCATCGACCCCCTTCTCCTTCTCTGTTGCCGCCCACAACCCCTCTTCCTTCATTGACGCTTCTATTTCACCGGCATTTTTGGATATAGTGTACACTGAGCACCAAGTGTCAATAAGAGATCAATCTTAACAACATCAATCAACTAACATCACTAGTGGAAGAAACCTTAAATGATACAATCGAGTTAACTGATCCGATTTTGGAAAAACGAGATCATTTGAGTTTCATACTTTAATGTCCAAAGCTAGGATCAATTAACTAATCTAGTTTTGGTCAAGCCATATCAGTTTCCAAAAATATGGCACCCTAATTTTGAGGCCCAGCCACAAAACCCTTATGACTTCCATCATCACTCCCCTCTTTCCTCTCTCACCCACTATAACCCTCTCTCTTCCCTCCAACAACTGGTCATAATCCTCATCACCCTCTCTCATCCTCTTTTCCCCCTTTTTCGATCGGCTTCTCTCTCTCTGTCTCTCTATCTCTCTCTCAAGCCTCGATGCAAATTGTAATCAAGTCATTTGCATCGGTAGAATATTCAACGCAAAATTTCAACATTTGCGTCGGTTATTTGTTATATTCGACGCAGATAATTGTCCCCAAAAATTAAAATAAATAGCGTTTGCGTCGATCATTTGTACACATTTGACACAGATGATGTTCCCAAAGATAACATAAAATAGTTGTTTGTGTCAGTTATAGACCACGAGCCAACGCTAATAGCGTTTTTTAACAGAAAAATTATTTAGTATAAAGCAGGAATGTTCAAAGACATAGATGAGCAAAAAAGAATTCTCGAAACATAGAAATTGCAACAATATATCCATAATTAATGTTTTTTATTGTATTAAAATAAAAGTAGTAAAATTACTATAGTACAAAATTGTAAGCAATTCACAAACTTGAAATAACTAAATCAAATAAAAAAATATGGAGATTTCTTCTAAATAATCCATCTAGTGAAACCCTGCTATGATTTTTTTTTAGATATTCCTTTAAAAAATACATTGAATAAATTAATATGAAAAATTATTAGAAAATTAAATCAATTGGAGAGGAAATAGGAAGACAAAGAATACATCAAGGGAAAATGTTGGAAAGTTGAATCAATTGAAGAACCTCGCTCCAACTTTCCAATTCTTCCAAATCAACACAAAAATCATGAAACTAAAAATATAAATAAATAAAAGCCATTTTTTCACCAGGCGCCCTTGACGTTTCACGAAATGCACCAGGTACCCTCGTTGTTTCAGAAATGCACCAAATGCCCTTGTGATTTGCATAAAATGCACCAAGTACCCTTACTGACTAACGATGTTAAGTTTCTGTTAACTATTAGGGTTGATTAACCCATCTAACCCCTCTAACTCTAATTAAACTCTAATTAGCCCTAATTAACTAACTAAACCCTAACTTCTAACCCTGCCCTAAAACTAACCCCTAACTTCAATCCCTAACATAACCTTAACCCCCTAACTTCAAACCCTAACCCCACCACCACCAATCCACCACCCAACCACCACCACCTCCCTTTCCCCTCCCCCTCCCACATTCCCACCTCCCGCAGCAGCCCACCACCCCACCCACCCTTGTAGCACCCTCCCCTGTCGATTTCCCCACCTCACCCCCACAACAGCCCCCACCCCCGTTCCCCCCACCCCCTGCAGCAACCCCTCCCCCCCACCCCTGTTCCCCCCCCCCCATCGATTTCAACCAGTGACCCCCAATCACTTTTTCTTTCTCTTTAACTGTTGCGAGTCTAATGGTATAATTTTTACCGGGGATGGGGGAATTCGACGGGGGTGGGGGGAGGTGGGGGATACTACGGAGGGGGGGGTGGGGGAGGAGGGGGCTGTGGCGAGGGTTGGGGGAGAAGAGGGTTGTTGGGGACTAGGGTGGTGGGGAGGGGGGTTGCTGCGGGGGTGGGGAAGAGGGGGCTGCTAGGAATTGGGTAGTAAGGGAGGAGGGGGGCTGCTGCGGCGGTAAGGCAAGAGGGGCTGGGTGCTGGGGTGGGGGAGGAGGGCTGGGTGGGGGGGGAGGATTAGGGGGTTAATATTAGGGTTAGGGTTTAGGGGTGGAGTTTAGGGTTAGGGTTTAGGATTAGGGGCTAACAATGGCAAAATGGTAAATAAAGTTAACGGAAGTTGACGCCGTTAGTCAGTAAGGGTACTTGGTGCATTTTATGCAAATCACAAGTGCATTTGGTGCATCTCTGAAACAACGAGGGTACCTGGTGCATTTCGTGAAGCCTCAGGGATACATGGTGAAAAAATCGTAAAAAAAGCGCA
Source organism: Beta vulgaris subsp. vulgaris (assembly GCF_026745355.1). NCBI lineage: Eukaryota > Viridiplantae > Streptophyta > Magnoliopsida > Caryophyllales > Amaranthaceae > Beta > Beta vulgaris. Next base: position 49,188,114 of record NC_079204.1, on the reverse strand, counting down.
TGCACTTGAGGAAAATGTTAAGCAACAAAACCCAAAATGAACCTGTTTTGGTGGGTGTGATGCGGCAGATGTCGATGCCATCTTACAGGTGTTGAATTTAATTTACAAGTTTGGTAGGTGTTGAAGCAAGATCTCAAGATGTCGCAACATCTTCAACTACGGTATTGTACAAACGAATACTTACACTTCATCTGCATCAACACCGTTTTTTTAGCCTCAACATTAGTAGCTTCCTTGATTGGAGGTTTTTACAGGAAAAATGATGTCACACTGCACTCGTTGCCGCACTAATCGCCACACTCACACCTCATCTCAAATAGCAGCTTCGCCGCACTCATCACATGATGCAAAAATCTCTTTTTCGACTAGGCAGATTAGGAAGACAAGAAGAGGAGGTTAACGAGAATAATGGGAATCAAAGGATTTTCTGATGAGAAATTGAGAGGAAGAAAGAAATACGACTCGTTGGCGAGGTAATGAGGGTGTTGGCTGGAGAGGGAGAAGAACAAGAAGCGGCTAGATTTTAAGGTTTGGGGAAATATATGGGGAGTTGAGTGGGGAATTAAATATATATATGGGGAAAAATCACTGCTCTGTAATAAATGGCCCCTCTTCATTTCAGTTGTAGGCATGCATCCGACGCAAAACATGCGCTTTAAATTTTTTCCCTCCTAATTCGCGTTGGATGTACCACTATAAACAACGCTCATGGTAAATAATTTCCATCGGATTTTGGTGCTAACCGACGTAAATGATATGCCCCTAAGAAACTATGTTGGTTTTTAATTTGTTCGACGCAAATAAAGGCCACTAAAATAAGGTTTTTGGTACTAGTGACCCTTTCCTATCAAACACTGACCAACAGCCACAAAACCCTAATTCGCAACCAAAAACCCCCAATTCACAATCAACCACCATCTATGAAGCTCTAATTCGCAAAAAAAAAAACCAATTCTCAAACAACAGGTCTTCGTTTGTCGCTCACCATTAATCACCAATATCGTCGCCTCCTGTCTCAATGTTCGTCGCTACCATCAACCACCCAAGAATCCTTGTTCGTTGCTTGCCTCTTAGTTTAATGTTGTGCTTTGTATTTTTTAAAAGTTTAAAACTATAATTAATGGAGTTGACTTCCAAATAAGTACTACCTCCGTTTCCTAAAGATCTTCTTTGTTACTGTTACTACAGATACCAATGAGAATTAATTTGTGTGGGGTATTGGGTAGGTAAAGTAGGAGAGAGAACGGGGTTAAAATGAATGAACAAATAAAAAGAGGTTAAAGTAGGAGAGAGAAAAGGAGTAAAATTAAATTAATGATGTAATGGTGGGCCATATGATAGGGACATGAGAGGGTAAAAAGGGGAAGATCTTTTGGAAACGCACTTAAGAGGGAAGATCTTTAGGAAACGGAGGGAGTATCCAGTAACGTTGTATTTCCATACTTAACTTTTAAATTAGTTTTTAATATATGTAGCAAGTTCTTTTGCAATTTTTTGTGTTCTGCTCCTCACCCCTTATACGATAGAGATTGATCATAATTTAAAATTTGGACTAATAAATTGGGGTTTTTGGTCAATTTAGCTCGAGTTTTTCGTGGAACAGTTCTGAACCTATGCTAGTCAAATATTGGATCCGACTTTGTCCCTCGTCTAGGTATATAGTTATCCCTCTGTTTTTTATTGTTCTTGTATTTCACATTTGAAAATTCCAATATGCTGTTACTATTTTTAATCTTTCTATACATAATGTACGTTTATGACCTAATTTCCTATTATTTTTTAAACTTCGCTCACACAATTTATTAGTCAAGTTTTACTCTTTTACCTTTCAAATTATTTTTTTATTAGTTGTCTAACATAAAGTAACTCAAAAACTAGAATATTAACTTTGTAATTTATTTTAGTTTATTTACAATAGTAATTTTTTTTTTTCAAAATCGCATTAATTTCTTTTCTTATTTTAAAAGGAGAACTAGATTAAATGCATGCAAATTGCAATGTAAACTTCATTTTATACAACAATCTATAATAATTATAACTAATTATTAAGTACGGATAATGTCCCGGGGAAGAAAAAATTTCATTTATTAATAAAATACTTTATGATCATAACACTAAATACAACTTAGTATAGTAGTTGAGACTTTAGTATATGTACTTGAGATTTCAGATCAAACCCTTATCTACGCAATTTCTAAATTATTTTGTATACATACATTACGTAAACTAAAACTCCCTAGACATATAACATATTTTCAAGTGAAAACCAAATTCTTGAAGAATTATCTTATATATTTACTCTATTTAAATGCACTTTTTTACTATTCATATTTTTTATTTTGACTAAAATCTGAAATTAATACATAATAAAAAACATAAATAAATGTCATATTATTATATTCCTCTTCTGTAACGTACTTTTATAAAATATAATCTTTATAATATTTACTTTTATGTAATTATAAATATAAAATATAATTTTTACAATTTTTACTTTTATGTAATTATAAATATTTATGATTAAAATAATACATGATACATTGACATATGTAAAAAATATATTTATAGCATTAATTATATAATCTTTATATTTTTACTTTTATGTAATTATAAATATTTATGATTAAAATAATACTACGTAATTTTTAAATTTTTTTATTATACATGAATTACATAAACTAAAATCCCCTAAGGAGACATTTAACATATTTTTAAGTGGAAACCAAATTCTTGAAGAGGTATCTTATATATTTACTCTATTTCAAATTAAAATGCAGCAAATGCATTTTATTACTATTCATATTTTTCATTTTAAAAAAAATCTGAAATTAATACATAATGAAAAACATAATCAAATGTGATATTATTATATTCGTGTTTTATAACGTACTTTTATAAAATGTAATCTTTATGATTTTTCTAAGTATTTAATAAAATTTAAAAATATCTTTAAATTTTATATGATGAATTATAGTATATCTCATCTAAAATAACACCATAATACATCTAGTGGCGGATTTAGCTCATAACACGCTGGTGCACGTGCACCAGCAATAAATAGAAAAAAAAAAATTCAGAAAATCACGCACGATTATTTTTCCTCTGTAGACTCAGCAACGTTCTTTTCCTCACCCCACAATCGCGACCTTTCTCTCTCATAAAATCCCCAACTTTCTTGCTGCCTCGCTTCGTCCGGCTGCCTCACCGGCGGCGCCTCATTGACTAATAGTCTTGGGCGATTCGTGGCTTCGTCACTGCTGTGGCTTCGTCCTTCGTGGCGATTTGTGGCTTCGTGCAGCCACTGACTGTTCGTCTGTTCCTTGACCATTCGCCGACGTGCAGCCGCAAAAGTGGTCGGAATTCATTCCTTGGTGGACGACGGTGGACGGACAAATCGTGAATCTGCTCTAGGTATATCTTAATCTACTCAATTTGCTTGATTTTTGTTTTACTTTATCGAGTAGGGTTTATCAATTTCATGAGAATTAGAAAAATAAATTGCAATTTCAATTGTTATTGGTGTTTACATATCAGATTATGTAAGGTAGAATTGTTAATAATGTTGATTTTGTTGTTGTATTTTGATTTGTGTGTTATTAGTGTTTGATAATTGAAATTACATTATATTTGAATGAGGTGTTATCTCTTGGTAACTTGATTTTGTTGATGATAGTTGATGGTCTATGACAAATTGGCATATGTTTCATTTTTTGAGATACATCAAATTTAGTTCAATTGTTACTTAGGTGAACTTGAAACAGGGTCGGGTTTGAATCAAGAACGTGGGTTAGGTAGACCTTGTGACACTCGTTGGGGATCTCATTTCAAACCAATATTGAATGTGCTTGATTTATATCCTTCAATCCTTGGGTCATCGCTTGATGACATTGCAGAAGTCTCTGATGCACTTGATTCTAACAAAGCACAAACTATTACAAATTTGTTGATGTCTTTTGATTTTGTGTTTGTGGTGCATTTGATGGTTGGTATCTTTGGGATAACAAATAACTTGAATGTGCCATTACAAAAACGTGATCAAGACATTGTAAATGCAATGCGAATGGTTAATATAACCAAGATTAATTTGCAAGAGATGAGAGATGAAGGATGGGATTCTCATATGAGAAGGTAATTCCTTTATGGCTAAGTATGACATTGAGGTTCCTAGCATGGAGGGGAAATATGTTGTCCAGGGGAGGTTGTTTAGAGGAAAGGCCCACAAGTGTCAAATTTACATCATTTTCGAGTGGAAGTTTTCTTAAGTGTCATTGATCTTCAGTTGCAAGAACATGATAATCGATTCCCCGAGATAAGTAAAGATTTACTTGTGTATATGTCTTCTTTGAATCCAACTAATTTGTTTGCTTCATTTGACAAAGCATAATTGATTGAACTTGCAAAATTCTATCCAAATGAATTTTCAAATTCAGAATTGATATTCTTTGACCATACACTTCAGAATTTTATTGTTGCTACTCCCTACGTTTCCTAAATATCTTTCCTCTTTCCGTTTAAGGGTGTTTCCAAAAGATCTTCCTTCTTTGCTTTATTCCTTATTTGGTAAAACAAATTTCCCTATTTACCCTCTCATGTCACTATCATATGGTCCACCATTACATTATTATTAATTCAATTTTACTCCCTTTCTCTCTCCTACTTTAACCCCTTTCTATTTGTTTATTTATCTTAACCCCTTTCTCTCTCCTACTTTACTCACACCATGCCCCACACAACTTGATTTTCTTTAGTATCTATAGGAACAGTAAGTGGGAAGATCTTTAGGAAACGAAGGGAGTATGAGAAAAGATGAAAGGTTTTGGAATTTGAAGACTCTTAGTGAGCTTTCAATGAAACTTGTGAAGACGGGATTGTCTGAACTCACGATAGGGTCTACTTGCTTTTAAAATTGGTGTTACTTCTCCCCGTTACAACGGCAAGTGTGGAAAGGGTATTTTCTGGAATGACGCAAGTGAAAGACAAATTACGTAATAGTATGGGAAATCAAGGTTGAATGATTATTTGATTACTTATTTAGAGAATGATTTGTTTTTTAATGTTAGCATGAATGATATTGTAAATCGATATCAAAACATGAAAATTCATCGCTAACAATTGTAATAATAATTACTAGTATTTAGTTGTATTTTGTAGTATAATTTGAATATTTGGTTTTTCTAGTACTATTTGGTTGTATTTTGTATAATTATTGATTATATATTTATTTTTTTTTCGATTGAAATTTAGTTTGAAATATTTTTTAATAAAAATTATTTTGAATTAGTGAACGGTAATGGATGGTGAACTGCCATTAGAAAATTCCTGGATCCGCCGCTGAATACATCGACATACGTAAAAATGCATTCGTAGCATTTAACTATATAATCTTTATATTTTTACTTTTGTGTAACTATAAATATTTATGATTAAAGTGTATTTGTAGAATGTATGGAATAGCCTTGAGACATTCGTTAAAAAAAGTTATTTTTTCACCATTACAAACAAGTGCAAAAATCCACTAAAATCAGTTCCAAAATAGGTAGAAAATGATATTTATTTTGAATTCATGTAACCGAATAAAAAATGTGGTACAAATATGATGATCAAAACAATCAGAACAAAATAATAAACAACAAGAACCAACCAAGTTAAATCTTTACAAAAATAATCGAACGCCAAAAAAACAAATTAGAGTACATATTACTCTAGTGCTTAAAGATAAGAGAAAAAACAGAGAAGAGAATAGAGCATGCAACAACAGCAGTAGAAACAGGGAGTGAAAACCCTGCTCCGGCCGCCGGTGCGGGCGAAGGAGCCATCGTGTCTTGAGCATTCGTCGCCGCAACGATTGCGAGAATAGCAGCCACAAAGAAGGTGAATGAGTTCATGCTAATTGATGATTTTGCCATTTATAATATATGCTCAACTTCAACAAACAGCAAGAGTATATGTAACTGAAAATGGCTTGGAAGAATAAGTAACTATGTAAGTAAAGAATTTTTGATGTAAATGTTGTGACACTATGAAGGGGTATATATATAGTAGAAAGTGGAAGTTAATGTGGGGCACATAGACGACAGCTCCATTGTGATGTTGCCACGTTGTAAAGAAGAGAAGATTTCGGTGGAAGATATGGGTTGGCTTACGAGTTGGTGGGAAAGCACATGTGTAGAAAAGCTGAAAATACAGTGTATGATTTACTGGAAATTTTGTTTTACGGTTGTTAGGCGGCGAGGAAGGAAGGTAATGGCATGTTGCACAAATGTAAATGTGTACATGACATGTGGGCTGGTGGTTGGGAATTGCGAATAGCGGCTATATTTACACGCTAGCTACTATGGTTGTTAAGACCGCGTAAAATAATAATCCAACCGCGGTTTTACATTAGCTTTGGATGCATTTTTGGTGGGCTAGTTCAGAAAATGGGAGACTTGTTGTTTGCTTAGCTTGTAGGGAAAAGTCATACGATAGAGACATAGAGACTAGAGTCACAATTTATGTTTTACTTCGTCAATGACATAATTAGTATAGTTTCTATAGTTGAACTAAAGGTGAAACTAGTAAATTAGGTATTCGGTAAAGTTGGGATTAAAATTAATGATGTTTATATAGAAATGGATAATGCACTTCCTCCATTTCGAATTACAAGATATGTAAATCATTTATATATATATTAAAAATTTAGTTTGTTTAAGTTAGATTTGCATATATAGGTTGTAAGAATTGGCATTATATATAATATTGGTATTATAAAGTAACTTATAATTGTATCTTTATCATATAAAATTGCATTTAATTCTAATTTATACTGATATTGTATAATGTATTATTTTTTGAAATAAATCTTTTTCTTGTTTAAAAAATACTCCCTCCGTTTTAAAATGTAGTTCATGTTTCTTTTTGCGTAGTGTTCAAGTCGTACTTTTGGCCAACGATATATTCTTTTTCGTATTACAAAAAAATATAAAAAAGTTGATATTATGAATGTATATATTGTAACAAATCTGACAAGGCCCCACATGAATATGTTCTTTATATATTAGTGAGAGTATTTGGTCAAAGTTTTTAAATTTTGACTCCCAAAATAAAAACAAAAACTATATTTTGAGATAGAAGGGGTACCTTATTATTTAAAATGAAACAAGTAGAGTATAGTCTATATATATATGGATAAACACTTTGATTTTAGGACAAAAAAATTCCATTGATTACTATTAGAGATATAAGATATAATTAGTATCGGAATATATATATACTTCCTCTGTTTCTTTTTACTTGTAATAGTTTGACTTTCACGCTTGCCAATGCATAATTTCAACCATCAATAAATTTAATTACCGATAAATAAAAATTATAAAAAGTATATATTCAGAAAATATTCATTCAGACGAATCTAATAAGATCCCACATGAATATGTTTTTCCTTAACTATAAATCACCAAAAATAAACTAAGTAGAGTTGGTAAATAGTGTAAAAGTCAAATCGTTGCAAGTAAAAAGAAATGAAGGAAGTATATTTTCCGATACTATTTGTATCTCATATCTCTAACAACTACCTACTGAGTAAGGGTATTCTTCTCCTGAAGGGATAAACAAGTGGGGGGTAACCGAGTAAGGATATTCTTTTAATCCACTGTGATCCTTGCTGTAAAGCCCCTTGGGCCTTTTTCACGCTTCTTCCAGCGAGCATGATCAATGAATGAGAAAAGCAAATTATTAAAAAAAAAAAGAAAAAGGGTGGGAGTAGGAACTAGGAACAATAACGCATGCAAAATTAAGATAAAAACAATATACTACTCCCTCAGTTCCATAATATAGTGCCTACTTCATTTTTAATAAATTAAATTTTAAAATATTTGACCGAATATTCTCATTTGTATATATAAAAAACATATTTATGTGGGATCTTGTTAGATTCGTCTCAATGTGTAGTTTCATAATATCAAGTTTTTATATTTTTTTTTAATACGGAATTAAAGATATTAAAGGTCAAAGTTACGTCTTGGAGACCGTGTAAAACATAAACAAGCACTATATTATGGCACGGAGGGAGTTATAGCTTTTTAGTTAGCAATAGATGTTCTATTGTAATGCCCTAATGTTCATATGGAACGGATTGTATTTTTTTAGTTACAATTCTGTCTTTGGGTTATATACTGCATTATAGATACAGTGGGATGTTACATGTTCATGTTTTGTATACTACTTTTTGGATATTTATGTAACTATTCAATTGGGATGTTCAAAATAGATTATAGTTTTTGGTTCATTGTAAAATCATCTTTATTTATTACAAAACAATAACTGACGCAGTCGGAAAGTATGGAGAAAAGCAAGCGCTAATCTCAATCAAGAACAAACAGATTTACAAGTGATAAATCTGTAAAAACTCCGAAATCCACCAGAAAAGAGTAGGAACTTTGTGATATTATTAAAAGTCAAAAACTGCCTCCAAACAATGACCTAATAATGTTTAAATACTTAACACAAAACCCTAATACGAAATTAAGGAAATAATAAAATCCGAAAATTATTAAAATGCTTATTTCGGGACTTAAACGAACTCGGATGGCTTAAAAAGCCTATAGGTCACAGCATTGTGAGTTTGACTCGTTGGCCCGTTCCGCTTCCGAAAAGGTATCACAATAAGCAATTGGACTCCGTAAGCCCGATTAGTGGAAATCATTTCAGGCGCTTTTGTCGAACTTCCTTATCGAACTTATCTGCTAACCTTCCTACGTCAATAACAACATATACTACCTCTGTTTTTATTTAGTTGCAACATTTACCTTTTTGCACAAACTTTAAGAAATGTGAAAAGAGAGTATAATTGACCCACTTGCTCCTACTACTAGTACCGTAATTAAATGGGGAGAGAGAGAGAGATTTAAGGGTAATATAGTCAAATTATCCCAAAAGCTTTCCTAAAAAGGGAAATGTTGCAACTAATAAAAAACACCTAAAAGTATAAATTGTTGCAACTAAATAAAAAAAAGAGGTAGTATGTTCATTACAATGAACATATAAGTAATTTGAAAGAACATTTATTATGATGAATAGCTTGAATGAATAAAATAATAATTTGAGTCAGCATTAGGCTTAATGAACTGAAAAATGAATCAAATGAACAATAATTAATTTGAAACATATTTGAAATTTAAATATTGAAAAATTCGTAAATGTTCCGAATTTTGAATTTCGAGAAATTCTTAAACATATTGAATTTCGGAATAATTCGTAAATGTTCTCCCAAAATTGCAATTGTTTATTCAACAAATAGAACGTGTTCATCACACTACATTTTTCAATGGAATCAACTAGAAGTATTTTTTGTTTTAAAACATTTTAAATTTTGAGTGATTCATAAGAGTTCATTCCGATATTGCAATTGTTCAATCAATAATAGCGTGATATTCATATACTGCAATATCCATTGGAATAAACTGAATATTCTTTTGTTTTATCGCGTACATTAGATGTCAGGAAAGAGAAATTGAGTTGGATCCCTCAAAACTTAGCAAAATGACGTCGTTTTGTACCGTGTGCATCATGAGTAAGATGCAACTCTGTGCACTTTCAAATTCTCGTATTTGGAGTTTGTTTTTGCTGCTTTTCTCTCCTACTATTATGGGTAAAAGTTCGGTGTACGGTTTGGATTAGGGCCTAATCCAATACGATTCGAACAAAATTGGAATTTTAAATTTTCAATCCGAATCCAAACCAATTAGAGTTTGAATCCGATCCATTCCAATCCGTATTTTCATACTCTAGATTGGATCCAATCCGAAAATCCAAATTTTTTGAACTCTAGTTTCTCGATGAAATAAACCAAGCACAACAAGAGCCTTGTAGATTTAGAAAATGAGGAACTAAGTGTTGTTAGGGTTTTAGGGGAAGGGTTGAAGTGCTACGCCTACTAGGCTATGGACTATGTTTTTTTACAAAAAAACAATTAACCACTTAAGCCCAATCAATATACATAATACAAGGCATATTACTATTTGGTTATATTGAATTTTTGGATCCAATTACCCTCAATCAAATCAGTTCCGAAAATTCGATTTTTTCAAAAAATCTCAATCCGAATTCAATCTGAACAAAGTTCAAATTTGATCCGACTTACTAATTCGAATTGGATTGAATTTCTTGGATTTTATCAGAATAACTTTCACCCCTACCTACCACATAAAACTGATTTCCTTTCTATATAGTAGTACTCTTATACTATTTGTTTTAATTTGGAAAACTCAAAATGTTAAGTTACTCTGAATCAGAGTGAATGATCGTAGTATAGGTTTTGTTCATTGTGATATTATGATGATGAATTTTATACCATTTAAGTTAAATAGACATAAGGGGGAGAGAGACTGCTTTTGTATCTAAACAATTCATATATTAAAATTTGGAATTTTTTTCAATAAATACCATAATTTGGATGCTTTTTCGAAATAAAAATCTAGATTGTCTGAAATTTGATATAAATATCAAGGTTGACTAAATTTTGTTGGAATCACTACCACTTAACGAAATCTTGCACAAAACGTTAGCTTTGCTTCGTTAGTGGCACGTTAAATTGCGATTTTACCCTTCCTTCACCACTGTACCACATTCAACAAGCATGCTTTCCACCGTTGCCGCCACCACCACTCCCACTTACCCAAAATTTGACCCACCCACAACCACAACAAACTACAAAAGCACCACCTGTTGGGTATATGGTAGTATATGAGGCTCAATGGGGTGTATGGGTGTGGAGAAAGGTTGCGTCGAAGAAAAACGGTGAAGGAATTGAGGTTGGGTGGCTCGAGGGGTGCTCGAGGGGTGCTCACACTTGCCCGCACTCGAGACCGTGCGCCCGCACGTCTGCTGGGGAGATACTTCAATGCTGCTGCCCGCGCAAGATCCCGCGCCCGCAGCGATGAGCTGCAGTTTCTTCGTCATGATCTGTCCGCCCGCGGGATGTCGAGCGCGGCCGCGGGTTGACGAGCCACAAAACCGTGTGGTTTTCGGTTTTCTTTACTACTTAATGTGGGTATAAATATAAACCCTAATTATGTTTATTCATTATTCATCATCCCTAAACACATATTTGAGAGAGAAAAAGCTGTAGAGAGAGTTCTTGAGTGTTTTTGTAATCTTTCTTGAATATTCATCGATTCCTAGTGCAGATTCGTGGTTTTTCTCCCAGTTCTTGGGTTTCCACGTAAAACGTTCTGGTGTGTTATTTCCTTGCTTTCTTATTTGATATTCTATTATTGTTTGCTATTATTCTTAGATTGATAGTCAATAGAACTTACAAGTGGTATCTGAGCTAGGTTTGATTATTGTCTAGATCTAGAATAATTAACAATGGAGGATTCAAATATTAGAATTGAGAAGTTTGATGGGACAGATTTTGGATATTGGAAGATGCAAATAGAGGACATCTTATATCAGAAAAATCTGTATCAACCTTTGTCTGAAAAGCCTGCTGAGATGGAGGAGGCTAAGTGGAAAGTACTGGACAGACAGGCACTAGCGGTGGTGCGTTTGACATTGGCTCGGACTGTGGCGTTCAATGTCAAGGATATCAAAACAACGGCTGAATTGATCAAAGCACTGTCAGATATGTATGAAAAGCCCTCTGCAATGAATAAGGTATATCTGATGCGCCGTTTGTTTGGTTTAGAGATGAATAATGGTAGTTCTGCTGCTGAACATATTAATGAATTTAATTCATTAATAAGTCAGTTATCTTCGGTTAATATTTCCTTTGAGGATGAAGTGAAAGCCCTAATTTTGTTGTCCTCTTTACCTACTGCTTGGGAAACTGTTGTAACTCTGTTAGTAATTCCTCTGGTAAAGAGAAATTGGTTTATGATGTTGTCCGTGATCTGATTTTGAGTGAGAGCATTCGAAGGAAGGAGAGTGGAGAATCATCTGGAGCATACAGTGCAGAAGGTAGAGGGAGGGGAAAAGGGAGGAACTTTCAGGGAAAATCGGAGTCAAAGGGGGACCGGAGTAAGTCAAAAGGCAGGGTAGTGTTACTTTTGGGGGTGGTAATGAAGGACATTTAAAGAGAGATTGTCCTAGAGAAAGAGAATGGGAAAGGGAAGAAGAAGGTTCAAGAAAGTGATGATGAAGAAATGCATCAACTAACTTGATTTCGAGTACGATTCCGATGCTTTGATGGTAAGCATGGATGATCAGGAAGAGTTGGTTGGGTGCTCGGGATCATGGGTCTTGGATTCGGGTTCTTCTCATCATTCCTCACCATGCAAGGAGTTGTTTCGGAATTTCAAATCCGAGAAACTTGAAAAGGTCTACCTTGCGGATGGCAAGGCAGTGGAAGTCATGGGGAAAGGTGATGTGAGTGTGAAACTCACTCATGGTGGCTCGTTGGAGTTGAAGAATGTCAAGTTTATCCCAAGGTTGAAGAAAAGCTTGATATCGTAGCCCAACTTGCTACATCGGGTTACAAGGTTGTGTTTGATGGTGGTTCTTGGAAAATTGTCAAGGGAGCAATGATCATAGCTCGTGGGACAAGGACTGGAACACTTTACACCATGGGGAGCACAGTGAAGGGGCCCGGGATTGGGATGAGAACTTCATCTAAAGTGTCGTTTGGTCGGAAAACTATCGATAGTGGGACAAGGGATGAGAACCGTGGTGAAGCGGTATCCCGGTGACAATTGACCGGTAAGCGCACAAGGTGAAGGACGGCACACAAGCATGTTGTGCCGGAAATCTTAAGTGGAACAAAGGGTGTATCGTTCGAGTGGGAGCAATGTGAGTTTGCTTTTAGAACAATAAGAAGCTTCTTTGGCTTAGGTAGTAATTGGTTTTATTGAAGTTTGATGAGACTTCAATGTGCTTCTTTGGTTGGAGAGGAAGTGGTTATCTTCCTTAGTTGTTGAGGAAGGGGTCTTCATTTGGTTGTGCTTGTCTCTAAGGTGATCCAACCTCCGGGGTAGGAGGGTGTGTAGGTTCATGGAGTGATGGTGCAATGATTTAGAAGTTAGTGATTAAGAATCAAAATCGGTGTAGACTTTGATGCCTTTTGAATTGGAGTTGGTGCAAACTTCAATGTTAGTTTCCTTGGTGTAGAGGAGATGTTGTCATGGGATGCTTGATGTATGTCATGGTTTGGACACGACTAGAGATTGCTTTTGTAGTGGGAGTTGTGTGTAGGAGTTGAGATGAATGAGAGGATGATGAAGGTATGAAGTTTTCTTCACTTACACCTATCTCCAAGTGGGAGATTGTTGGGTATATGGTAGTATATAAGGCTCAATGGGGTGTATGGGTGTGGAGAAAGGTTGCGTCGAAGAAAAACGGTGAAGGAATTGAGGTTGGGTGGCTCGAGGGGTGCTCGAGGGGTGCTCACACTTGCCCGCACTCGAGACCGTGCGCCCGCACGTCTGCTGGGGAGATACTTCAATGCTGCTGCTCGCCCGCGCGCGAGATCCCGCGCCCGCAGTGATGAGCTACAGTTTCTTCGTCATGATCTGTCCGCCCGCGGGATGTCGAGCGCGGCCGCGGGTTGACGAGCCACAAAACCGTGTGGTTTTCGGTTTTCTTTACTACTTAATGTGGGTATAAATATAAACCCTAATTATGTTTATTCATTATTCATCATACCTAAACACATATTTGATAGAGAAAAAGCTGTAGAGAGAGTTCTTGAGTGCTTTTGTAATCTTTCTTGAATATTCATCGATTCCTAGTGCAGATTCGTGGTTTTTCTCCCAGTTCTTGGGTTTCCACGTAAAACGTTCTGGTGTGTTATTTCCTTGCTTTCTTATTTGATATTCTATTATTGTTTGCTATTTTTCTTAGATTGATAGTCAATAGAACTTACACCACCTCCACCCACTCAAAAATTATCTCACCCTAACCAACTATAAAACTATCACCACCACCTCCCATCCAAAAATTGATCAACCACCCCACGACACTAACCAACTACGAAACCGCCGCACCTCATAATGGTAGTCAGGAGAAAGACGAGTTCGCAAGGGTAGTGAGTTTTGTGGGGTTTTGGGGATAGTGGCTGGTGGTGGAGGAGATAATGAAAGAGGTAAAAAAGTAACTTCACAGCATGCCACTAACATAGCAAAAACTAACGGTTTTTCGAAAATATATAAAGTGGAAGTGATTCCAAAAGAAATAGTAGAAAGTTGGTATTTATATAAAATTTTAAATAATCTAGGTATTTATTTCAAACCAAAGTGTAGTATTTATCAACAAATTTTTCTTAAAATTTTGAGGGTAGAATCACATGGCTTTGAAAATACATGATTAATCACTCCACTAGCTATATCATGAGCTTCACGCTAATTGACAAATAATTCCACTTCCCTCGATTACTATATTTTCATTTGAGATGAGATATACGCAAAAAATCCCTCTCTGAGATGAACTTATCGTAACTAGTGGTGGAGGGAACTATGGATGAATATTTTTTTGGGTAACAATTTCACAAGATCCTTCCAGACTTCTTACAAGATAGAATCCTAGAGAGCCTTGTGGACCAAATTCGAAAGGAGATAAGAAATAGAATTATCTATTCTAATATATTAAAAGGCGTGCGTAAACTAGGAATGGTGTCACGTGGCGCTTTCTCTAGGGAGTTTTAGTTCATGTAATCCATGTACAATAAAAAAAATTAAAAATTGCATAGTATAGGTTTTGATTCCGTGACCTCAAATTCATGTACTAAAGTTTTAACCACTAGACCAAGTTATATTTAGTGATATCATATCAAAGTACAATATTAATAAATGAATTTTTTCTTACCCGTGGCATAGCTCGGGCCTAATAACTAGTTTTATATGAAAATACGTTCGTAGGAGAATTAATACAGATGATAGGATTTGGATTGAGGCTCTAGCCTAATTATATGCCTTAATTGGCTTGTTATTTTCTTTCTCTAATTTTTAGGGTCCTTAGTAAGAGGTTTGTTCAAAGATATACATATATTATATATATATTTTTGTCCTTTTCAGAAAGTCAAGGTAAGGTGAATTTTCTCTAAGCTACTCTCGTACAGAGCCGCTCACATAAGGACCAACAAGCCCCATCTGCAATAATATTGAAATTCTGCTTCTACAAAGATTTGAACATTATTGGTTTTCCATGTGGGAGATAAGAATTAAGAAGTCATACTATTAGACCCAAGAATTCTTGATATACATATATTATATATACTATGTCATCGTAAATATTTATTTTAGTTCCGAATACATTCTTTTACTCTTGCTTACAAACAAATACGTTTGTAATCAACCTCAGATGGAAAAACGCCGAGAATAAACTCATCATTGAAGAAACCAAAAATGATATTATTGATAATTCATACAAACGAATAACAAATGTGTTACAAATGTAGCAACAATCCAAACAAATAACAAATATACACTAGCTACAAGTAAATAAGAATTTATTACTTGGTCTTTTAGTGCTTGAAGATCAAAGAAAAGAAGGAGAAGATCAAAGAAAATGCAACCACAGTTGTAGAAATAGGGAGTGAGAATCCTGCTCCGGCGGCCGGCGCTGGTGAAGGAGGCATCTCTTGAGCGTTAACCGCCGCAACGATTGCAAGAATGGCAGCCACAAAGAAGGTGAATGAGTTGTTGTTGATAGATTTTGCCATTGATGATGCTAAAAATGACGATGATTGCTTAGCTTGAACAAAAGCAGGAGAATAAGAAAAGATAGCTAGAGAAATAAGTATTCTGTATATCAGAGTTGGTTTTAGTTGGTTGAGTTGGGAAATATTGTAGGGGTTTATAAAGGAGAAAATAAGGGGAGAGTGGGACCCACATTTAGCAATTGACAGACTGAATACACCAGTGAGCTGAGGGCACATCCGTCATATAATATGAAAAACAAAATTTTTGGTATGAGGAAGAATTAGCTGGCTTATGATTTGGTCTTGTGAAAAATTATGAGTGACAGTCAATAATGTTCTGCTATTTGTATTTATTTTAGTACTTAACAAGTTGGGGCTAATACGCTTCATATTTGACCCGGCCTAAATATTAAATGATACATATTTAGTCAAATTTTAAAAAAGAGTTTATTAAGATCTCATTTTTTATGTACAGATTACATTTGTTAGCCAGCTTAATTATTGCTAGCTTTGAAGAAATCATCTCTCATAAAGGAAACTAAGAAAAAGAAAAGAGAAAGAAGACTTCTCTGTATATACCATCATCTAAGTTTGTTTTAACACGAACACGTACGTCGGGAAAACATGTTTAGTAAATTCACATGTATGTAATAGTCAAAAGATATAACTCTTCAGCCGTTCAGCGAGAATACAAGCACAAGTCTTTAAGAGAAACATTCAAGTAAAAGACTTGCACCTAGGGATGGGCATGGGTCCAGGACCCTACCTGGACCCTGTTGGACCCACCCTAATTTAAGGGTCTGGGTCCAACTTTTTCAGACCCTAAGGGTCCGGTCTGGTCCAAGTAAATTTTTTAGGGTCCGGGTCTTAAAGTTTTGGACCCAGACCCTACCCAGACCCGACCCTTAGACCCTAAACTTATTTAATATATACATTTTAACTTTTTTTTGAAAAAATAAATTGATTTTCTAAAAGATTAAAATCTAAACTAAAACACCAAAACACCCATTCTAAACTCTTATAGTCTTATGTAAGTTGTGTTTATTTCGTTTTATTTTCAGTTTGTATGTTTGTGTTTTTGTTTCGTTTTTTTTCAGTTTATATGTTTGTGAATTGTGTTTGTTTCGTTTTTTTTTCAGTTTATATGTTTGTGAATTGTGTTTGTTTCGTTTTTTTTTCAGTTTATAAGTTTGTGTTTGTGTTTGTTTCGTTTTTTTCAATTTATATGTTTGTGTTTGTTTCATGCGAATTTCAGATGATTATTGATATTAATAATGCTAAAAATTTAGCAAAATAAAAAAATTAGGTCTGGACCCTCTAGACCCTCCAGATCCTAAGGGTCCGGGTCAGGGTCCAATTTTTCAGACCCTTAGGGTCCGGGTCCGGGTCTGGATCTGCAAAAATATTTAGGGTCCGGGTCTAGGGTCCAGCTGGACCCGACCCAGACCCTACCCTTGCCCATCCCTACTTGCACCCACGCCCTACAGCTACATCTCTTTTACCTAGCGTGCTTCATCATACCGATTATGAGATCTACCATTATATGTACATTCTCTCGATTGAACCGTCGGCTTTGATATTATTTGTAGGGCCCACGAGTCCACCTTTAGGTCCACTATTAAAGCATATGTATAATGGTCTAGTTTTTAGTTGGTCTAGCAAATAGAAAAACTAGCTTTACTTAGTTTTTGTTATTGGGGTACTTGACCCTTGTGGTTGGTTGGTATGGATTTCCAGATCATATGCACCTTGGATGGAGTGTACAAAACGAACGAATAGCAGTCGTGTGGCAAAGAAACTAGCGAAAAAAAGGGTTGGGCCCAAATGAAACGCAGTGCATTGAAGAAAAGGGAGAAAGAGAGACGGAAGAAAGAGTTGTGAAATGCTGCACTCAACACAAAGCTAGGCCCAAGGTTACAACATGTTGTTAGTGGACCTGACGCGCGTCAGAGGCCCACTAACCAGCAAATGCTAGGCTTCCACGTAGCGGCTGCATTGTATCCATTTTACTATGATTTTATAACTTTATTTTTATATTAACAAAAACTTGTAACATTAAAAAATATCTACTATTAATAATAAATTTCCTTATAGTAACAAATATAAAATAATTTTATCTATAAATTGGGCCCAAATTTTATATATTTTACCACACTTTTTTCGATACATTTTTTTCTAATTACTCTCTCCTACCTAATATTACTTATACTAAGTCAATCTTATGTATGAAATTTCATGTATCCGTGTTTTTTAAATTGTCCTTCTTAAGTAATGAGTTCGTGGCTTTTAATTATATGTCAAGTTAACATAACTTAATTTAATGTATGTAAGCTAATTAGCACATAGTTACTAATGTCAAGTTAACTTTAATTTAGTGTTACGTAAGCTAATTAGCTTTTAGCATAATTTAATTTAACGTAATTTAATTTAACGTAATCTAATTCGCTTTTATTAATTTAAATCTTCTATTTCATATAAAAATAAACATTGGGTAGGAGAGAGAGTACATGGTGGGGTATGGTAAAAGTAGGAGAGAGAAATACAAAAACCAAGTAAGACTAGCCCACCCATTGTGAAAAAAAAAAAAAGATGAGTGGTTGGCACTTGGGAGTTTAGTGAAATGTGAGGTGTAAGAAGCTAGGATAGAAGGAGAGAGAATGAAACACTAACAAAGACCAACTAAACTATTGTACATGCTCTTAGTATGATATTCTTCGCTTTAGGTCAAGCCCGCACGGATTTGTTTTTGAATTCTTTCTCAAAGGTCTCATACTAATTTGATTGGTGAACTCTTATATCTCTGATGTGGGAATTAGGATTATACTCAACAAATTTAATCCCTAATTACTTTAATACAATATCAAGAACATGAAAAACTCTCAAGAAAACTAATAAAAAACTTAAGAATATTTCCAACCTTCTATTTATATTCATTTTTATCGATATTAACATGAGATTCCTCCTTTGCCATCATTTGGTCTAGCTTATCCTATGACGACATGTATTAAAGCAGGGGCTCTTGTATAATTTAGGGGCCCTATGTTAAATTAAATTATAAGATTGAAAATTTTTGATAAATAGGAAGAGACGAAAAATTCATTTATGAATTATTTTTTTAGAGTAGGAAGGGTTTGTTCTCTTCGGCATAAAACAACTGAATGGAACTGAACTGAACTGATCTGAATTGAATTCAATTGAATTAAATTGAATGTAATAAATATATACATAATATTTAAAAAATAATAATATGAATATTAAATAATTATTATAATGATAAGTAATAATAATGAATAATAATAATAGTATTTTGGATATTTTTAAATGATAGTTATAAATAAATAATATTAATAGTCAAAAATTAATAATAATAATTAATGATAATAATGATTATTAATAATTATTATTTTATATTATTTGTATTAATATGTTAATACTTGATGATGATATATAATAACAATAATATCTAAGAAGTAAATTAATATTATTATTTTAATAATTAGATTTAATAATATAATAATATTTAGTAATAAAAATAATGATAGGGTTGGATTGTAAAAATTACATCATAAACTGTCTTGAAGCGATTTGATTGGTTTATGGGCTAAAAAACGTGGGTTTATTTGTGCTTTGACCTAAACCATCTTCCTCCTAATAATAATGAGTAAAGCTATAATAAACAAAATAATATATAGACACAGCAACAACAACAACAACAACAATAATAATAATAATAATAATAATAATAATAATAATAATAATAGTAATAATAATAATAATACTTAATAATAGTAATGATATAAAAATAATGATATAAATAAAAATAACAATAATAATAATAATAATAATAATAATAATAATAATAATAATAATAATAATAATAATAATAATAATAATAATAATAATAATAATATAATAATAATAAAATAATAATAAGAGTAATTAGTAAAATAAATTATACCAACATAATAATAATATTTAACAAAATGGTTATAAAAGAATGAAGTTGAACTGAACTGAACTGAACTAAACTGATTGGAGCTTAACTGAACTGATTAGAGCTAAACTGAACTGAAAATAAGCCGGGGAAAACAGGCCCAGAGAGACGAAGCAAAACAACAAATAGAAATTAACATATTCGAATTGACATCTTAATATTACACTCGATAAATTTAAAAGGAACAACATATAATTAAATTTAGTTTCTTTTTTACAACAAATATAATCGGAACCTTATATTTTAAGGATCTTATACAATTGATTACCCTGCGCATGATCTTAAATGCCTTGTATTGAAGCGTGCTTTTTGCGGTTTGCCTCCTCTTGAACCACGCACTCCACTAGTTTCGTGCACCCTCCGCCATTATCTAGTCTTTGCCTATACTCACGCACTCCATATGTTTCCACTGAAATATGCGAATCATACACTGCAGATCCCTCGTCTAGTCTTCTTATAAAAGTTCTTACGTCATTTATGTGAATATGTGATCACGTACAACTTAAATGATGTAAGTTTCTTTGACCATTAAAATTTTACTTTCCACCGTATTAACATAGTCTTTATTTCAAAATTCTAAATTTAATTAGAGTATTATAAATATTTAAATATAAAGATAATATATCAACATGCTATTGTAGTGACGGCCATTGCTGCGGCTTGTGCGGGATGGACCGTGGGTCGTAGTGGGCTGGGCTGAGATTTCACGGCCCAAGACCGGACCATGAAATTCATGGGTTGAGCGGGATCGTTCGCGGGCTGAAAAGTCTTGGCCCACAACGGTCTGTTACCGATTTTCATGATTCGTGGGTCTGGTGGGCTAGACCGGGCCGACATGAGAATTTTTTTATCAAATTATTTAATCATTGAAATTATTCATTATTGTTACACAAAATCTTTAAAATGTATTAAAAATATATACAAATATTAATATTAATGAATAATTTTATTATTTTTAATTTTTTTTTTGAGTGGAACCATAGCATAGCATAGATTAAGGGAGGGACAAAGTGTCCATAAGTACATACGGAGCAACCTCCGATGGGACATGATGTTCCCAATGTTGTTCAACTCCAAAAGGAACAAATCTAGCAAGATTATGCGCTACACTATTTCCATCCCTACGAACATGGTTCCAAGCTACAACAACAAAAGATCGACTAAAGAGAAAAATATCTTCTAAAATGGAGTCCAGATCAGAGAGGTAGAAAGATCCTCTAGAGAGGCGAGAGACCAAGCTCAGACTATCAGATTCAAAAATCACCTTGGACACCGCATGATTACGAGCAAGTTTCACAGCGAAAGACAAAGCTTTACCCTCCGCAACTTCAGCCGACCACCATGCTCTAACTCGACGAGTCGCAGCCCATAGCACAACCCCACTCGAGTCCCGATCTGTAACACCCCTACCCAGCCATCTCCCACCGCAGCATCAGAATTCACTTTCACCACCCCTTTCGGAGGTGCTTGCCACACACTCGCACTTCGTGCCTGCCCTCCTACAGTGTGACCTCGCATACATGAAGTGTAGTTTACATAGTCACACTTTAATTTGCTTGCCCGCTGCACCAGAACATCATTAGCAATAGAATGGTTCTCGAACACCACTTTATTCCTGCGATACCACAAAGACCAAGCAAGAAAACCCCAGCTCACAACCCGATCCACATCAATGCTGCTCCACCCCTCAAAAATGTCCAGCATGGACATGTTCTCGACAGCAGGCAAGAGGTCACTGAGCCCCCCCAACTCCATAGCTTCCTTGGCAGTTGTGCACTCAAACAAAACATGTTGAGTTGTTTCAGGTGCCATGAGGCAAACGGGGCAGCTATCATCCTCAATTAAGTGTCTTCGCTTCAAGAGAGATCTCACAGGCAAAGTACCCGAACATACCCTCCAAATAAAGTGACGCACTTTGGGCGATACATTCAAGTTCCACAGACTAATCCATGTTTTGTGAATCGCATCAAAATTACAAGATTTACCAACCATATAGGCTGTTTTAACCGAGTAAACACCATTCTTCGTAAAGGCCCATGTAACTATATCTCTCGGCATTCTGTCACTTACAGGGATCGAGAGAATAGCCCGAGCTTCAGCATCATCGAAGTTTTCTATGATAAAATCTGTGCGCCAAGTGCGATTTGCAGCATCAATTAAATCACTCACCCACTCCACACCCTCCACTGGGGCACCCGATAGTACCCTCACTCCCTCGTTACAAACCCAAGGCTCCCCCCACACGCGAATACTCTTCCCTTCACCAACACGCCACAACAGCCCCTCCATCAACAGCACCTTCGACCCCCATATGCTACGCCATGAGTAGCTGCTCATAGGCCCCAAAGACGACTCCAAAAAGGATGAGCGAGGATAGTATCGAGCTTTCATGACTCTTCCTAACAAGGAATCCGGAACTTGAACCAAACGCCATGCTTGTCTCCCTAGGAGAGCTTCATTAAACACACTCAGGTCTCGAAAACCCATTCCACCAACACACTTGGGACTACTCAGAGCATCCCAACTCTTCTAGTGCATTTTCCGTTCCGTTCCGTTCCTCGTTGACCCCACCAAAAACGGGCCATGGCAGAGTGGATTTCCTGAATAACCGTAGTGGGGATTTCATAGACACTCATCAAATAAGTGGGTATAGCTTGCACCACAGACTTCAATAGCACTTCATTCCCTGCGCGAGAGAGAAGCTTTTCCTTCCATCCTGGAAGCTTTTTCCAAATTCTATCTTTCATCTCCGAAAAGACCCCCTTTTTTGACTTGCCCGAGTAAGTAGAAATACCTAAACGGATGCCTGTCTACAAGTCTCATAGCCAGGAAATCTGTCAACTCCTGCTTCTGCACAACACTCACCCCTCTGCTAAAAGACACCTCCGATTTTTCAATATTTATTTTTTGCCCGGATGCAGCTTCATATTTGTTGAGAATATCAACTATAGCATTACATTCCTGTCGGTTGGCTCTAGCAAAAAGCAAACTGTCATCAACAAACAGAAGATGAGAGACCTCGGGACCATTACGACTTGCTTTCACCCCATGTACCTGTTTATCTAATACAGCTCTAGACAACAGAGAAGAAAGGGCATCAGCAACCAAAATAAACAGATATGGTGATATAGGATCCCCCTGTCTCAGCCCCCGAGAGGGGGTAACAGAACCACATACAACACCATTCACCACAAAAGAATATCTGACGGAAGAGATACAATCCATGATCAACTTCACCCACGCAGCACCAAATCCCAACTTCAGCAACAAGCACCTCAAAAACTCCCATTCTACTATGTCATAGGCCTTACTCATATCCAGCTTCATAGCAATGGAACCTCTACGACCTCGGAACCTATACTTCATAGAATTAAAAAGTTCAAGGGCTATAAGAGCATTATCAGTAATCAGACGCCTAGGGACAAATGCACTCTGATTTTCTGATACAACGTCTGGTAAAATTATTTTCAGTCTATTTGCCAGAACCTTAGAGACCAGTTTATAAATAACGTTACATAAGCTGATAGGGCGGAACTCAGAAATCCTGGTTGGATTCTTCACCTTGGGGATCAGCGCCACATTTGTGGAATTTAAGTTATCCGGGGGGTGAGTGCCATGAACAATTCCAATGACAGTTTCTGCAATTTCATCTCCCACAATATGCCAGAACTTCTGATAAAAAAGAGCATGCATTCTGTCAGGACCTGGCGCCTTACTCGGATGCATCTGATGAAGAGCATTCCACACTTCTTCCTTAGTACAGGGCCGCGCAAGCATTTCATTCATCTCTGGAGTAATAAGAGGGGCCAAATTTTCCTGAACCTTGTTAATACTATCCGAATCAGGGTGAATAGTACTAAAAAGGTCACTATAATAATCACAGATAACTTGCTCAATCTCATCATCTTCCGTCTGCCAAACTTTTCCAGAATCGAATAGCCCATGAATGTAATTACGACGTTTCCTCTGCGACGCCTTATGATGGAAATACTTTGTATTTTTATCCCCGTCTTTCAGTTCCGACACCCTAGACCTCAAATGCCAGTAAGCTTCTTGCTGCTCTAAGAGATCATCTAACTCAGCTTGCAAAGCAAGACTCGCCTGATGGTCCTCCGCCGAAGACCCTTGATGCACCCGAAGCAATCTTTTTTCAAGCTTTTTGATTCGATCCCCGTAATCTGAGCACTTCACCTTACTCCACCTAGCAATATCAGAGACCACACCACTTATTCTCGCGGGCATATCACGATCTTTTGCTGCAGTCCATGACGCACGCACAAACTCCTCACAATCGGGGTCCAGAAGCCAAGCCGTCTCAAACTTTTGCTTTTTTTTATTCGCCCTCTTCTTCTTCGAAACACCCCACTAACACGAAGCAGCGAAGGTGTGTGGTCCGACTTAAACCGAGCCAAATGTTCCACAACTGCATTAGGAAAACTCGTGCACCAGGGAGAATTAGCCACAAATCTATCAAGTCGTTCGCGAATTCTAGTATGGGGGTTCTTGCCCCTCTCCCAAGTGTACCATGACCCAGAGAAGCCTAAGTCACGCAGCTCCATGTCGTTCATTACGTCCCGAAATCCAGCCACAGCAGGACGGTCAATGCCCTTTACTCCCTCCAACTCACTCAAACACAACACCTCATTGAAATCGCCCCCAAAAATGATCGGACCATCATAATCACCAAAAGTTCGCATCAAATCCCACGTTTTATGTTTAGACGTAGCATCAGGCCAGCCATACATTCCAACAAACCTCCACTGAACTCCCGTAGCTAACTTAATATCTCCACAAATATGATTATTTGAGAAGGAAACTAGATCAAAAGTAACGTTATCTCCCTTTCAGTACAACAGAGACCTCCTGAGTTCCCCCACACTATCAACACCAAAGGCACAATTGAAACCAAGTCTTGTTTTCCAATTTTTTGCAACCACACTAGCTACCATCGTTTCCGAAACAAAAACCAAATCCAGGCTATATGCATTACTCCAATGATGGAGCATTCGAACTGCCCGGGGGTTGCCCAAGCCCCGACAGTTCCAACATAACAGACTCATAATGACGGGCGGGGTTGGGTCATGCCAACCTCCGCCAAGACAGTATTCATAGCACTGCCATGCAAATCATCAAAACACACACGACTCTTTTTTGAACCTCCTTCATCAACATCACACTCATCATCAATTATCATTTTATCCAGAAGCTTTCTTTTTTCACCAGAGTGAACAACATGTTGATCATCATTCCTATTACTCCCTGACCCACTAATAAGCTTCCTCCCACTTTTAATCTTCTTTCCACCCTTGACCCGACTCCCACCATTAGCTTCAAAAACAAAATTTGGAGGGGAACTTACCGTAGCAATGCCGACTGGATCGTGAGTTTCCTGGATACCCGTAGGAGGGATGGGCTCCAACGTGTCATGGCCACCCATATATGGTGAATCCGTAAGGCTCCCCACTATCGCAGGCACCTGAACTTCAGTCTCCACCGTCCGGTTTCGGGCCCCCACCTGACTAGCCAACATTGGTTCATTGAATCTGAGCGCTTTCGAGCAGGAAAGAAAATTTTTTGCCTCCTCATGCAGCTTCAAACGCCCATTCCTAGGCGAAGCCCGAAGCCAAAGACCCCATTGTTTATCCTCCTCCCTAGCATCATCTCCCAGTACCGTACAGTCACGCTCAATGTGGCCAATGATCCCACAACCATAACAGAATATTGGTAATCTCTCATACTTTATTTCTATCAAGGCAACCTTACCATTCGAATTACGCAACTTCAGAATTCGACGTAAGGGTTTTGTGATATTGAGCATGATCTTAATCCGCGCCGACTTATCCCATTCAATTTTGTCATATTCAACCTCTAAAACAGTACCAATCCTAGCACCAATTGCACCTACATGATTTTTCGAACGCATATCCAATGGCAGGTTATATAGGCGAATCCAAAAAGGGCAATGTGTCAGTCAAATATCAGAGGGTTGGATACCACCCTCAATCTCGTTCATCATAACAAGGTGTTGATCAAAAGTCGCACTACAAGAATGAATGCCAATTGCGACCAACCTTAACGACCGTGCGGAAATCCGGTCGTAAAATGGTACCAATTACATCGAGTTTTTAAAGCCGTCGTAGATATTAAGGTTATTTTGCAACGAGTCTTAAACTTGATGGTAAACGCTTACACCTGGTCGTAAAAAGTCTGAATTTGTGCGAAAAAACTCAAGCGGGAGCTTTCCCGGTTTTTTAATTCTTTTAACGACCATATAGTTAGTAAGTACAACCGAACAACGGTTGCAAAAGACTATTAAACTAAAAAAATATTATTAGTTT
The DNA here is from genome assembly GCF_026745355.1 of Beta vulgaris subsp. vulgaris. Classification (NCBI taxonomy): domain Eukaryota; kingdom Viridiplantae; phylum Streptophyta; class Magnoliopsida; order Caryophyllales; family Amaranthaceae; genus Beta; species Beta vulgaris. The sequence goes on along the minus strand of NC_079204.1, from coordinate 49,162,172 downwards.
GCTAATCCCCAAAAATTAAAAAAACCCTACAGTACTATTCCATTGCGGTTCCTTATTCTGAGCTTCTTCACTCGCGAAGTCCTCTGTTCATCTGAATTCCTCCAATTGGTGAATTGTTTGTTCAGATTATCTGGTAAGTTTCTCCGTCCTTCATGCTATAAAGCCAAAATCAGATGTTTTCTTTTGTTTTTTTTCGCCGAAATTGACGTTTCTTCATGTTTTTGTTGTTCTTCCATTGGCGAGAAGAGTGAGCGGTTCTTGGAAGGATTCAGGGCATCAGATTGAGGGGAATTAGGTATTATTCTTCGAGTTTCAAGGCATAATTTTGGTTTAAATGTTTTCATAATCTTGGCTGATGTTCGTTTAAGATTAGAATTTGGCTGGTATTATGTTTGTTAGGTTTTATTTAAATTTCATCAAACGAACATAATCTTAAATCTTAAACTGGAAGAACATTGTCGAATTTGGCTGGTATTATGTTCATTTGGTTTGATTTTTATAGAATTTGAGTATCATTAATATAACGCAAGATGCTACTCTGTTAAATCATTTACTCTTCTTCTATTACTTATTTTGATGAATCTGTTAAATCTAATCAGCAGCTTCTGTAAATCATGAATTCATCTCTAAGTCTAATCCACTTGTATATATTTTCACACCCTATTAAAAGAAACTTTTGACTTCCAAGAGCAACAAAAAGTTTAGATGCTGAGTAGAGTAGTGAAAGAAGGCACAATATATCACATTGTTAAACATACCACCCTTATATTCGTTTGTCTCCATATCTTCTTCAGAAATCAATTATAACTTTTATTTATAGTCCATCGGTTTGTAAGAAAAAATTGAAATACTTGTCAATCAATTTTATGGTCTACTAGGTATTATCATTTTGACCATTGATATATTAGTATAAGAAGTTGATACATACCTTAAAAATATATTTAAAATGATCTAACCAGATTCTTTGTGGTAATGTTTTTATACATATTAGTTTGTGAGATGATGTGAAATATGTGAAATCTAATGAAGTATATAAGAACTAATGTTTAACAGATTATCAAGATTCTTCTGTTAAATCATTTCCAAGCTTCTATTTTACTCTTCCTTTGTTACTGATTTTGATGAAGAATTGCTCCTTATTGCTCCTTCATTGTTAATGCTAGCTAATGATGATTCTTTAATGATGGAACCTAAGCTATTAAAACGTGGGAGTGAAATGAAATCTGTGATAGCTAATAATCATGATCATGGGACTAGGGGAATTTAGTTGTAGAATTAGGATCAATTTCATGGTTCAGATTGTGGATTCTTAAAGATTAAGCCGAAAAAACTTGTCTCTAGTTAGGTGTAAAATGTAAACTAATAATTTGGTAAACTGATTTTGTATTGTCCAGCTCGTAGAGTGATGCACTATTCTGAATTTTATATGACATATATACGGTAAGTACAGGGATATTTTAAAAGGGAAGGTGTTTACAAAAGCTACTAAGTTATATTTCCTTTTGTGTTGTGTCTCTTTTCTAGTTGGCAATATTTATTATCTTATTATAAGAAAACATTACATTTGTTTGTTCAGAATACAATGGCGCCTTGTAAGGAGTGGATGAAACTTTCCCGAGATGATCGTTTGAATGTTGCATATGAAATAGGTGTTGAAAACTTTTTAAAATATGCATTTGAAAAGTCGGGAAAAATAGAAAAGATTAAATGTCCTTGTGTAAAATGCTTAAATGCATCATTTCAATCTCTAAATATGGTCAAAGATCACTTATTAACTTATGGAATCGTCGAGGGTTATACATTTTGGTATCACCATGGGGAAAGAGTTGGGGAGGATACCTTTGAATCACAATCTAGCGAAAAAGTAGGAGATGATGAGTTATTAGATGATGATAACGAAAATGAGATGGATACAATACTTAGCGATTTTTTTCCTAATTATAGTGGTTTTGCTGAAAATGACTCCTCTAGTGAATTACGGGATGAAGATCCGAATGATGATGCTAAGAAATTTTTTAGATTGTTTGATGATATGCAAAAGCCATTATTTGAAGGTTCTAAGTCCTCAAGATTGTCAACAATTGTTAACTTGCTTCATGTTAAAACTCTTGGGAGGTGGAGTAATGACTCATTTACTATGTTATTGCAATACTTGAAAGATCATTTGTTACCAAAAGACTCAACTCTTCCTACTTCCTATTATGATGCAAAAAAGACCACTAAAGATTTGGGCCTTTCATATAAAAAGATTGATGCTTGTGTTAATGATTGTATGTTGTTTTGGAAAGATGATGAACAATTAGAATATTGCAAAATTTGCAATGCTTCTAGGTGAAAGCAAGGTAAGAATAGTGGGGAAATTAGAACGAAGGAAAATGGTAAAAGAATACCTGAAAAGGTCCTCCGATATTTTCCGCTTAAGCCAAGAATTCAACGTTTGTTCATGTGCTCTAAGACAGCTCATCATATGAGATGGCATCATGAAAGGTCTATTAAAGATGGGGTTATTGAGCACCCCGCAGATGGGAAAGCATGACAACTTTTTGATGGGAAAAATGAACTTTTTTCTTCTGAATCTCGTAATGTTAGGTTAGGGCTTATAAGTGATGGATTTAATCCCTTTTCTAATGTTGCAAAACCATATAGTATTTGGCCTGTGATGCTAGTTCCATACAATTTGCCTCCTTCGATGTGTATGAAACCTTCTAGTATGCTATTGTCAATGCTTATACCTGGTCCAAAGGGTCCTAGCGATGCTATTTATGTATATTTGCAGCCTTTGATAGAAGAGCTTAAAGAGTTATGGGAAGTTGGTGTTGAAACTTATGATGCATCAAAAAAAGAAAATTTTAAAATGCATGCGGCTTTGCTGCAAACTATCAATGATTTTCCTGCTTATGGAATGTTATCGGGATGGAGTACCAAGGGGAAGAGAGCATGTCCTTGTTGTCATAAAGAAACTTCTTATATGTGGTTGCCTAACTGTTTTAAGCATGTCTATATGCGTCATCGACGCTTTCTTCCTATTAATCACCCATGGCGAAGGAAGAAAGATGTTTTTGGAAAGAAAGAAAAAGGAGAGGCACCTAAGCCATTATCAGGGGAGGAAGTTCTTGAACAAGTTAGAGATCTTGAAGGTATATGTTTGTCCAAAGATCCCACTAAGAAGACGAAAGTGTCACATAAGACCAGAGGCGATAATTGGAATAAGAAAAGTATTTTCTTTGAGTTGCCTTATTGGAAAACACTTTTATTGCGGCATAATTTAGATGTAATGCACATTGAAAAGAACATATGTGATATTATTCTGGGAACCATCATGAACATTAAAGGACAAACTAAAGACACAGCTAATTCTCGTTTTGATATGGAGGGATTAGGTATAATGCCAAAGCTACATCCTATTTCAAAGGGTGACAAAATTGAATTGCCCCCCGCACCATACACACTATCTAAGAGTCAAAAAGAGATACTGTGTCGTTTTTTAAAAGAGTTGAAAGTTCCCGATGGGTATTCTTCTAATATTTCTCGATGTGTAAATGTAAAAGATTGTAAGATTTCAGGATTGAAGAGTCGTGATTGCCATGTCCTGCTACAAAGTATACTTCCTCTTGTGATTCGCGGTCTTTTGGTGAAAGATGTATCTGAGCCTTTAGTTGAGCTATGTCAGGTTTTCGGTGTGCTCTGTGCTAGATCTGTGCAAGTTGAACATCTAGAGAAAATCAAAGCCCAAATTCCTTTGACTCTTTCTAAGTTAGAAGCATGGATGCCTCCTTCTTGTTTTGATGTCATGCTTCATTTAAGTGTCCACCTAGCTGATGAGGTAATTCTTGGCGGTCCTGTCCATTTTCGTTGGATGTATCCTGGGAAACGATATCTCCATAAACTCAAGTTATATGTGCGTAATAAAGCACGTCCAGAGGGCTCAATAGCGGAGGGTTATATTGTTGATGAGTGTATGACTCTATGCTCAAGGTACTTAGATGACGTTGAAACAAAATTTAATCGTCTTGAGCGTAACTATGATGGTGATGATGATACCGCCAGGAAACTATCTATATTTTCTCACCCTGGAAGGCCCTTAGGGGGCGGAAAAACCAACAATCTGGACGTATATGAAAGAGAGCAGGCTCACATCTATGCTTTAAAGAATTGCACTGAAGTTGACCCATTCTATAAGTGAGTAGTTAGAACATTTGTTTGATGTTTCAATTTTTTTATATTTATTTTTAACTAATTACTGTCCAACATAGAGAATATGCTGAAATGATAGCACATGAAGGAGTTGAACTTTCCCAACATCAACGAGATGTGAACTTTGTGAGTTGGTTTAGAAAAAAAGTAAGTTTTCATTTCCGGACAAGTTTTATCTTTGACTTTGATAATTTGAAATTGCATTTTGATCGTTATTATGTGTATTTTCCAGGTTGAAAAGTTGGACGAACAAAAAGCATGTCCTTATGGGGAAGAATTTCTAGCTTTAGCACGTGGTCCTATATACAGTTCTAGGTCTTTTAGTGGTTATGTCACTAAGGGATTTAGGTTTCATACATTACACCGTGATAGAAACTTGAGAACACAAAATAGTGGAGTAGTGGTGTTGGGTGAACTGGTGAGGAAAAAGAGGCCTTAGATTTATGGGGCATTGACAGAAGTAATCGAGTAGAGTATTTGGGGGGTAATTACGTTGTATTTTTCCGGTGTGATTGGTATGATGTGCTTGATTCCAAGAAAAGGAATTAATGTGGACAAATTTGGGTAGTTAGTGTTGATACACAACGGAACCTCAAAACAATGAACCCTTTGTGCTAGCTAGCCAAGTGTCACAAGTGTTCTATGAGTATTTGTAAAAAAGGTAACTGGCTGTTGCAGTAGACAAAAACCTCGAGTTACATATGAGTTGGCAGTGGAGAAAGACAATGATTCTCAAAGCATGGAAATCTTAGATGATGCCGAGGATGCGTATCAAGAACGTGAATCTTTTGGTTTTGATCTGCATCGACATACACGCATAACGAAATGAATGATGAACATAGGGTTGACATGGAAACTGAGATTGTTGAGATAGTTGATGCTGTGGTAATGAAGAAACGAAAGAGAAAAACTTAGAGATCCTTAAAATATTATTGTTTTAAGATGGATTATTATTAGATTGCAATATTTCTTTTCCTTTATTTTTGAACAAAATAATATCTAAATAGTGTTTGGGAAGGTTATGTTTGTTGCTTAGAAATAGTTGACAAGGGCTAATGTTGAAATAATTTATTAGTTCTTGCTTATTTATTGGTGCTGAAAGTACTAGTTGCTAAAATAAAATTGCACAACTTTGAGATTTTAGTGTTAATGATCTGGTAAATCAATGGAATTTAATAAGTACTACTTTCTTTATTTTTGCATTGTATTAATAATATGTATCTAAGTGTTATTGGCCATATTGGTTAGGCTCCTGTGTTGTCTAGGGGAATTGCACACTCAATTTATGCTGCTGGTAGCCTGGTAAGTGATTTAACGTGTTTGATGTGGCTTATTATTTCAGCGTCACGACTGAGGTAGAGGTTTCATCATGTCTCTAACTAGTTCAATACTTAATCAGGCTTCTCTCAGCTTCTCCAGCGGCTTATTCTTCTGATCTGAGTTCCACGTTGTCATTGACCAAGAGTTCCATCCCTCTGGTTTCAGTCGTCCAGGTTAGATTTTCTGCCCTTCTCTCCTGGTAGTTGTCCATGTTTCAATTGCATAGGTACTCAATGTTTCATTCTATGGATTTAGTATTATTCGGAAACACTAATATGAGATTTATGATTGGATTTTTATGAGTGATCAACTATTATGAAGGGCATTGAACTGAAATTAATTATATTATATTCTTAGATTTGGCAAGAGGGTGAGGGTCATGACTAGTATTTTCTCACAATTATTGATTATTTTTGGGGTTATGGTTAAGTTTGTTGCTTTGCGTTACCTTGACTGTAAAGGGGCTGTAGGAGGGTGTGTGTGTGTGCAGGCTGCAGGAAACGGGGGTGTGTGTGTGTGCAGGCTGCAGGAAACGGGTGTGTGTGTGTGTGTGCAGGGGCAGCGGGAAAGGGGGGTGTGTGTGTGCAGGGGCTGCGGGAAAGGGGTGTGTGTACAGGGGAGTGTGTACAGGGGCTATAGGAGGGGGTGTGTGTGCAGGGGCTGCGGGAAAGGGGGGTGTGTATAGGGGCTATAGGAGGGGGAGTGTTTGCAGGGGATGCGGGAAAGGGGTCTGTGTGTGCAGGGGGTGCAAGAAAGGGGTGTGTGTGTGCAGGGGCTGCGGGAAAGGGGTTTGTGTACAGGGGCTATAGGAGGGGGGGTGTGTGTAGGGCCTGCGGGAAAATTCCACGACAGACGAGATCAAGACAAACGTGGAGAACGGGGTTATCACTGTGAAATCAGTGGCTACCTCCTACATCACTAAAGGTGCAATCTGCGTTTGGTGTGTCATAGTAGCAAATAGCAATGTTGCATACTTGCATCAGTGCATGTGTACGAATAATGAATGAGCAGCCTAAAAGCAAAGCTGTGATGATGATAATAATAATAATAGAATGAAAATATATATGCTAAGCTTGCTCTGCATATCTCATCTTAACATGAGGTAGATCAAACCTGCAGCTTGTTCACATCTCCTTTTAAGACCTGAAATACTCGTCAAGATCTATAACTCAGCAGATAGATAAGAGGAAATACAACTGTACAAGGCTCAAGAGACCGAAGTAAAATAAAATCATACAACTCTAGTCAAAATTATCCATAACTCAACCTGTAGAGAGAATTACCTTTTTAATTCCAATCATGCTCAACCTGTCATCAATTCCAACAGCAAGAACATCACCCACCTGCACGATGAAATCTTACAGTTGGAGCAATAAGGCCTCCAAAGACAATGATCCCTGCTATAAATGAAAAGCTCGTCAAGTATAGCTGCTTCAATGTCTTAGGAGTCTGCATTAAAAAATAAAGAACACGTAAAAAACTCAAACCCCCAACTTCAAGAAACTTAGGAGGACTTATAAAGATGAAGAGTTACAATTAATACAAAGACAAGGAAAGGGAATGTGGTACATGGAAGAAACATCTGCATTTCCAATCTCAATACATCATCTTTCCCTAATAGTCTGATACATATTCACAAACAGAAGTTCAAAACAGTGAAGTATATGAGCTATAATGTGTACTTGATAAATGACCATTTATGTTCAGGTGGTTGTAGTCATAAATGAATCCGGAAAACTTCGGTGAGTCTCTATCAAAATGTAAGGAGGGTAATAAAATACCAATATTGGTTCATACATAGCTCATAAAAAATGCACATTATATGTTCCTTCCATAACATAAACTCCTACTATCAGAAATTTCTAATCTACAAGATTAAAAAAAACTAGTACAGAAAAAGAACAATTACTAATTCATCCTCTAATAGTGTTTTAGATAAGTCCAAACCTCAGGTGAAAAGCGTTCTTTGTTAACTTATCCTGCCTTTTCTTTTCCAGACAATTCAGTCACCAGAGTACAACAGTTTTGTTCATTTTGTTATGTTGTTTAACAAACTGGCAATTAATCAGCAGGAAATTTGTAAAATATTTGGTGCGTTAAGCTGATAAGGAAGCAGGAAATTTCTAATTTTTTGGATTAGTTTTGCTGTTTGGACTATGGTTTTAAATCTTGGATCCGGTTGTGATCCCAAATTTTATTTCTTGACATGCCACTAACCAAAAGTAATACATGGACAGGTTAAGTTTTCGTGTACGTCATAATGACACTAGGTGGGAAGAAGAACATATTTCTGGCACCTGGAATACTTGGTAAAAACCGTGGCAAAGGACTAAAAGCTACATTATTTTCGAGTGTGAATGCAAAACCCCCTTCTTCGTCCACTTTAGGTGAAACAGTTACTTCCCCTAGGGTCACAAACCATGTACATGTTACTTCCTTAACTTCAAATTTAAATGTAACTAATGGAAGCCAAATGAACCAACGGACTACTAATGAGGAAATGGAAAAGGAGCTTACTTCCGTTCCTTCAACTTTATCTCTTGATGAGGAGATAGACCATGATGATTTCTTACAAAGATCCATCAATAATGATGCAATTAGTAAGTTTCTTGATCAAAGTTCTTCACAAGATGCCTTGAGGATCCAGGAGGAAGGTATGAAATTAACTTTGAACATCAAATTGTTATAATTCAAGTTTTAATTCTTTATATCCCATTAATGATTTTTTGTTGCTTTATGGAAGTATCCACCCCTACTGTTAGGAAGAGAAATAGGAGACCGGATGCAAAGCCAAGGGGTGTTAACAAGTGCAAGAAAGTGGGAAATCTTAAAGAAGGTGAGAAATTAGAGGTGAATTTTTATAATAGTGGTCCAGTTGGAGACAACCATAAGGAAATGACAAGGCACATGGGCAAAATTGTTCGAGATCGCTTAATTTGTCCAGTTAGAGTGCATTCATGGAACGAGATAGATGATAGTGCAAAGGAGCATATGTGGCAATTAGTTGTGGTAATGCTAACTTGACCTTTATATGGCATATATAGTAATTGCATACACAACTTTGTTTTCATTAATTTGTATTCCAAATTTTTTCTTTTGCAGGAAATGGCTTTGAATTGGACCGTACAATAACCCTTTGCCATTTGAAAAGATTATGGCAAAACTGGAGAGGGATCTTGATGCAGAATTCAATAATCAAAAAAGGTGGTCCGGAAAATGCATTAAAAGAAACGCCAAATGATCTAACAAAGGAGGATTGGGAGTGGTTGGTGAAAGAGCATTTTACAAGTTCCAATTTCAAAGTATGTCATTTTCTTAATATTTAGCAATTTAGTATGTCATTTTTGTAACAATTAACAACTATTTTGCTCAATAGAGGTTTAATTACTAACATATACTTTGTGGTTGTAGAAAGTCAGTTCTAGAAATTCCGAAAATAGAGGAAATTTAACAATGCCTCATCGCACTGGTAGCATGCCATTCAGACAAGTAATTTGGGATGATATGGTAAGATTTTTAATTTATAGTCTTTTCTTTATATAATGCTCCTTTGATGGTTTGATTATTTTATATGAAGGGAGGTAAAGAAGGGAAGGAACCGCCTCCAATATCAGCTGTTTTTAAGAGGACAAGGAAAAGGAAATCTGGAAATTTAGATGAAGATGAGGATGGCAAATATGTATGTAATATTTTCACAAATGTTCTAAAATTTCCAAAATAATGTTTATGTGAGCTCACAATAAACTTTTCTTTTTTGTGTTTTATTATTTTAGAATGAGATAGTTAACGTTGAGAAAGAGAATACATCCCTATCACACTTTGAAGTTGTCGAAAAATGCTTTGGGGAACAAGATCGTGGTAGCGTTGTTTGCTTTGGTTTTGGTGTAACACCTAAAGATGTAAGAGGGCCTTTACCTAGTAGAGTTGAACTTATGGCACGTATCCAAGAGAAGGAACGAGAAAATGTTGATCTTAACAAAAAAATAGATGAAATAAAGGAGGACTACGGCAAAAAGATGAATGATATGGCAAAACAATTAAGCATGTTAATGGAAGCTCATGTTCAACGAACTAGTGGTCGGGACCAAGATATGCATAATGTTTCAGGTGACTAATTTATAAGCTCCTTCATTCATTTTAATATCAGCTTGTTGGTGACTAATTTACTAATTCATTTCTGTATAGTAGCTCCCATTCCCCAAAGAATGAAATTTAACAGATTATAACAAAGCACTCAATGAGATAATTCAGATAAATATGCGAGACTTACTGTAGTAGCACTAAACAGAATAGCCTACCTTCCGAAACTTAATGGTCTTATCATTGGTAGACAAAAAAACAGTGCACTTACCACATCAACTTCCATATCTGAAAGCACAGACCTCATCTGCTGCTCAGCCACAATGTCCTCCGGCAACAAGTGAACACCCTATATAGAAGCAAAAGAAGTTCAGTTTCAGTAACAAACAAAGCACCATCAAATTAAGATATTAGAGAATCATAAGTACTGAAAACTGAAAAGTCAAAAGTAATTCTTCTAGGTGACAATAGCACCATAGGTAGCCTTCTATAAATACCATTGCTAAAGCATGAATTGGCTACTTAGGTGAATTTACTAAGCTTGGATCTTTTAATACTAAGATTGAAGTGTAAATGAGCACCAAGAGATTATTATCCCATAAACAATTGAATGATTGAAGGATTGATCCCTTCACCAATCACAACAAGTCTAATAAACCAGTATTCTGAGCAGTGATAGCAGTGATGACAGTAGAGCAATAAGCCTAAATATAAGAGTGTAAAAGAAGAAGAGACCTGAACCCCAACAGGTACAAGTGAGTTCACCTGTCACTTCCCGGGTATGAAATATTATATTCTCCTAATATTAGCAATACAAATCTATCCTCTTCGCCTAATTTTTGCCTTTTCACTTGATTCAATGTATTAACTTAGGAGTTCATAGCAACTATGTTTTAAAGAATACTTAAATTATGGTTGTTGATATTGCAAGTTGAGAAACAAATGATTGAACAAAATAATTTCTGTACAAGCTATATGTTTCTCAGAGAGCAATTGATCATGTTTAGCAGCACATAAAGGTAGTCTACAGATTCTCTTTTTATAGTCCTGGATTTCATGAGCAAATCTCAAATTGGAGAATAATATCGTCTTTGGGTTCCCTTAATGGGGACTTTATATTCTATGTATATTTGTTTTTCATTTGTTAAGGGATCTTTGTAATTTACAGATTCAGCATATGAAGTTTGGGAGGGGGAGGGGATAACATTTAATGAAAAGCTTTTGCCACTACGTGTGTGCTTTTGTTGGAGAAGCTAGTTAGTATTTTCCATGGTTACTTCCTTCCATTTCTTAATGCCTCTATCATATTTTATTACTTATTAGACATTAGTAGGATGTTTAGTAATTATTTAAGGTAGTCTTTCTAAAACAAGTTGCAGAGAGCGATTATGGTTGTCTTTTATGTGTTAAAAGTTTATACATTGTAATTTATAATTTGTTACGTTTTGTTTTAGGGGATTAGCAGCAAGGCGACTCGTGATTGGGCGAAACTAATAGTAGCAATGACATGTGGAGGAGATCCTTGCGTGGAGCTTGAGTTGGAGTATGGACTAACATTGCGAGTTATGACATTTTCTACAATGTGGAAGAACTACAATAGTTATGGTTTTTTTAGCTTGTGAAACTTTTGACAGATTCTCTAGACTTTTTTATCGTATTGAACCGTTGGCTAAGATTGTAGATACTTTTGTTATTGGTACTTGTGTTTCGACATCTATATATGTACTTATGAATTATGTTTTATCACGATATTCAGAGTGAGTGGTATATGGTTTACAGGTAAATATAGTGAATGCAAAACAAGAATGGTTGCAAAATTTAACAATTTGGTCTGGCAAAAAATGAAATAAATGCCGTCGTAAAAAGGTGCTATGAAAATCATTTAATAAAAGAACACCGACAAGAAGTATGGTCGTAAAATGGGTTGCCAGAAATGCATGAAAAATAATTGCGACAAGAAATATGGTCGTTAATGGTGTAATAAAATAGTTTCAAGAGTATAATTGCGACCGGAAATTAGTCGTAGTTAAGTGAACAATGACTTCCAAAAATGAGATTTACGACAAGAAATTCTGGTCGTAAAAAGAATCATTTGAATTTTCAAAAACTGAATTGCGACGGTAATCTCGTCGCAGATACACAACGTTTTGCGACGAGCTTTTCGCCTCGTCGTAAATACTCAATGACGACGACCCATTATAACTGGTCGTAATATTTTTTGCGACGGCGCCTTTTGCGACCGCGGACGACGGTACGGTAATCTCGTCGTAAAAGGCTTCTGCGACAAGAAACAACTCATTAACAACAGGATTTCCCGTCGTTGATGAGGGTTGTTCTTGTAGTGTCCACGGCCTGCCATCGAGGACCTTTTCTCTATCACGAGGGGAAGCAAATTGAATAACAAACAATCCATTCTCGATAGGGCGAAACAAGGCATGCTTCGAAATCGCCCAAATCTGGTTCATGGTTTTCTTAAACGCCTCAAAATTATAAGGTCTTTCCGTCATAACTCGACCCACAATCGCCAAATCAGTATTTGACGAACCATCCGAAACAGGCAGTTCATCAAGGACCACCTCTTCTTCCTCTTCCGCTGTTATTCTAAGATGGGAACACTTTAAAGCTATGTCATCAGCCATAGGTACGATCAAAATTCACCGATCCCTAGGTTAGGGACCAACCGCTCGCCCTACGAGACTACAGACTCCCCCTCCATGACTCTCCTAAACAAACCCTAGCGCAGGGACTCTTTGCACTTTATTTTTAAATTTGATTGAATTATAATATGCAATTTGATTAAAATATATACAATTTGATTAAAATATACACAATTTGGTTCAATATTTACTTGGATTGGACTGACCTAGTTCATGAGTCGGGTTGGACCGATTTCATCGTCCGGGCTGGGCGGTTTTAGTAGTGGGTTGGGCTCAAGAAATCTGACACACGACCCACTTACCAATTTTACGGTTCGAGCTGGGCTGGACCGGACTTTTTGCTAACCCGACCCACACAGCCCACAAGGTGGACTGGGCTGGATTGGCCCGCATTGTTGGCCATCTCTATTATGGATGGCTTGTGATTTATTTATTTTTTTTTTTTTGGAAGAATGGATGGCTTGTGATTTTATTAGTACACATCCTCTACTTTCTTACTTTCAAAATTCTATTTTGACATTTGTCAACTTAAAGCTTTGATAATCAATATATATCTATAAATCTATAAGTATTTTGAAAATATACATTTAGATGAATTCAATAACATCTTCCGTACGAAGTTGATTTTTTTCCAATGTAGTAATAGTCTAATATAAGATTACAATATTAGTACTCCTTCTGTTTTTTTTTTATCATTCTCACTTTCCTGTGCGCGTCTTCCAATGCACGTTTTAAAACTTAAATATCTTTCATTATATATTAGTAAAAATTATAACGATTGAATATTAATAAAGTATTAATTGAGACGAATCAAACAAGACCCCACATGACTATGTTTTTTCTTATAAATTGAGAACATTTGAGAAGATTCTCTCTATGCATGAATAGTGTTAAGATTCCAAGTGAGAAAGATAAAAAAAAACAGAGGGAGTATATGAATAATGCAAAAGACAAAATGGTACGATTAAAAGTTGGAGGAAAGCACATAATAAAATCTATGAACTCTAACATTGATGAGAAACTTAATATAGTGCCTTTATTTTTTTTTGGATGTAATACAATTAATCTTTTTGATGAGTGGATTAAGATGATGAAATATTACATTAAATAAAAAACGAAGACAAATTCTCGAGCATGTTTGAGTTAAGGATAGCGCTTTACTAATTTAGGGTTTAATAGATGTAACAAAGACAATGAACATGACTCAAGATGGTCAATGGTGATATATATATATATATATATATATATATATATATATATATATATAATAATATATATATATATATATATATATATATAATGACGTCACATGTATCCATCCCTCCCCCACGCAATTAAATGAGACATTAAACAATAAAAATGTGTGTTTTAAGTAAGACTCGAACTTGATAACCTCTAATTTGATGTGCTAATGCACTAACCAGCTATACTACAATGCTCATGTTGGTGTTTGGGGGAGGGGGAGAAATCATTTAAAGACAAGTATTTCTATTTTTGAAGACTTCAAATGCATATGAGTAAATAATCCGGCACGTATGACTCGGGACAAAAACTGATTTATCTTATTAATAGGCCAATGTTTTTCATCTCAGGCCTTCCTACGCCCTATTAAATTACATGTATATTGTATCATCATATTCATAAACAATTCACCTAAGGAAACTTAACCAACCCAAATGTAATTTTAAATTTTTAGGTTAAACTTATCTACAATTGAAATTTTTAGGTTAAAAAAAAAAGTTTGTTTTGAAATGATGAAAATAGACAACATAGATATAAGTCTAAATCATGTCATAAACAACTTCTATACCAACAAAATTCAATAGGATAGTTTGATTTACCCTAACATCTTTGTAAAATGAACACAAGATAGAAATCATATTGATGCTCAATTCAAAATGAAAAATTCTCCAGGAATAAACTCGTCAAATTAAGGAAACAAAAAAAAACATTACACAATATTCGTACAAACTAAAACCAAATATGTTACATATGTGATATGTACTGATACTCTGATAGTAACATTCCAAATAGATAATAGATGTATACAACAACACAACAAAAATAAATTACTGGGTACTTTAGTGCTTGAAGATCAAAGAAAAGATGGAGAAGAAGACAGAGAATGCAACTACAACGGTTGAAACAGGGAGTGAAAACCCTGCTCCGACATCCGGCGCTTGTGATGGTGGCATCTCTTGAGCGTTAACCGCCGCAATAAGGGCAAGAATGGCGGCGACGAAGAAGATGAATGAGTTGTTGTTAATAGATTTTGCCATTGACAATAAATTGATGGTTGCTTAATTTCAACAAAAACCAAGAGAAACACAATAGATAGCTAGAGAACTAATTAACTCTGTATGAAGTTATTAGTTGGTTTTAGTTGATTAGTTGTGAAACTGTGAGGGGGTATATAATGGCCAAAGTAAGGAGAAAGTGGGACCCACAGAAAGTAATTGATAGAATGGTTACACCATTGCGATGATGCCACGTAGTGAAGCTGGAGGAATTGATTGAGTTTATGAATTTATGATGGCGTATATATGGTGGAAGAACATGAGTGACAGTCAATATACATTTGTTAACCAGGTCAATTCATGCCAACTTTGAAGAAGTCGTCTCTCATATAGAGAAAGAAAAAGGTAAAGACGACGAAGACTTCTCTGTTTTTACCGTCATCTAAGTTTGTTATAACTTTTTACAATCTGCTTGGTAATTATGGAAATAGTTGGAGGAAGTCTTTTATTTCGAGTTGTTGAGTAGTTCTTCATGGTTGGTTATGTATATCGCAAGGTTTTTGTTAGTTGGTGAAGATAATTAACACTTTCTAATCAATGTGAACAGGGCCGTAGTTGTGGCCTTGTGGGTGTGCAAAGAGCCCCTCCACATAGTGTCCTGTTCAAATTTTTTTTGGTTTTATTTGAAAGGGCCCAATTTGAAATATAACATGTTTTGTATAAATGGCAAACGCTCCACATCTTCATATCCAGACTTCCTAATTCACGCTATCCCCTATCATCTTCCTCGGTATCTTTCACAAAAAATTCAACCTCCACATCTTTAAATTTAGTATTGTCATCAATACTTTTTCATAATTATCAATAATAAAATCAATCCATCACTTAGTATTGATTATGTCAACTCTCTATGAAAAATTTTGTGGTCCTTTTCTCTCACTAAGGGGGCCCAATTTTTATTATAGAACAGGGGTCCATAGATATCCAAAACGACCCTGAATGTGAAGAAATAAAGTTTAGAACTTTTACAAAAAAATTTACTGCTCAAGTAAGCAAAAATATATTTGCTTTATTTTCTCTAATACCTCAATAATGGCGCCTCTATTTTCCAGCCTAACATAGGAAACTTTACATCAATATATATACAAACCATAACCAATCAAAATTGAGAGAAAAGTACAACAGTATATAAGCTAAAAGACAAAGAGCAAAAAGTTATCCTAGGTGTTAGTGGGAGTAAAAGGTTAGATAACTATATAAAGTGTTGTAAAGGGTGAAAATAAACACTATTTAGAGCCACTAATTACTTGTTAATACTAATTTCTTCACCCCATAGTTGAACTTTGTCTATGACGCAAAGACCTAATTGGAAACATATAATTGTTTAAGCTTCAGAGAGAGACTTTGTCAAGATATCTGCTAGTTGTAGGGAGGTTTGATTTAGGTTGTGCTGATGAATCCCTCTTCAATGTCCTCCCTTACATAATAATAGTCAAGTTTCAAATGCTTTGTCCTTCCATGATATATCGAATTATGAGCGATAAAGTGTGCAACCTTGTAGACAAAATACAAAGTGACAAGATGAGGAATGTATATATATAGTGAGATCTTCAATAATACTATTTATCTAGACCAGTTTACTGGTAATTTGGGACATGGATCTGTATTCAAATTCAACTGAAGACTTGGAGACAGTTTTCTGTTTCTTAGTTTTCCAAGAGATGAGAGATCCACCTAAAAACACACAATAACCTATGAGAGACCTTCCACTGAAGGCACATGGTCCCCAATCAGCAGCATCACAAAAGCCAGTCATGGTCAGGACAAGACCAACTGGATAAAACAAACCCTAGGATGTAACACCCCGACGGAGTGTTACATAGGATATGCTTCCATTTATATACTTAACAACATGCATGGCAGCATCCTAGTGAGGTTGTCTAGCACAACTCATGAATTGACTCAGTTGTTGTACTAAGTATGACATGTTCAGGTATGATAAGGTTAAGTTCGAGATGTCTACTTATAAGTCTTCTAAACTGCTCAGGATCCTTCATCACTTCCCCTTGATCGGTAGAGAGTTTAATTCCTTTAGAAAAAGGAAATTTTGCTACTTTGCAATCTAGTAACCTTGAATTAGCAACAATGTCCATACTTCCTTTGGTTAAGCATAATGCCTTGAGAGTTTCTAGCTACCTCAAGACCAAGGAAGTATCACATTTCACCTAGATCTTACATAGTAAAGCATCATTCAATTTTTCTTTAATCACTTCAATGTACTCCATATCATCACCGGTAATGAAGATCTTTCACCTTGAATTTTCTTTTTAGGAGAAATTCTTTCAGTTGAATATTCCACCGCCTTAAAGCTTATTTCAATCCATATATACTTCTCTGCAGCTTGCATACTTTGCCATCTAACCTTGCTTGAAATCCTGGTGGAGGTCTCATATAGATTTATTCTTCTATATATATAACAATGCAAGAATACACTTGTAAACTTTGTAACTCGTGAAATAGTGTGCATATATACTCCTTTCCCTTGAGTTGCTTATCTCTATTGGCCACCATTCTTGCTTTAAGCTTCTCAAATGTTCTATCTAACTTCATGTTGGCCTTATAAACCCATATGCTATCAACAGCATGCATGTTTCCCAACAGGCATGCCTATCACCACCTAAGTAGTGTTATTTCCTAATGCTTCTATTTCTTTTCCCATTGCTTCAATCCACCCTAAATGTTGTGAAGCTTCTTTATAAGTATTTGGCTCCTTGATCTGTAAAACATTGTTTAAGAAGCACAAATACTTCTTAGGATATTCAAATTTATCATCCAAAACCTGCACATTGAAAATAGGCCTTGCTGTCTCTAAGTTGCTTGAATAAGGCAACTTGTATTCATAATCAGCTAATATCTTAGTATGTTTGTTGCTCTAGCAGGACTGGTTAATTCTTCAGAAGTATGAGTATCTGGTTTGAGGTACTTGCTCTTCAGAACTCTCTCTTAGATCAACTTCATGATCTCTGGGAATGCTTGTGCTTACAACTTCAGGATGTGTTTCATTTTCCTCTCTAGTAAGCTCTTGCTCTTCTTCGTCTATCAACTCATCAGTCCACACATTCTCAAGCCCATTTCAATCTCATGATGCATCCATATGTTCACTTTCCAGCATAACATTAGACTTACAACCAGGTATCTTGTTAAAATGCAATTTTATGACATCCTTCTCAACTAAAGGATTCAGAAATGGAAATATTTCTTCTTGAAATACTACATCTCTGCTCAGGAACAATTTATTTTCATTTAAGTCATACAATTTGTATCCTATCTGAGCATAAGTCCATTCTCTTCAAATTTATCACCCTTCTTGCAACTCCTGATAGCATAACTGGTCGGATGGCTGGAAAGAGAGAAGAAAGGTGTAAAAGAGAGAGGATCTTGTTCATGAGTTAGGGTTTTGTTGAGTTTTGAGGTTAGAAGCTAAAGATCTTGTTGTCAGATGGGTTTTCAGGGTTTGGTTTATTTAAAGCCCATCAGACCAACTTTTTTTTGTACAGAAAACAGATCCATAGATTCAGGTCCGAATCTTGGGTCAGATCTGGACCCCCATTTGCAACCGAATAATAAGATCCAGATGCGACCGGAATCCAATATGTTTGAAATTTTAGGATCCAGATTCGGAAAAGCGAATTCGGATCCACGAATTTGGGTTGGGTCTAGGATCCATTGTCATCCTTATTTGGGGGGGGGGGGGTAAAGGATTTTATCAAATGGAGCAAACAAACGACAAGTAAGAGAATCAAGCAACTTGATTCCTTACCCTTTCCAGATTAACTCCAACCAAACGCCCCTTTCTCTTCTCTTCTTTTCCAATTTCTTCATTTCCTTTTCTTCTTTTCTTTTTTCTTTACTAAAAATGGAGCAAACAAGTTGTAAAAAAAACAGATATCCAAGCAACATAAACACTCATATATTGTAAGAATTCAGTTATTAGTTTGGCCAACATAATAGACAATTAGCACCGACTCTTTAAAAGGATGGGTAAGTTTCTCCTAATTATCTTTATACGGTATTAGGACTAAAAGAGTATGAACAAAACCTTGAAGAGAAACAGGAACCCATCAAAAAAATTCCATCTTTTATTTGTTGCCATGTTTTTTTTAGTTTTAGCATAGAGGTTTCTCTTTTGCCATCTTTTGTTGTTTCATGTCTTACAACAGAAATGAATTAGAGAGAGGTCGGGCTTGAGAATTGGGCTCGAGTCCCATAGTTCCGATGCAACCCTCCGTGCGCCTGTGGAACAATGAACATATAACTAATTTGAAAGAACATTTTGGATAACTCGAATGAACAAACTAAAATTTTGAATCAACAATTGGTTGAATAAGCATATCACTGAATTAAATGAACAATTGTCAATGTTGGAGTTAAGGCTTGGAAAAGCCTTGGCTCTTTTTTGTTGCTTGTCCCACATTGTTTGTGGGAGGGAATTTCTTCATGTTTATATATTTCCTCCCTCCTTCCATCTATTGAGTTGTGACTAGAGATGCTTTTGTGGTTGGATTATATGTTTGGTTTGGGCTTGCTATCACACACGCGCGCGCCGCCCGCCCGGACCGGGCCAGGGCCTTGGGCTTTGGGAATAAAGTTAACTTAACTAAAGTTTTGGACCCGGGAGCTATGCGTGTGTGGCTATTAGAATTCTGTAACGTTTTGACCGTTACATTATTCATGGCAATCCCTAATTATCCGCCCAATTAATAGCGCGTGTTCATTATACTACAATGTTCTTTAAAATAAATTGGATGTTCATTATACTACGCACATGAATTGAAAAGTTGAAGAAAGATAAATTGAATTGCGTTGCTCAAAACATAACAAAACGGTATTATTTTGTACCATGCCCACCTAAACCAAGGTGAACTGTGTGCACCTTCGAATTTGTGCTCTTAACTAGGGGTGTCAATGATACGAGTCGAGTTCTAATTTGAGCTATCTCAACTCGTTAGCATTTGGAGTCAAGTTTGAGTTGAGTCGAGTCTAGCATTGACCGAGTCGAGCTTTCACAGAGTAAATCTCGAGTCGCTTGCAGGTATCTCATGTTAAAGCAACAATAAGGTAGAAAAATATTAAAGTTAGGTATTATACTATTGATAATTGGGTATTCGAGTTTCTCACAATTTTTCGAATTGAGTATCGAGTGCTCAACTCGACTCAGCAACACCTTGGATTGAGCTCGAATTCGATTTGAGCTCAATCAAGTCGAGCTTTGATCGAACTTTGACCAAATCGATCTCGAATAGGTCGTGAGTTGCCTTATTTCTCTTACACCCCTACTCCTAACCTTCTTATACACTCAAAAGAACACATCATGTGTCTCTCAAAAGAAAAAAAATTCTCTTTTCCTTACCATCTTGAAAAATGTGCAAAATGAATTATAGCAACTAATTAAAAAACAAAAATAATTGGATTTAGTTATCAACTCAAATGTCAAAAAAAAAAAAAAAACTCCATGTATAAAATCGTCAAATTAAGGAATACCAAATATGATCTTATTCATAATTCATACAAACTAAAAACAAATGTGTTACATATATACCGGTAGTAACAATCCAAATAAACAATAAATATATACTCCAAGACAACAACAACAAAATAATTACTGAAACTTTAGTGCTTGAAGATCAGAGAAAAGATGGAGAAAAGGACAGAGAACGCAACCACAGCTGTTGAAACAGGGAGAGAAAACCCTGCTCCCGCATCGGGTGCTTGTGTCGGGGGCATTTCCTGAGCGTTAACCGCCGCAACAATGGCAAGAATGGCAGCCACGAAGAAGGTGAATGAGTTGTTAATAGATTTTGCCATTGATGGTTGATGAGCTTCAACAAAAAAACCAAGACAAAAAAGAGCAGATAGCTAGAGAAGATATATGTAACTTGTAGTTGTAAAGTTGGTTTTAGTTGATTGAGTTATCAAACTGTGGAGTATATAAAGGAAAACAATAAGGGGAGATGATGTCACGTAGTGGAAATTACTAGAAGATTATTGGTATGAAGAAGAATTCGTTGGCTTATGATGGCGTCTGGTAGAAGAACTTTTTTTTTGTGAGGTCATTGGGGTGGTAGAACATGAGTGACAGTCAATAATGTTCTGTAATTTAATTTATTTATTTAAGTTAGCAAGTTTGGGCTAACATGATTGAAAATTCTATGATAAGGTGCTTGTTTGGGCTAATATGATCTAAAATCCTATCTGTCTTTTTAATGTTAGAGAGCAATTAAATGTATGATGCAGACATGATTTGATATTATATATATATATATATAATATATATATATATATATATTATATATATATATATATATATATATAGGGTTGGGTTCTAGTGAGAACCCTCTTATGATGAGAATCGTGAGAACCACTTAAAATGAGCAAAAACTTCCTAAAATGAGCAAAAAAAGTAACAAATGAGCAAAAACATATAATGAGTAGAAAACATTAAGTTATCGAAAACGTAAAATGTACAAAAATGTAAAAGAAGAAAAACGTAAAATGAGCATAAAAAAGTTCAATGAGAAAAAAAGTAAAATGAGAAAAACGTAAAATGAGCAAAAAGATTGATAAATGAGCACAAAATTGTTAAATGAGCAAAACCATAAAATAAGTGAAACCAAAAATGAGCAAAAATGTTATGAAATGATCAAAATCTTCGTAAAATGAGGGAAAATGAGTGGTTCTCACGGTTCTCACCATAAGGGTGGTTCTCATATATATATATATACTGTTATGAGCAAATGTGCCTGAGCATATGGTTACAACTATCTCCTCCCTTTATATTCCTATGAATGATCAACAGGATAAATTGGTTTGGGGCCTGTCTCCGGATGGTGATTACTCGGTTAAGACGGGTGCCTTGTTAGCTCAGGGGTTACTTCCTTCTCCTCCTGAGGATGTAAAGTTCAGGTGGTTTGGAAGGTGGATGTACCTCCGAAGATTAAAATTTTTTTGTGGAAACTTTTATTGATCTTCCTACAAAGGATAGACTTGAGAAAAGTCATGTTTTCCTGCCTCAGCAGTGTATTCTGTGTACGAGTCATTGTGAAACTGCCACTCACCTCTTCTGTTTGTGTCCTTTTACTAGTGATGTGTTTCTTCATTTACAAGCCTCCAAGGGGTGGCCGTGCCTTCCTGTTTTGGCCAATGTTTCGGCCTCTTCCTCTTTCCTTGATGTGCTAAGGTTATTGAAAGCTAGTTTGTTAAAGCAAGATTTGGAAATGATCATCACTGTCTGGTGGTTTATTTGGTATTTTCGTAATAAGATGATCTTTAATGAGGAGAGTGTCTCCTCAAGATCAGCTAGCTTTGCGATTGCTGAGTTTTATGCTAAGGCCCTTCGGCCCAAGTCAAAAGAAGGTGGGAAGGGGGCTAAAGGTAGTCCACGTTCGGGCCCGAGTTGTCTTTGGTCCCCCCTCCTAGTGGTGTGGCCAAGATTAATTTTGATGGATCAAAGCTCAGTTCGGGCCAGGCCTCCCTGGGATTTGTGATTCGTGATCATCTGGGGGATGTTCTCCTAGCTGGGTCAAACTCGCTAGGTTGCTCTCTGTCTATTTTACAAGCAGAAGCTTGGGGCCTGCTCGAAGCCGTGCGGGGTGCTCGTTCTCTTGATATTTTGAATGTTGTGATTGAGGGCGATAACCTTGCGGTTATCAATGCGGTTAACTCTGCGGACTCCTTGGGAAATTGATAATATTATTTGTGATATAGGTCAGGAGCTTCGGAAGTTCAACTCGGTGACGGTGAAGCACTGCTTTCGGGAGGCTAATCGTGCGGCGGACTTCATGGCGTGTCGGGGGCATTCAGTTTCCTCATTGTGTTATAGTTTCCCCCTATGATATTGATTTTTCTCTCCTCATCCGTAAGGATGTTTTAGGCTGGCCTCCGGATTAGAGGCCTACCCTAAGTTTTTCTTTCCTTTATCAAAAAAAAAAAATATATATTCTTATATATGGGTAGGATCCGCTGAAAACAACTCTTAATCAGAAAACTGAAAACAAGGGTAACTTTTTCCAATTTTGGGATAACTTTATTATATTAAGGGTAGTTCTATATATTTCAAAGATAACTTATTTATTATAAGAGTAACTATTACCAGTAACTTTTACCATTTTTAGGGTAACTTTTAGCAATTTTAGGATAATTTTATATATATTTCAAGGGTAACTTTTAGCACTTTTAGGGTAACTTTATATGCTATAAGAGTAACTTCTTCCACTTCTAAGGTAACTATAAAAAAAAATATCAAAACGACAATAACTCGATTTATCAACACTATTACATTCAACGAATTTCGCAACAACAAATGCTTGATAAAGAAAAAGCAAATTAACTATCAATAAAAATACAAGAAATTAAGAACTGTATATTTCCTGTTCGATATGTGATTGTCAAAAAAAAGTTCACGCATGGATTCATCATCATTGATATAAACACATCTCTTCATTTTTGTCCAGTGCAATCAAAATCTGCTACAAATAATTCAAATAAATACATTAATTATGAAAAATGTGATAGATCTTTCAAAATCGCAAACCAAACAGATCAAATTTAACGAAAAATGAAGATCTCTTGGCAATTTCGATCGAAAATTACTAGATTCAAAAATTCAGTTGAAGATCTGATAATGATGACCAAAATGAGCTCAAAATTATCATATAATTAACAATTACTCATCAAATCACATAACTCAAAAAAAAAATTGTAAATGAAAATAAACTAAATCTAAAACCAAAAAACAGAGGAAATCTTACTCGAATTTTGATGTGGAATTCGCTTGATCTGGAATAACCGAAGGAAAAAGGAGAGAGGAGAAGAGGAGAGAGAAAGTTTGATCTGGAATAAACGAAGGAGAGAGGAGAGAGGAGAGAGAAAATTTGATCTGGAATAAACGAAGGAGAAAGGAGAGAGGAGAAAGGAGAGAGAAAATTTCTGAGTTTTTGAAGATAAACGAAGGAGAGAGAGAGGAAAAGAGGAGAGAGAAGGTTTGATCTAGAATTTTGCTCTGAGAGAAAGCACGCGCTCGATTTTTTGCTCAAAACTCATCCGTGTATAATCTAACGGTTGAGATTGCTTGTTTTCAGTTTTCAGATTAGCTAGTGGTTTTCACAAGATCCCATTCCTATATATATATCCATGAATATAGGATCACATGATAATGCTCCTTACATGAGAAATGAGAATGAATTTCAACCACACGATTGAATTAGAGTTACAACACTTATTCGTTAGAGTTATACCCCTGAAAAAAATTCAAACCCAAAAAAAAAATTTTTTTTTGAAATATTTTTTCTATTTTTTGTTTTTTTGGAGTTACATCACTTTTTCATTAGAGTTACATCACTTGTTCATTAGAGTTATAGCGTGTAAAATCCATTCTCATTTCTCATATAAGTATGCATTCTCATATGAACTCAATTATATATAATGAGAGCCCTCTTATGGTGAGAACCACTTAAAATGAGCAAAAACATTAAGTTATCAAAACGTAAAATAAGCATAAAAAAGTTCAATGAGAAAAAAAAAGTAAAATAAGCAAAACATAAAATGAGCAAAAACGTTTATAAATGAGCATAAAATTGTTAAATGAGCAAAACCATAAAATAAGTGAAACAAAAAATGAGCAAAAATATTATGAAATGATCAAAATTTTCGTAAAATGAGGAAAAATGAGTGGTTCTCACGGTTCTCACCATAAGGGTGGTTCTCATATGAACTTAAACATATATATATATATAATTATTATATATATATATATAATATATATATATATATATATATACACATTATAAGGGAATAGGGAAGCTACGGTGTCCTCGAATGAATAGACTATTTTACCTCCCCTTCCTTTTCTATATTACAAATTCACTTACAAACAAGAGTGGGTTTCAAACAAAAATACTGGAAAAAAATTATAACAATGACTTACAAGTCAACTAAAATCATAGAATTGCATATTTTACATCATACAAATCACTCAAATGAAGAAACTTTACAAAACTAAAAAATTCACTTACAAACTACGGCCAATACACTACAACGTCAATACATACTCACAAAAAAATTCACAAAAATTTGAATTCAAATCAAAGTGTCCACTTTCTTCACAATCAATGAATTATTGTACTTAATTCAAAAATTAACTAAAAAATTATAATATTAGAAATCATAAATAAATTCAAAAAATTTATTTATTTTGTTCATAGAATTAAACTTTGAAAATTTAAAAAAAGGACTGGTGAAAGATTTAAGTGATAGAAACTAGACCAATGAAATTTTGCAACTAACAATTATACTTCGTATATCTAATATTCAAATTTTGATTCTTACTTATGTCGAATAAAACCAAAGTTTTGTCTCGAAAAAAATCGAAGCATGCATCGCGTGCAAAAAATGCTAATATATATAGAATTGAGTTCATATGAGAATGCATACTTATATGAGAAATGAGAATGAATTTTACGCGCTATAACTCTTATGAATAAGTGATGTAACTCTAATAGAAAAGTTATGCAACTCTAAAAAAAGACTATTAGGAAAAAAATTAATTTTTTTTTGGGCTCAAAATTTTTTAGGGTATATAACTCTAATGAATAAGTGATACATATATATATATATATATATATATATATATATATATATATATGGGGGAAAGATCACATGAGAATGCTCCTTACATGAAAAAATGAGAATGAATCCGAACCACACGATTGAATTAGAGTTATACCTCCTAAAAAAATTTGAGCCCAAAAAATAAATTTTTTTGATTTTTTTTTCTAGTATTTTTTTTTTTTTTTTTTTGGATTTACATCACTTTTTTCATTAGAGTTACATCATTATTCATAAGAGTTATAGCGCGTAAAATTCATTCTCATTTTTTATGTAAGTATGTATTTTCATATGAACTCACTTCTATATATTTATTTATTTATTTATCAAATCAAATATTATATCATAAATGATAATATTGCTTAGCACAATATGAAACACATTTTTTAATAATTCTCCTACAAAACTAAATCAACTAATTTAGATAACATCCACAAAAGATATAGAGAGTGCATTTTTAAGTGAATAACCAGGGAGATTGTTTCCATAATTTCAACGGTCATTTTATGAATTATAGTTTATGAGGAATTACCTCAATCTAAATCATTAATCGTCAAACATATACACGAGAATTTTCAAATGAAATTTTGCTCCAATTCTTTGAAAATTCTAACTTTATCGTGTATTGATTGTACGAACACTCTATTCTAATCCCTAATTTTTAAATCATTTATTCTTATTCAAATTTAACTAAATTAATTACAACCTTACTGTTCTTAAGTTTTTTTTTGAAAGGTACTTTTCTTAAGTTTTTTTTTTTTGAAACGTACTTTTCTTAAGTTTTTAATTTTAATTTGAGAACATTTATTGACTAGTTCTATGATGTTTGCCAACTTTGAAGAAGACTTTTTCTTTTTGCTACATCAGCTGAGCTGGTCAACGTGAAATTATTGTCCAGAAATATAACTTCGTTGTCCATAAACCATAATATGAGCACAAAACATTAAATTACACTATATTTAGTAGAAATTAGTTATTTTGTCAACCAATATTACAGAGATTTTAGGAAACTTATATACGTAATTCATTTTTGTAACTTATCGATTTTATATACAACGCATTTTTGCTACTTCACCCCCGGCACGTACATTAGCGGACACCGAGATTACACATTACATAACCAAGGATGTTTTGGCTTAGTAGTTGAGATTGAGGTGTTGTGAATCATAGGTCACGTGTTCGAATCCCCCCTCCCCTTCCTTGTACTTTTTACTGCCTTCGTGGCTCATATGGATCAAAAACACATTACACATTACATCCTTGTTAGTTGTTAGATGGGGAGCTATTAGATTCCTAGTCCTGATATGAGTATTGTAATATCTTACCGTGATGAAACCTAGTACTTGTTTGGTTGCAACGGGAATTAAATTCCCATAGTAATTTACAATTTGTGGGAAATTAAATCCCGTATGAAATTCCTACGAATTAGTTTAAATAGTTTGGTAGTAATAAGGGAAGTTGTAATTTATAGGAATTTATGCAGGGATTGTGAATGACCACGGAGATGGTAGGTAAATAAATGACTACATTTTGTGATAATTTTAAATACCTTTGAATTTTCATTGCCCCCATTTTCTCCACTTCATGTCAACCAAACAAGTACTTACACCAGAGGTAAATTTGTCCAAGCTCTTTTGAGCTCTCGACAATTGCGGGTGGTATGACCGCAATCGTGGTGGTATTCACATAGAGGTAAATCTTTCTTCTATTGATGTTAAATCGAGGGTCATACCCATTGACATCCGTATGTGACCTCTTATCTCCTTCCCTCCGGGAGACATCCCTTAATGTGTCTGCTCGAGTGGGATGGTCATTCTTCCTCTTCTTCAGCTCTTCATGAATTTTACAGATGTTTGATGCTTGAATAAAATTTTGAGCGAGACACATAGCCTCGCAAAAGGTAGAAACCTCACTCTTATCCAACTTTAGTTTGAAGTTGCTCAAGGCGTGAAGTCCTCACATTAGGGTGTTGAAAGCCACACTATCTTTGAGATCCGAAACCTTTAAGGATTCTTCATAAACCCTTTTGATGTAGTCGGACAAATCTTCGTTCCTTTGTTGTCTTATAGACATCAGATGGATGCTTGTTTTCCGATGCCTCTTTCCTACTATGAAGTTCTTCTTAAATGCTGCTTCAAGGGACGCAAAGTCCAAAATATTTCTCGGGGGAAATTCAGTGAACCAAGTGAGGGCAAGTCCCCTTCAGTGTTGTAGGGAAGAAGTTGCACCATGCGGCTTGGTACTCTCATCCGCGCTTTGAAAGTCGCGGGATGGTCAATAGGATTAGTGGTCCCTTTGTAGTGCTCAATTTGCGACACCTTCACTCTTTGGAGATCCGGGGTTCAAATGAGTTCCTCACCGAAGCGAGTAACGAAGCCGAGCATTGGAGCGCTAGCTGGACCCCGATATGGTTGATTCCTCCTCCTCATGCCTCCTGTTATCATACTCGTGTTCACGAGGATCACCCCGACTCTGGGCAAGGTGTGGGATTGGCCCTCCCTCTTGTCTCGGATAGGCCCTCCGCTCATTTAACACCTTTGAGTATCATGGGTGTCATCACTCATGGCTCGATCATTTATAATGTGTCGAGCGTCTCCTCTACCTCTGGGAGTTCGAGCGGAGTTCGATTGTGCTCGAGTTTCTTCTTGGGACACTTGGGCCTCGAGTTGAGGTGTTCGAGTATCAAGTTGGGGACGCAGACCATCTTGCCCTATTATGGGATTGCGATCTGCACCTCCTAGGGTATTGGAGGCCTGTTCGAGGTCCCTTCTCCTCCATTCTATACGAGGGCTCGAATACTAAGCTCGAGGGTGTATTAAACTGCACTGCTAGCTGTTGGAGGTCTTGTTCGTTGTGCAACAGGGTTGGAGTTTGGTTGTTTGTATCAAGGGGCCTCTATCCGAGGAAGGACAACCCATTCCCAAGGTCGTCGTTCATTAACATCACTTACCGCCTCTCAAGGCACAATTTCCTTAAGAATGTGTTCGTTTCTCTCTAACAATCTCGAGGGCCCCTTGAGGGTCTCCCGCTGTTTTGTCGGCCCCCTCGAGGGAGACGACCCATCTCAATGAGGTGAGTTGTTCTGAGGTTGTCTCGTTTTGGATATTCTCCGAGCATGGCCATGGATTTTTGATGTTTGATTCTCACAGATGGTGCCAACTTGTTTTGGGTAAAAACTTAAATGGTGGGAGGATGTGGTCAAAAGTGTGTTGCAAGATTTGAGAGGAGGCCAAGTGTCCTCGTGAGACCTACAAAACAAGGGTAAGACTACCACGGGGGTTATTTTTGGAATCCCTACTCCGACACTCAAGCTAGTATTGAAACTTGAAGTGTGGAGAAAGAAGTTAAATAGAGAAGTGGTGGGTGTGCTATTTATATAGGCATTGGACCCGGCTGACTTTACTGATGGACCAGCCTCCTAAATACCTTGGGGTGATATGGTAATTTACCTTAGGCTCTAGGCTAAGAGATATATTGGGCCTAAACAATATAGTATATATCTTACTCAATCTATTCGACCCATGTAGTTTTTTCAATATTTTTATTTTGTTATTCTTGGTCTATTATCCTCAATGGCCTAAAATACTTTTTTATGTTTATCAAGTGGGAAAGACACATAATTTGGTGCCTTTAAAACAAAACAAAAAAGGCCTTTTTGAGAGGTGAGAATAACCAAATTGATATCACAACTACATCTCATGTTTTATGTAGCTTTCAAATAGCATCATCATCATCATCATCTTCATCCTCATGATCGTCACACAAAACAGCTAAATTTGTTATATATGTGTCATGTCATGGTGTTTTTTTCATAAAATAAATACATAGTCTAATTTTGAAGTCAGCAACTTTTAGATGTAAGTCAGGCAACATCCAAATACCATAATCACTTTTGGTACGACCCTATCTCCCCCTTTGTGCCTTCAATTGTTCAAACTTCATACAATGTGACATCACATTTTCGTAGATAATACTAAGAGGTGGAAATGAATACTGGGTCTCGGTAAGTATTTTTGTAAGCTGGTGAGTTAAGTTAGCTGGGGCCTATTGGAGAGTCTTGACGTTTCAACTTCTCTGGGTCGGCGATCTGAATGAAATGGGTCCATTTGGGCCGCTTGATAGGCCCATTAATGGACCCATCTCGAGGC
The DNA here is from genome assembly GCF_026745355.1 of Beta vulgaris subsp. vulgaris. NCBI lineage: Eukaryota > Viridiplantae > Streptophyta > Magnoliopsida > Caryophyllales > Amaranthaceae > Beta > Beta vulgaris. Next base: position 49,132,874 of record NC_079204.1, on the reverse strand, counting down.
GTGACTAGATATACCGTACAGGAGAGAGATTCTGGAGTCATTTCCTCATTCTCTCTCTCACTCTCCAAAAGTCCTCCAACTTCTCTCTACATTTTCAAGCATGTTTCCTAATTTCACTCGTCCGACCAAATACGCTGCTGCTTTCCTTTCAACTTTCTTTGCTTTTTCTTTGAAATAACCTCAACCGCCTCCTTTGTGCACAAAATAATGGGAGATTCGTCCAAGTCAGTAACACCCTCGACCTCCCCTCCCTACAAATTGTCCGAGGAGGTGAGGGGGATGGGAATAACGTTGGTGTCAACCATAATAAGTTGCCCCGACCCCTCGGCCATTTTCGACGCCGCTTTGCTTCCGAGCCCGTCATCGTCAGTGGAGGAGGAGGCCGAGGGCATTGTTACCTTCCCTTAGGAAGTGTCCCTAGCCTCTCTTCTCTAAAAGCTACTTAGATAAGTATGTTTCTGATGGTGTAATTAATATTGCGATGTCGGGCGATGAAGAAGAAACGTCTATCTCGGGCCGACTGGAGTACCCGGATCTTGATCCAAAAGGGGTCCTAGCTCGAAGTTCCCTCTTCCTTCTTTGCTGAAGGCTTTGTTAGACGACCACCGGGGACAGGCGACCAGGTTTCAAATAAGGGACCCTACCACTTGGTTCGATTGGAGGCCTTCCATACCGTTTTGACTCCTCCCCCAGGTTGTACTGCAGTATATTATAAGGCGATGACGCCTACAATTTGACCCTTAGCAAGATTTCTCCTAACTCCTGAGGGAATCGTAGTTGTTCACATGATATCTGCCATGCTCAGCGTCCGACCAACACTCACCCTATGGAGGCACATGGTCGAGATGATGGCGGTGGAAAATGGTCCAGGTTGGCGGTACTTCCAAATCCGACAGGGGTATAAAGCAGTACTTGACCTTCCTTTATCCCATAAGGGCTTTCGAAGAGAGTTTGCCTTCGTATTTTTTGGAGGGGATTGGGAGGTCCCAAATGTCCGACCGGCTATCGAGCCAAACTTTGAAATGAACTATAGAGTTCCCGAGATTTCCGAGGAGGAGGTTGTTGCTGCGTGCTATATGCAAACGGAGTCCAAGCTCTTCCAAGGGGGTGAAGTATATGTGGCTTGCAACTGGCTCCCGAGCTGTCTTTTGTTTAAAAACGAGCACCTTCTCTCCATCACGGGATTGAGTCGGACTTTCCCCAAGGGTAATTGACCGAGGGGGTTTTTGACTTTGGAATTTGCTGTATTTTTCATGGTGCTAACTTTTTCTTGTTGCAGCTTGCTCATTAGCTTTCCTACTCGACTCCGAGATGGCCGACAAGCTGAGCAGGCTGCAATGAGGGCGGCTCGGATTAGAGCCGAGCTGAAGGAGAAAACTATGGCAATTCCCCCCACCTCCTAAGGTTAGCATCTACCCTTTCCTTGATTTGTTGCTTCTTATTCTGATCCGACTAACTCTATGTTTGATTTGATCCAGCACCCTTCCAAACCCAAGGCTTCTATAAAAGAGGAAGGAGAAGGCTGCCAAGAAGGCCGCCCAGTCCGAGAAAGCAGTTGCTAAGTCCCGTGCCGAGCGGGAGAAGGCCAAGAGGGCCAAGTCCATTGAAGTCAATTGCCCCTCCGCTCGGGATAGGGGGCCCACTAAGCCGATCGAGGGAGGTGGCCTTTCTCTTCATTCCTCTGACTTCCAGCCAGTTGGGAGCCCTCAATACACACCTTCTTCTCCTCTTCTTCATCCGACCGAGAATCCTGAGGCGGTGGTCGTCGCCCAGGCGAAGCCTTTCAATGAGCTCGACCGCCACGGGTTGGACGCTCGCTGGACCACTGCGATCGACTACCTCTACTCTCCAGCTGACCAGGAATATATAAACAAAACCTGGGGGAATAATGAGACCAAAGAGCTATTTCGCTCTTGGGTCAATGTATGACTTGCTTGTCACTTGGGTTCAGCCTCTTTTCTACTTGTTATTGATTGCCTGACATTCGCTTTCTTTCGCAGTTTTCTGCTCGGCTGGCTAATGTTGCTCGGAACAGGGTGCAGTTAGCTAAAAAGGTCGAAGATCTTTAAGAAAAGGAAAAGACCCACTTTGATGATCTTTACCAGGCCAAGGAGGGCCAAAGGATCACTGAATCCAAAATGGCAGATATCGAGAGGGCTATCAAAAAGGAGCAGCAGGACTTCCAGGAGGAGCAAGACAAGTGGGCTACGGAGAAGGCCAACCTTATAGCTGCTAAGGATGCAACTATCCTTGCCAAATTTGTCGCTGAGGCAAAGACGGTCGAGGCGGAGGGGAGAGTGGTCGAGCTCCTTGACCGCTTAGCGGAGGCGGAGAAGCTCACTAAGACGGAGGAGTAGTGGTTCTTCGCTTGGAGGCAGTCCGAGGCCTGCGAGGCCTTCGCTAACGAGGTGGGCTGCAAGGCTCATAAGATCGGGGAGGACAACGCCTTGGACAGAATGAAGAAGGCGATGGCCGAGTCCCACCCCAACCTTCCTTGGGATGATGTTATAGCTAAGTACAAGGCGTTGGTCGATGCTTAGGATGTTGCCTACCTTACCAAACTAGGCATAGCGATTGACGATGAGGAGTCAGAGGAAGCTGGGGAGGAAGCTAACCCGGCAGAGGTTGGTCGTCCAAGGAGCTTATTGGCAGCACCACTGATGTTGTCGAGCCACCTCCTGCATATTAGATTTTTACACTCAGGCTTTGTGTACTTGCTTTTGATGTTTCTTTTAGCTTTTGGTAGTACCAGTCCTTATTTTATAACCCTCCTTTTGGAGCATTGAATATAATCGAACTTTTTTGCAAAATTCACTTGTTTGTCATTTGCAATATTTCCTTGCATGTTTTCTGTTGCGTTGTCTGACCAGCTGGTTAAGTTATTTTTACGGACTTGATTAATTATGTTTACTTGACCGACTGGGTCCTTTTCTTCTCTTCTGACGGGTTAAGTCATATCTTCGTTTAAATTGATAGAATTTCGTTTGACTGGTTAAGTCTTCATATTGATTGACTGGTTAAGGCTATGTTTAGTTCACCTGAAATTTTCTGATCTCAACTTATTTTTTCTGATCTGATCTGATCTGAACTGATCTGGTTTGATTTACAAGACCTTATCTTTTATAAAATATATTAATACTTTTGTAATTCATTATTATGCAATACATTATAAGATCTTCTTTATAGTATTATTATTATTAATTATTTTATTTCTATCACAGCTTTTACACAACTTTTATTAATAATAATTATTATTATTATTATCATTATTATAATAACAACAATAATAATTATAATCATAATAATAATTATTACTAAAATTAATTATATAACCCAAGTCATTAATTTATAAGAACACTTATAAAATGTTTCACATTTCCCTTAAAAAAAAGTTTCACACTTGAGAAGTCGGCAGACTCAACTCTTTTTTTTCATATAAAATAAAATAAGATATACAAACATGTATGACTTGCGCAAGAAAGAAATGGATAGTGTGCAACTTCAAATAGCTAGAGAGATTTGGAATTCGGTAGGAAGAGGTATACTAGATCTAAATTTATAATTTGTATCTCGCACTTAGCTTATTTTGAAATGTAATCCGAACTTAGTAGTTTCATTGTCATGAATTTGAGCTATCATATTTTATATATTTCTTATCTTTGCGCCAATCTTATGTTCTTAACACGTGGCTTTAAATTTTCTATTATTTAATAACAACAAAATAACTTAAAATAATGATAACAATGACATTTATAATGATAACAACGAGATTAATAATAATACCAATATTAATAATTAATAAGTACAACAACAACAATAATAATCCTTTTAAACAAATGTACTAGTAAATAATAGTATTAATAGTAATAATGATTTTTGAAATAAAAACATGATATGAACTTATCTGATCTGATATGATATGATTTGATTTGATTTGATTTGATCTGATCTGATCAGATTAGATCTGAAATAAGCAAAAATAAGGTGAACTGAACACAGCCTAAGTCGTTCATACAAAAATTGACCTGAAAATGGCCCGAGCAAGTACACGCTGAATGACTACATGATAATCCTACATTATAGATTGTTACAGATGCCCCTATTGCAATTGACAAACATTAACACAACAAGAATGTCACTCCTTTCCGTCCGCCAAAATCAGACGCTAAATACGCGAAATCGTACAAATAGATTAGCATCCGCCAACGGACGCTAAAGGCCTGATACAAAACCCCTGGTCGCTAATTCTCCAAATACCGTCCGCAAAGCGGACGCTAAATATTTAGCGTCTGAAATTTCGAATTTAGCATCCGAATATAAGCAGCCAGTAAATAGCGTCTGCACATGTGTCGGACGGTATTTTACGTCCGCAAATTCAGACGCTATATAGTGTCCGCTGATATCAGACGCTAATTAGCGTCCGAGGAAACGGACGCTACAGGTAGTGTAGCAGACGCTAATTGATCATATTATTTTAATTAATCTTAACGGTCGGTATATACTGTACAATTTTTTTTTCCTTTGCAGTTTTCCCTAACAAATTAATATTAACCTAATAATGATAAAACAAGAACATAAAATCAAATCAATTCTCATATAAAACATAAAAATTTCAAGTTTATTAACTCTGAATTTGATACAACTTAAAATAAATACAATTATAAACTAAAATCTACAACTTTACACTAAATATAAAAAAAAAAATTACATTTTACAAATCTAAACTTCAACCAGAAATTCGCCCAACCCTTACAACCACCGCCTCTGCCCTTGCCCTACCACCGCTGCCCCTTGTCCTAACAAACTCAACAACATAAAATTAAATCAATTCTCATATAAAACATAAAAAGAAACCCAGATCTGAAAAATTGAATACAAAAAAATCGAAAAACAAGAAATAGAAAGAAATAAATCAAAATTTCCCAAAAAAAAACCAAAAATCATCAAAATTAAAATCTTGGAAAACGCAAAAAAAAAAATCAAAATTAATATAGAAAGAAAAACCCATTTTTCCCACCCAAATCCAAAAAAACCTAGATCTAAAAAAGTTGAAAACGACAAATCGAAAAAAAATTATATAAATCGAATGAAAAGCAATCAAAACCAAAAACCACAACCCTCAACCCAGCAAACCCGCAACCCTCACCCATCTTACTTTCTAGATCTGAAAAGTTTAAACAAAAAAAAAAACGGATTGAAAACGAATTTAAACAAAATAAAAAAGCCAACAGAATTTGAGAAAGGAAAAAAACGAAATTAATGAATTTCATAATTTAAGGAAGGAAAAAAAAAAGAAGAAAAAAACAACAGAAATTGAGAAAGGAAAATGAATTTAAACAAAAAAAAAAAATTGCACTGAACTAATCTTTTATCTAAGAGATGGTGGTGCGTGGGGAGGAAATGACAGTGGTGGTGCATGGGGGGAAACGGCGGCGGTGGTGCGTGGGGACAAAGCGGCGATGGGGTGGTGCGTGGTGACGAACCGCGGATGTCGTTCCAGATCGAGAAGAGAAAAAAGAAAGGAGGAGGAGAGATGATAGAGTAAAGAGAGAGAACTGAGAGTTAAAGTTGAGGGATGAGAGAGAAGTTCAAGTAAGGTTAGAGATAAGGAGGGAGTGAAAGAATAAAAAGGAAACGACGGATAAGGCTAATGAATGAATGAAAAAAATTGCTTTTACCGTCCGCTTTTTCGGATGGTAATTTCAGAAAGCGGACGGTAAATTATATCATTTTTTAAAAAAAAAAACAGCTCACTTTACCGTTCGCTTTTCATACGGTAAATATAATGGCGCGGACGGTAAATAGCGTCGGAAAATTATTCAGATGGTAAATTTAGGAATTTCGATGCTATTTACCGTCAGATTAAAAACGAACGGTATTTTGTGTTTTACCGTCTGTTATATAGATGGATGGTAAAGTTCGGACGGTAAAAGCGCGGGTTCTTGTTGTGTAAACAAATAACTTTTTGAGGTTATCTACATTCCATGGCGGAGCTAATGGAACTCCTTCAGGGTTCTCTAGTTGGAATTTACCAGGTTTGATGACTTTTTTGACCTTGTATGGGCCATCCTAGTTTGCACCTAGCTTTCCTTTAAGGTGTGAAACCATGTTGCCTCGTCCTTTCTCACTACCCAGTTGCCTAGTTGGATTGGCCTAGCTCTTACTCGACAATTGAATTGCCGAGTAACTCTTTGTTTGTAGCAAATCGATCGCAACAATGCATTGTGCCGTATTTCTGGCAGTAAGTACAAGTTGATGGGCTTTTCTTCTTTATTTTATCGAGCTCATAAAAAGTCATCCGAGGGGATGGTATGCCGACCTCCACTGGGAGTACCGCTTCGCTTTCGTAGACGAGGCCGAAGGGGGAGTGTCCTGTAGCCTCTTTAGTATTAGTTCGAGCCGACCAGAGTACCCCTCGGTAGATCGTCAACCCATACCTCTTTCGCAGCTTCCAAGGATTTCTTGATCCCTTTCAATACTATTTGTTGGTGGACTCGGCTTGGCCATTGGTTTGCGGCCGTGAGGCGGCTGAGAGCTTGGTTTGTATACCGAAGCCGGCGCACTAGATAGTCCCGAGTTGGGCCATTGTTGAACTGTGCCTCGTTGTCGGATACCAAGGCCCTGGGCATCCCAAACCTGGTGATGATGTTCTTTTATATGAAAGCTTGGACTTGCTTATTAGTTATTGTGGCTAGTGGCTCGGCTTTTGTCCACTTGGTGAAATAATCAATTGCCACAATCAAGAATTTGCGTTGCCCGGAAGTTGGGGAAAATGATCCGAGCAAGTCCATTCCCCACTTGTCGAACGATAAAAGGGCTTGTATGGTAATAAGGGGAGTGGAGGGGGCCCTGGGGATGTCCGAGTGGATCTGACAGGAGGGGCATCTTCTGAGCAGCTCTTGGGCATCCGCTTTGAGTGTGGGCCAGTAATAGCCTGCCCTTAGTGCCTTGCCGGCTATGGTTCTTCCCCCTTGGTAACTGCCACAGGCCCCTTGGTGAATCTCCCTTAGGATGTAATTAGACATTTCAGGAGAGGGTGAGTGTAAGATTATTTGTAGAGGTAGTCCTTGTGCCACAAGAACCAACCTAACTTGTGCTTGATCCGCTCAGCTTTATTAGGATTCTCTGCTAGCAACTCGTCCGTAGATACCCGACCACCTCTTCTATCCATGTTGATGTTCGTTTCAGGGACATTTGCTCCTTGGCGTTTATGCTTGGCTGGCTTGGTATCTGCCATATAATAGTCCAGGGGGACGACCCTTCTGCCGAACTCCACTATTATCTTATAGGCCTCAATTGAGGTTTCAACCACTGTTTCCATATCTAAATTATATTTGGTGGAATTGGATTCTGCTAAATAGTAGACATACTTGAATTAAGCAAGAGAATTCCTGATTGACTCTCAGAGGCCTTAGATGAAGGATCTAAGGAAATTCTCTAATTATCAATTAGAAAAGGTTACAACAAAGAAGAGAATTTCTAGAGAGAGAATAAGGATTCGTAATTGGTTATCGGAATTAGGAACTTTGACCTTCTCAAGTTCTCATAAAGATACAGCTTCTATATATCTTAATATTTTTTTTTGGGTAAGTAAGAAAGTTTTATTCAGCTCATACAAACAACTTACAACCAACTGTTAACACATGCTTTAAACACATTCAAAGCATTACAAGTTTTCCCACCAGCTCAGGTCATTCCCCCTGATTTTCCTAGGAATTCTATTCTCATTCATGCGTTTCACAACATATTGAATGTCTATTACAACTTTCCTTACATTACTTACTTGAATTGATTATTCCAGAAAGCATTGTTCCTTTCCTTCCAGATATTATAAACTGTAGCTAACATACTAGCTATCAAAATATGTCTTCTGAATTTACCTTCTTTCTTCTGATCTAAGCCAACATGTGAGTTAATGTATTAGCAGTAGTGACAATACCAAGCCATCTTTCACCTCCTTAAGTACTTGTCTACTAAGATCACACTTGAAGAATAAGTGATTACTGTCTTCCTTCATATTATTGCATATACAACATAACTCAGATTGGCTTATGCCTAGTAAATGTAATCTATCTCTGGTCTATAACCTCTCCTTCATGGCCAGCCACCCAATGAAGCTATGCTTAGAAATATTGTGACCATTCCATACATCCCTTCACCAGTCAATCTTCAAGCCTGTATGATGCAGCAATTGATACATAGTAGAGTTGTTGTATTGAGTGTTTTGAAACCATCCTCTCCCACATATGGATGTGATCTGACTTCTAACTCTATATATGATTTTGACAGCCCAACTAGCTATTTTTGGAGCCTCAAAAGACTCTCAATTCTGATCTTGAAGGTACATGCTGTATGTGAATCCACTTAACCCATAGGTTGTCAGACTTCATAGCAACATGTCATGCTTGTTTGCCCATCATCACCATATTCCACTGAGCCAAGGACCTAAATCCTAAGCCCCCAGTACCCTTTGGAGTGCATACACTATCCCAGCTAACATACCAGGCCTAGCCAAGTTGCAAGTCCCAGGCCAGTCCATAAGAATGATTTACATATGGCGTTTACTTGTTTCAGCACTTTCTTAGGTAAAAGAAAGACTTGGGACCAATAAACACACACACTCATGAGCACAACATTGACAAGCTATCTCCTACCAACAAAAGATATATTTCTAGAGCTCCATATCCTTATCTTGCTCACCATTTTATTAATTAACTGATCACTATCAGCTGCTGTCAACTTCTTGCTACTGATAGGCACCCCTAAGTATTTAACAGGGAGCTTCCCCAGCTTGTAACCTGAACAATCAACCATTCTTTGCAATGCAGCTTCAGCAATACCACATCCATAGATAGCAGACTTGTTAGGATTTGCTACTAACCCAGTAGTATCAGCAAACAACTTCATGCCTTGTAACATCATCAGCACTGAAGGATACTCACCTTTATAGAAGATGAGCATATCATCTGCAAAGCATGAGTGGTTCATAGCAAGGCTACTACATCTGGGATGGAATTTGAATTGTTCTTGCTTCCCCACATATCTCATCACCCTTGTAAAATATTCCACGCATAGGACAACGAGCAAAGGGGACATATGATCACCTTTCCTTAGTCCTCTTTGTGATTTAAAGAATCATGTAGGAACTCCATTCAACATTAGGGTGAATGTAGGAGTTGTGATACATCTCATAATCAGCTGAATTATCTTCCCTGGGAACAGAAGAGCCTTCATCATCTCTTATAAGAACTCCCATGACACTGTATCATAAGCCTTCTGTATATCAATCTTCATCAGACATCCTTTTTGCTTCCGATTTGGCTTATACGTCTTAACAAGATCCTGACAGAAGAGTATATTATGTAGTAATACTCCTTCCAGAAACAAAAGCTCCTTGTGTATTTGCCACCAAAGAAGGTAACATTAATCTCAACTGTTCACATAACAGTTTAGTGATGCATTTGTATATTACAGAACAACAAGCTATTGGTCTATAGTCACTCACACTTGCTGGATTCTTGACTTTAGGTATTAAATGAGATGGTTGTCACATTAACACTCTTCAATAATTGTCCTGTTCTGAAGAAATCAAGTACAACATCACTAACTTCATCTCCTAATATCTCCCTTGTGTTTTTAAAAAAACAGCTATTGTACCCATCCAGATCAGGGGCTTTGTCATTTAGTATTGACATTAACACCCTTTTCACATCAGCCCTTGAAATCTCACATGTAAGAAGTCTTTGTTGATCTTCATTCAATCTGGGCCCCTCCTCCATTATGACCTGTTTCACCTTGCATCTATCCTACATTTGATATAAAATTATTTTCATTAATCTAGAACTTAATTATTGATAGTTACTTTAACTTATTAACCTTTACAAAAAAAATTCATCAAATACAAATGCAAATATAAAATATGGAATAAACTTACAATCTTACCTACAATTAAATTCATGACATTTTGTTTAGACATGATCAAATTAGACTACAAATATTGAAGTCGAAGCTAAGAGCTAATAGCACAATTTTTGTTTAAACACGTTTTGCTTAGAAACATACTCCCTTTGTTTTTAAATCTTTTTCACTTGAAATTTTGTCACTATTCATACTTAGAGATAATCTTCTCAATTTTTTTTTAATTTATAAAAAAAAATAGTCATGTGGGGTCTTATTTGATTCGTCTCAATTAGTACTTTATTGATATTCAATCGTTATGATTTTTACTAATATATAATAAAAAAAATATTTAAGTTCAAAGAAGTGTATTGGGAGACGCACACAAGAAATTGAGAAGGATAAAAAAAACAGAGAGAGTACTAAAAAGCAACATTTATAGTGATCTTAAAATAAAAATCATCCACTTCTCTCTCCTCTTTCTCTCTCTATACAATTTCATCCTATAATTTTTTTAATATGTTTCTTTAACAATGACTAAAAGTAAAAAGATTATATATATATATATATATATATATATATATATATATATATATATATATATATATATTATATATATATTATACATATATATATATATACATATATATATACATAATATATTACATATATTATATATACATATATATTTATACATTATATATATATACATATATATATACATATTACATATATATATATATACATATATATATACATATATACATATATATATATATACTATATATATATATACATATATATATATATACATATATATATACTATTACATACATATATATATACATATATATATATATATATAATTATATATATATATATGTATATATATATGTATATATGTATATATATGATATGTATAACATATATATGTATATATAAATATATATATATATATATATATATATATATATATATATATATGTATATATATACATATATATGTATTACATATACATATATATACATATATATATATATATATATATATATATATATATATATATATAATATATATATATATATATGTATATATATATATATGTATATATATATGTATATGTATATACATATATGTATATATATATAGGGTTGGGATCCGGTGAGAATCTCTATTCTATATGGGAAGAGGGGTAGGACACCAAAATATTAGAAACCTCATTTTACCCTCATCTCTATTCTATAAGGCAACACATGGGGGACACCAAAAAATCTCTATTCTATATGGGAAGAGGGGTAGGACACCAAAATATTAGAAACCCCATTTTACCCTCATCTCTATTCTATAAGGCAACACATGGGGGACACCAAAAAATCTCTATTCTATATGAGAAGTGGGGTAGGACACCAAAATATTAGAAATCCCATTTTACCCTCATAACATCCCTATTCTAACTACTTACTTTAATGAAAAAATAAAAAATAAAACTACCTAATTAATTTAAAAAATAAAAAAATATTACAAAAAGAAAACCATCAAGAATTCAAATATTCGTAATTTATTAGAAATAATTAATAATTAATTTAATTTTTTTCATCTCCTAAAAAAATAATTTTGTACGTATGTTCGCACGCATCGCGTGCATATAAAAACTAGTAGGTCCCTATGTGAGAACACTTTCTTATATGTGAGCATGAATCTCATCTGTAGGCTACCAAGAGAATCAAGAAAACGACATTGAGCAACTAAACCTGCAAAACTATGAGAAAATATCATAGTGACCATGTATTATATCATAATAACCAATCTATCACATGTTTAAAGAAATTAGTCAAGAAAAAAAAATATTATTTACTATTTCCATATCATGGTGACCCTCTACTATATCATAGTGACTCTCTACTGTATCATAGTAACCAACACAACCCTCTGCTACATATCATAAGTGACCCTCTACTATATCATAATAACCAACACAACCCTCTGCTATATATCATAGTGACCCTCTACTGTATCATAGTAACCAACACAACCCTCTGCTATATATCATAGTGACCCTCTATTGTATCATAGTAACCAACACAATTTCTAGAAAAAATAGTGTGGAATCCGCAAATAATCAAACTAAAACTTTGAAGAACTAAAACTCCATGAACGACGATACAGAGGAGAAAGAAAGAGAAGATAAAGAGAGAAAAAAAGTAGCGTGAAAGGGATGGGGGAAGAAGGGGGTAAGGGTTAAACTAAATTACGAAAATACCATTACTCATAAGTGTATTTAGGATGGTTAGATTAGATTACATCCAAAGGCCAAGATTCGTTCTCACATAGAGGAGGTGTTCTCACAAGAGCCCTCCTCATATATATACATATATATATATATATATATATATATATATATATACATATATATATATACATATATATATATACAATATATATATACATATATATATATATACATATATATATATATATACATATATATATATATATGTATATATATATATATATATATATATATATATATATATATATATATATATATATGTATGTATATATATATATATAGGAAAATGATATACATAGCCCTAAGGGCTATGTATAAGGTGCTTAAAATGGAAATAAAATATTGAATCAAGCATTTATTACCTCAATTGATGTGAAAATGTATCTTGAATTCTTAAATTGTTTCCATTTGAAGAAATGTATTTAATGCTTATATGTAGCCCTAAGGGCTACATATATCATTACCCATATATATATATATATATACATATATATATATACATATATATATATATATACATATATATATATATATATATATATATACATATATATATATATATGTATATATATATATATGTATATATATATATGTATATATATATATATGTATAAGTATATGTATATATATATGTATAAGTATAAGTATATGTATATATATATATGTATATGTATATATATATATATATATGTATAAGTATATGTATATATATATGTATAAGTATAAGTATATGTATATATATATATGTATATGTATATATATATAAAAGTGAGTTCATATGAGAATGCATACTTACATGAGAAATGAGAATTCATTTTATGCGCAATAACTCTCATGAATAAGTGATGTAACTCTAATGAAAAAGTTATGTAACTCCAAAAAAAGACTATTAGAAAAAAAAATTCAAAAAAAAAAAATATTTTTTGGCTCAAAATTTTTTATGGGAGGTATGTCCCTAATGAACAAGTGTTGTAACTCTAATCGAATCGTGTGGTTGAGATTCATTTTCATTTCTCATGTGATCTTGCTCATATATATATATATATATATATATATATATATATATATATAGAGAGAGAGAGAGAGAGAGAGAGAGAGAGAGAGACAGAGAGAGAGAGAGAGAAGGGAGTTCATATGAGAATGCATACTTACATGAGAATTGAAAATGAATTTTATGCATTATAACTCTTATGAATTTTACGCGCTCTGATAGTGATTCTTCTATTCAGGGCTGGTGTGATTCAGAGTGGGCGGCTTTCCCTCTTACTCGCCGCTCCCTTTTCAGGTGGGCTTGTTTTCTTGGGTCGCTCTCCTATCTCTTGGAAGACCAAGAAACAACATACTGTCTCTCGTTCTTCTGCCGAGGCAGAATATCGCTCTATGGCTTCCATCAATTGTGAGTTGAAGTAGTTGAAAGCATTGTTGCTCAGCTTGGGTGTTCATCATCCCAAAAATTTTACCCTGTTTTGTGATTGACGTAGGCAGACTAGCGGAAAAGTTCGAAAAGGATTTGCGGAAAAAGGCCTGAACTGTTTTGCGGAAAATGGGCCGACGGAGTCCGATTGACTATTATAATACCTTTTAGGAAGCGGAACGGCCCAACGAGTCAAACACCCTGCTACGCTGTGATGTATAGGCGTTTTAGGCCATCCGGGTCCGTTTAAGGCCCGAAATCAGTTTTTTAATTATTTCTGAATTTAATTATTTCCTTAATTTCGTTTTAGGGTTTTGCTTAACGTATTTAAACATTATTAGGTCAATGTTTGGAGGCATTTTTTGGACTTTTAATAATATCACAGAGTTTATACTCTTTCTGGTGGATTCCGGAGTTTTACAGATTCATCGCTTGTGAATCTGCTTGTTCTTAATTCGAGATTAGTACTTGCTAATCTCCATAGTTTCCGACTGCGTCAAGTGGTATCAGAGCAGGCTTTCTCCTGTCTCTTTTCGTAGCTTGAAGATCATGGGAGAACCAGTTACTAGGACAGATCTTGAAGGGGTTACCGCGGCTTTTACCACGGCCCTTACTGCACTGACCGAACAGATGACTGCGTTGACTACGCAGGTGAATAATATGCAGACTAATAATAATCGAGGAGGAGACAGGAGGGCAGAACCAAATCGAACTCCACGGGGGAGAGGTAAACGAACTGTTGTGGCAGATAGTTCGAGTTCTGAGGAAGAGGAGGTTTTCGAAGAAGAACAAAGCGAGGAAGGTAATAATTCTTTTAAACATGATTACCGAGTAAAAGCAGATATTCCATTATTTTATGGGAATATGGGGGTAGAGGAGTTTCTAGATTGGCAGATTGATGTGGATAGGTTTTTCGAAGTTATGGAGGTTTCTGAAAATAAACATGTTAAGATGGTGGCGGTTAGATTGAAGAGTACTGCTGCTGTTTGGTTGGATAAGTTGGTTATGCAGAGGCAGAGGCAAAGGAAGGGGCCGGTTAAAACCTGGTGTCGCATGAAACAGTTGATGTTGGAGCGGTTTTTACCGGAGGATTATGAGCAGATTCTGTATAAGATGTATATAGAATGCGTCCAGGGGAAGAGGAGTGTGACGGAGTATACAGCGGAGTTCCTGCGGTTTTCTGAGCGTAATGATTTAGGGGAATCCGAAAATCAGAAGGTGGCTCGGTACATCAGTGGGTTGAAGAATTCTCTGCAAGAGAAGATAGGTTTGCAAACTGTGTGGACTGTGGCTGAGGCATCCAATCTGGCGTTAAAGGCGGAGCAAATAGAGAAATCCCCTAGAAATTTCTCGTCATTCAAAAGGTATTCAGCCCAAAGTAGCTTTGAATTTAACAGTGAGAAGGAGAAGGGTGCAATAAACAAGGAGTCTGGGTCTGCACCAAAAGTCGGCCCTAGTAGTGCACCACAAGGAAAAGCCCCTGCCCAAAAACAAAATAATCCTTATGCCAGGCCAAGTTGGGACACTTGCTATCGTTGTAATGGCAAGGGTCATAGATCCAATGTCTGTCCAACTCGGAGAGTAACTGCTGTTTTAGAAGGGGGAGAAGATGGAGAGGAGTTTGAAGGAGAAAATGATGAGTATGCAGGTGCGGAGTTTGCTGAGGAAGAGTCTGAGGAGCGAGTTAACTTCGTGTTACAAAGGGTCTTGTTAGCTTCAAAAGAGGAGGGCCAGCGTAAGAACCTATTTAAAACTCATTGTTCTATTCAGAACAAAGTTTGTAACCTGATTGTGGATAATGGTAGTACGGAGAATCTGGTGTCCCAGAAGCTGTGGAGTATTTGAAGCTGTCCACAACACACATGAGAAACCCTACGCTTTGGGTTGGGTCAGCAAGGGTTCTCAAGTTCGCGTGACAATGACTTGCAGAGTTCCCATCTCCATAGGGAAACACTACAAAGACGAGGTAATATGTGATGTTCTTGATATGGATGTGTGTCATATTTTACTTGGTAGGCCTTGGCAGTTTGATAATGATATTACTTATCGGGGACGGGATAATGTGATGATTTTACTTGGGGTTCCCATAAAATTGCAATGGCTCCTGTTTTGAACTTTGATGATAAGGCTGTAGGAAAGAAAACCAGTTTCTTAGTAATGACTTATAATGATAAGGAACTTGATGATGCTGTGAAAGAAACTGAACTTTTCTGTCCAATAGTAGTTAAAGGGTTGTTAGGGGTTGTAAAAGAAGAGAACCCTATTCCTGCTGAAGTTTCGGAGATATTAGAGGACTTTAAGGAGTTGATTGCTGATGAATTACCAAAAGAGCTACCCCTCATGCGTGACATACAACACCACATTGATCTGATTCCTGGTTGTAGCCTACCAAACCTTCCCCACTATCGTATGAGTCCCAAGGAGAATGAGATCTTGAGAGAGCAGATTGAGGATTTGTTGCAAAAGGGGTTCATTCGGGAGAGTATGAGTCCATGTGCAGTTCCTGTTCTTTTAGTCCCTAAGAAAGGAAATCAGTGGCGGATGTGTCTTGACAGTAGGGCCATCAATAAGATAACTATCAAGTATCGCTTCCCTATCCCTCGACTGGAGGATATGCTTGATGAGTTGGCAGGAGCTAAGGTGTTTTCGAAGATAGATCTGCAAAGTGGGTACCATCAGATTCGTATCCGACCTGGAGATGAGTGGAAGACAGCTTTTAAGAGCAAGGAGGGTTGTATGAGTGGTTGGTAATGCCCTTTGGTTTATCAAACGCACCTAGACCTTTATGCGCATGATGAACCAAGTTCTTCGTCCTTTTACTGGTTCTTTTGTTGTTGTGTATTTTGATGATATTCTGATTTACAGCAAGGACAAGAAAGATCACCTGGAGCATGTGGCTCAGGTGCTGCAGGTGTTGCAGGAAAATAAGCTGTACATTAATCTGAAGAAGTGCACGTTTTGTACCAGCAAATTACTCTTCCTGGGTTTTGTTGTTGGTGCCGAGGGAATTCAGGTGGATGAGGAGAAGGTGAGCGCAATCCGGGATTGGCCTACACCTACATCAGTGACGGAAGTTCGTAGCTTTCATGGCCTAGCAACTTTCTACAGGAGATTTATTCGGGATTTCAGTACCATAACCGCACCAATCACAGAATGTTTGAAGAAGGGGAAGTTTCAGTGGGGAGATGAGCAGGAAAAGAGTTTTTCTTGATTAAAACCAAACTTTGCAGTGCACCGGTATTAGCACTCCCTGATTTTGATAAGGTGTTTCAAGTTGAATGTGATGCTAGTGGGGTCGGTATTGGAGCAATACTGTCACAAGAGAAGAGGCCTGTGGCTTATTTTAGTGAAAAGTTGAGTGATGCTAGGCAGAAGTGGAGTACGTATGACCAGGAGTTTTATGCAGTGTTTAGGGCATTGCGGCAGTGGGAGCACTATCTAGTGCAGAGGGAGTTCATTCTGTTCATTGATCACCAGGCACTAAAGTTCCTCCACAGCCAAAAGGTGATCAATAAGATGCATGCTCGTGGGTGAGTATTCTGCAGAAATTCCCTTTCATTATACAACATAAATCTGGTGTGCAGAATAAGGTGGCAGATGTATTGAGTAGGAGAGCTTCCTTACTCATCACATTAGCTTAGGAGATTGTGGGTTTTGAGTGTTTAAAGGAGTTGTATGAGGATGATGCGAAGTTTAAGGAGTTGTGGGCAAAGTGCAGCAAGGGGCAGCCTAGTGCAGATTTTCACATTCGAGGAGGGTACCTTTTTAGAGGTGATCAGTTGTGCATTCCTTGTTCGTCCCTACGCGAGAAATGGATCAGAGATCTTCATGGAGGTGGTCTTGGAGGACATTTGGGGAGGGATAAAACTATTGCTGGGTTAGAAGAGCGGTTTTATTGGCCTCACATGAGAAGGGATGCTGGTACTATTGTTCGTCGCTGTTATGTGTGTCAAGTCTCCAAAGGTCAGTCTCAAAATACTGGTCTTTATATGCCTTTGCCTGTTCCTGATGATATTTGGCAAGATCTGGCCATGGATTTTGTTTTGGGGTTGCCTCGTACTCAACGCGGAGTGGATTCTGTTTTTGTGGTGGTTGATCGTTTTTCGAAGATGTCTCATTTCATTGCATGTAAGAAGACAGCTGATGCTTCGAATGTGGCTAAGCTTTTCTTTAGGGAAGTGGTCAGACTTCATGGTGTTCCTACCTCTATCACTTCGGATATGGACACTAAGTTTCTTAGCCATTTTTGGATAACTCTTTGGA
This sequence comes from Beta vulgaris subsp. vulgaris, assembly GCF_026745355.1. Lineage (NCBI taxonomy): Eukaryota > Viridiplantae > Streptophyta > Magnoliopsida > Caryophyllales > Amaranthaceae > Beta > Beta vulgaris. The sequence goes on along the minus strand of NC_079204.1, from coordinate 49,115,009 downwards.
GAATGTTTGGGACAACACTGAACAGGAGTTCAACAGCTCATCCACAGACAGATGGGCAGGCTGAAGTCACTGATAGGACGTTGGGGAATATGATTCGTAGTGTATGTGGTGATAAACCAAAGCAGTGGGACTTGGCTTTGCCTCAGGTAGAGTTTGCTTACAACAGTGCTGTGCATTCGGCCATAGGGAGATCACCCTTTTCTGTGGTCTACACTTCTGTCCCTAGGCATGTGGTGGATCTGATTAAGCTTCCTAAGGGGCCGGGAGTTAGTGTGGCAGCTGGGAACATGGCAGAGGAGATTGTTGCTGTTAAGGAGGCTGTGAAGGCTAAAATGTATGCTACTGGGCAGAAGAATAAAGCTGCTGCTGATAAACACAGGCGAGTAAAGGTTTTTAGTGTGGGTGATGTGGTGATGGTGTTTTTGCGGAAGGAGAGGTTTCCTGTTGGTACCTACAATAAACTGAAACCACGCAAGTATGGGCCATTCAAAGTGACGCGCAAGATTAATGACAATGCATATGTGGTCGCTCTGCCGGATGATATGAACATTTCCAACACGTTCAATGTGGCTGACATTAATGAGTACCATGCAGATCAAGCCCTTTATGGTGATACGAACTCGGGGTCGAGTTCTTTAGAGGTGGAGGAGACTGACGTAGGCAGACTAGCGGAAAAGTTCGAAAAGAATTTGCGGAAAAAGGCCTGAACTGTTTTGCGGAAAATGGGCCGACGGAGTCCGATTGACTATTGTAATACCTTTTCGGAAGCGGAACGGCCCAACGAGTCAAACTCACCGCTATGCTGTGATGTATAGGCGTTTTAGGCCATCCGGGTCCGTTTAAGGCCCGAAATCAGTTTTTTAATTATTTTCAAATTTAATTATTTCCTTAATTTCGTTTTAGGGTTTTGCTTAACGTATTTAAACATTATTAGGTCAATGTTTGGAGGCAGTTGTTGGACTTTTAATAATATCACAGAGTTTATACTCTTTCTGGTGGATTCCGGAGTTTTACTGATTCATCGCTTGTGAATCTGCTTGTTCTTAATTCGAGATTAGTACTTGCTAATCTCCATAGTTTCCGACTGCGTCAGTGATAGTCAGTCTGCTCTTCATATTGCTCATAATCCTGTGTTTCATGAACGTACGAAACATATAGAGATTGATTGTCATTTTGTTCGTGATGCTATTCGAGATGGTCTTATTCTTCCTTCCTATGTCTCTACCTCGACTCAGCTGTCGATATCTTTACAAAAACTCTTGGAAAATCCCAGTTTGACTTACTCTCTTGTCCAAGTTGAGCATTTTGGATCCTTCCCATGCCCAGCTTGAGAGGGGCGTTAAGAAATATTATATAGGATTTGTTTGATATGTTTCCTTATTTATAGAGTCTTATGTTTATATGGTTTCCTATGTACTATATATATATTCGATTGAGATCAATACAAAAGACAAGCAATTAAACCCTAAACACTTCTTTATACAATCAGTCAATCATTCTAGAATCTTTATTTCATTTGTTGTTAAGGATCAAAATTTAAAAATTGAGCTCACAATATTAATTTTCAATCATCAATAAGATGCTATGAAATTGAGTTCAAACCATTGAGTATTCATTGACACCTCCATAACATAGAAACAGTATAGAAATTATATCCATGTTTAATTTAATATGAAAGAACTCCAATAATGAACGCGTCAAATAAATTTAACCAAAAATGATCTTATTCATAATTCATACAAACGAATAACAAATGTGTTACAATATACTGATTACCTCATGGTAACAATCCATATGAAAAATAAATATACACTCCATACCAAAAAACAAAATTACAAAATCCTTTAGTGCTTGAAGATGAGGGAAAAGACTGAAAAAAGGACAGAGAATGCAACAACGGCAGTAGAAACAGGGAGTGAAAACCCTGCTCCGGCAGCGGGCGCTGGTGAAGGAGGCATCTCTTGAGCGTTAACCGCCGCAACAATTGCAAGAATGGCAGCCACGAAGAAGGTGAATGCGTTGTTGTTGATAGATTTTGCCATTTGATAAGCTGAAAATATTAACTCTTTTTGTGTAGTTTGTGTTGTGTGTATAAGAAAGAAAAGAAGTTTGTTTTAGTTGATTGAGTTTTGATGTTGTGATTTGGGGGAGTATATAAAGGAGAAAAATCATGGGAGTGTGGGACCCACTAAAAGCAAATTGACAGACTAATTACCCGTTACATTGATGACACGTAGTGGAAATTGGAAGATCATGATATGAGGAAGAAATAATTAGTAGCTGGATTATGATTTGGTCTGGTGCAAAGAACATGAGTGACAGTCAATAATGTTCTGGAGTTTTGATTTAATTTACTTAATGGGCGGCGCAGTTTATGATGATTGATTCTTGGCAATTGGCATGTTCACATGTTATGTTGTCGTTGCCTAAACGGCTAGTAATGAAGAAGAGAAACGGTCGTTGAACCGCGTTGTTGAAGAGAAACCTTTAATTGTTTTACATGAGGTGTGAAGGGAAAAAAGTTCATTAGTGGCAAAACTCAAATGTGTTGGTTGACTGACTAATTTCATGAAACGCAAGATCGTGTGTGCATTTTCTGTTCATGTTCACATAGGAGAATCTTACAAAGTTTGATTGTGTTTCTCTATTTGCAAACTTAGGCTTGTTTTAGACTTTATGAATTAAGGTATACAATCATGTAGATATAAGTTTATGATAAATAATTCTAAAAGTTGAATAGACTATCCACAATTACTAAAAACTTGTTACGGGTTGTGATAGTGGAATCCAGCTAAAACATAATTTATATTTTTTTAATATTGTATTAGTAATGGGTTGTTTACTCGATGGATAGGTGTAACAATGTCTTTTTTTAAGGTGAGTTTATGCTTTATTGGAGTCTTGCATTTCAAGGACTTGTCAAAAGAAGTGGGCACATGAGCTAATAAGAGGAAAGTTAAAGCAAAAGTATGAATTGGAGTCTTGCATTTCAAGGACTTGTCTAAAGACTTTCTCAAGTGCAAAACCGATAGTTAATGTGATGTTGTTATGTAAGTTGTATATATTAATATTTTAGAAGTTAGGATAAAATATATAGTTTGAATGAGTATGAATAGCGGAATTGATATTTAAATTAGTGAAAAGTTGATGTAAAGTCTAAAGTCTACTAAAAGTCTTAGAAATGAACTCTTCCTAAAACTATAATATACACGAGGACTAATAACAATTTATCAACACATTAAGTACAAAATAGAACTAACAAAAATTGAGATATAGAAGTAGCTCAATTTTAAACCACTATCGACAGGACTTTAGACATACACAATAAACTATCTTATAAGATAAGATAAAATTTTATAAGATTGTATAAGATAAGATAAAATCAAATAAGATTTTATAAGATTGTATAAGATAAGATAAGACAAAATAAGTTGAATCAAACGGACCCGTACTCTCTCCATTTTCTTTTGTTGTTCCTATATTCATCATTGAGAAATTTCAATATATTGTTCCTATTTTGATCTTTTCATATATAGTGTAATTTATTAATTAAATTTTTCATTAGTTTTAAGTTGCAATAAATGTGTTCACACAATTGAGTAGTCATTTTTTTTTTTTTACTTTTTTACGCCTCAAACTTTTGCCTGATTGATTGTCTAACATAAGGTAATTCAAAGGGCAATAAATGTGTTCACACTAGTTTGTAGTCAATTTTTACTCTTTTATCCCTCAAACTTCTGGGTCATTGTTTGCCTTACCTATAATAACTCAAAGGGTTAGTATCTTAACTTTTAGTTAATTAAATTTTATTTAACATACTGAAATCTTGCCCACTTTTTGAATTACGTACATTGATTTCTTTTCTGATTCAAAATAGTAAGAATAAAAGAAAACAAATGGAATATAAATTTAGGATGGAGGAAATCAAAATAGATATTGGATAGACCTACAACTTACTAAGAGAATGCATTTTTTTTTAATAATATTGTACTATATATTTTTTTTGATAATTTGTTTGGTCTCATTTCATTACTAGCTCAAAGCGCCATCATGTTTTACATGTATCCTCCCTGCAATCTTACATACCATATGAAAAAAATTGACAATTACATTACACTATCAAAGGCATCTAGAGCCAAGCCAGGAACTCATCTGCTCTAGTTAAACCTTGTTTTGCCAATGTGTGTGCAACCACATTTGAGCTTCTCCCTTGATGAATGATCTTTGATATTCAACCATGATCTTCTTGCGTTGCGAATGAAATTTAGTTGGAAATTCAAATTCCACGGCCCACCATTCTCTTCATTACACCACTTCACCGCATTCGCGGAATCTGATTCAATTATTAAGCTGTGGTTTTTGAAGTACTCCATGGACATTGCTATTTGGGAAGCTCGAAAGATCGCAAGAATTTCCGCAGAATTAATTTCAATGCACGGTATAGGGCTAGAGAAGATACATTTGAAGATGCCTTTTTCATCACGCAATACACCACCTATGGCTGAAAGTGAGAGGGAAGGGGCCAATGACGCGTCGACATTCCATATTAAGGATCCAAGAGGAGGAGGAGACCAACCCACGTTGGCTTTTAGGATCATTCGCGGGCTGCCAGCCATGGCCTTATGAGGAGCCCATAATAAGCATTTCGGGTTTCTAGCAATTTTGCTGGATGAATAAGGAAATGGGGAACCCCAACCTTTGATCCACCATCCCAGGCGGGTTAAAATTAATTCCCGGAGCTGAAATGAAGTGCTTGATATGCCACTGAAGATTCTCGCATTGCGCTCTTTCCAAATAGTCCATATTATGATCGAAAATATTACAGTCCAGACTTTCTTGAAAAAAGGGTTTTTGCCATAGGAGATCCATTGATCAAAAGCTTCCATAAGAGAACGCGGAAAGACCCAACTGAGGCCCCACAGAGAGAGCCACCAAGACCAAAGGAGGCGAGAGAAGGAACAGTGGAGGAGAAGATGATCTGAAATTTCCGGATGGGACAAACATAGGGGACATACATTCTCTTCCTGAGGAATAATATGAATAGCTGCAAGTTTGCCTCTTGTATTTATCTTCCCCAATAAGGCTAGCCATGTAAATATTTCTATCCGGGGGGGGGGGGGATTAGACCTAGCCAAATTTTCTTCCAATTATACGGCGGAGATTGTGAAGGTCTCGAGCCTTTGTCCAATTCGAGGGAGAAGGATTTGACCGTGAAGGATTCGGATTTATTGGGCTTCCATGCGAATCGATCTTCATTTTCTGTAGATAAGCAAACTTTTTCGAGTTCCTTGCTGAGTTCCGCCCATTCTTGTCTGTCACGAGGCCTGAATTCTCGATTCTAATGAAAGTCCCACTTCCATGATGATCCAGACCATGAGCCCACGGATTTTTAGTGGACTCTAACCGATCCAAATCTCATCCCAAAATAGAGTATTTGATCCCTTACCCATTATTTTCATGATCATTGTTTTCAACAGGTCCTGGGAAAGAGGATGCTTGAGAATACCTAAACAGATATTGCGCATGGGCCCCGAAGAGTTGGAGTAGAGAATTCATGAGGGATAAAAGCAGAAGAAAGCCCATATTTTGTCTGGATAATATTTTCCCATAGCGCACTTGGCTCGTTGAGAAATCTCCATAGCCATTTGAAGAGCAAGGATATGTTCTTATGAAGCAAGCTTCCACAGTTTAAGCCTCCGAAAGTTTTTGGAAGGATAACCTTTTCCCACGATACCGAAGCCATATATTTTTTCTCATGTTCACCACACCATAAAAATCTTCGTTGCAGTTTATTAATTGTCTCAATAACCCCTTTTGGCGCCGGAAACATGGACATCAAATACAGTGGTAAGCTAGCGATGGAGGCTTTGATGAGGGTTAATCTTCCGGCAATTGAGAATGTCCTTCCCTTCCACGTAGCAAGCTTCTGCTCAATCCGCTTTATAATCGGATCCCAAAAGGCCATTTTTGATGACGATCCACCTATTGGAAGCCCTAAGTAGGTTATAGGAAAATCACCTACTTTACATAATAGTGCCGCGGCCGCCGAGTTAAGCCACTAATCATCAAGGTGAATGCCATAGAGACAACTTTTGTGAAAAGTTAACTTGTAGCCCGGATGCAAGTTGGAATAGAATGAGAGCCTTCTTGATGTTTAGGAGGTATTCCATATTAGGAGGGCAAAATAATATTCTGTCGTCTGCATATTGAAGGTGAGTTACCCTATGACCTCCTCTAAATGCTGCCAAACCTTCCCATAGACCAATGCTTGCGGCCTTGTCTATTATCAAACTCAACGTCTCTACAATCAAATTGAAGAGAAAAGGGGATAAAGGATCCCCTTGTCTCAAACCACGGTGAAGCTTAAAGGTGACCATGGGGGAGCCATTGATTAGTATGGAAGCAGCTGCACTGGACACACATGACATACCCACGATCTCCAAACCTCCGGAAACCCCATACTCTCTAGTGTCCATTCTAGAAAAGACCATGCCACGCTATCAAAAGCTTTGTGGAAGTCAAGCTTGAGAATTGTGGCTTTGATTTTTGCCCGTCTGCATGTGTCAATAATCTCTCCAGTCACCAAAGCCCCATCCAATATTGTACTATATATTCACCTTATTTCAATACATAATTTTGCTTTAGATATATTTTATTACACTCGCTTTGCTATGTACTCCCTTTGCTTTCTTAAGTTCTACCCAAAATTATAAAGATAGAGACCCTACTTTGAATCGATGACAGAATTAGAATCGAATCAACCGAATTGGATTATAAGATGCTAATACGAAATTGATAAAATTATCCTAAAAAATTGACATTTAATGTTTAAATCGATAATAGTCTATTTTTTTCAGTGAACATTATCGAACTTAAGTATCTTCGTGTTTGTAGCATAAGTAAGTAGTCAAAATCACAATTAGAAATAAAAATTTGGAAGTAGCCTAGAATAATATAATGTTTATGGAAAAAAGAGAACATGATTTTTTGATTTAAAACTAAAATTTCAAAATATATTTCAATATAGCCACATTTATTTTGATGTGGTCGACATACCTAATACCTTAGCATTTACCAAGAAAGAAATGACACGGAGCTTCATCGACGTTCTAAAGTATCACTATCACCAACTAATTAATTAATGAATGTTAAACATATTTAAATTTTAGAATAATAGGTTGAGCTTTATGTTCATTGATTTTAGGTGCTTTTATTTTAGGCTTGTATCTTATTTGCAAAAAGGAAATTAGCTTTAACAAACATTAAACATCTTTTTAGAACTATATTATAGGATCTTACGATCCTAAATGATCTTATATGATCCTAACTGATCCTAACTGATCCAACCAGACTCTGTGCAATGTTGTAACAAACTGGCAATCCTGCTCATGGTCAGATTCTGCACACAACCTGAATCATTTAGCCAGATTTGTATCGTAAAATAGTATAATCCTACAATCACGATTCCGATTTTAAGAACAATTATATTTCGTTTACATCCAGTTTTTTTATCCTAATCACTTTTACCGTTTTTCTTACTTCGACAAACTTTTTCCATTTTATCTACTAAAATCCCACAGTCCATAGACTCCGTTCTACTCCTTTCTCCTTGATAGTAACTAAAAAAGGCCATGGATTGTCTCTAATTCTTGGTTATTAGAGGTATAATAAGTGAGTGGAATTTAAGAAAATTAAGGGTGTAATAGGAGTACACAGAAAAGGCCATATTATGTGCCGACCTGCGTAACACAAACTCTTATTAGTGAAGGAAATAAGATGCGAAAGTTCGGCTGAAACAGTAAGTCTTAATAATAGACTATTGTAAGTATTGTTGCTGGAGCCTGGAGGGGTACTAGACTGCTAGCTGTTGTCAAGGCAATAAGGCCTTTGGGTTGGGCCGACCAAGACCAGAGGCAGCACATAAAGTTCATCGAAGAATACTTTTACATTTAATTTAGTACATTGTTTACATAGTTTTTCTACAACTTCAACCTTAAAATTTGTCCTATTTATTTCACTATATTTAGAGCGTGTTAGGTACAAATTCTTGAGTTAAGCTAATAATAAGGATCTAAATTTTTGACTTTTTCACCGGTAAGGATCTGTAACTTTTTTTTTCACCATTTGGGACCTCATCTACCTTTTCCGGCCAAAATTTAACTAGTGTGAGTTAAGAAGTTGGGTCCTTGAGTTAAACAATAAATAAACAGATTAGTTTATATCTACAAATTCATAAATGAATAAATTCTTCATTTTTAACTTGTTTGTCAGATTACTCTTCTTCTTCCTCCTAATTACTTCATTTCCTGGAGCATCAAAACTACTCCATCAGGGCACCACCTCCATGACTCCATCACCACTCATTAGCAAGTCAAATTACCACAAAGCGCATCACACCTAACCCCAGAACTACCTTATAAACCACAATCCCTAGACAAACGGATCTTGTATATCACAAAATATCAACCTATCTATTTTCAAGTCGAAAAGGGTAAAAACATCATAATTCATAACTATATATCAAAGAAACTGAGTTCATCGCTTTTTTAGATTGCCCATCATAACGGCCAGTTGGCCACCATTCAGGTAGTCGCCAAATATATCAAATCTGAGACTATGAAATATCATGATTTAAACGCAATCTATCACCAATGAATACAATTCAATTAATTTCTCAACAATTTGATATCATGTACAATAGATGAAAACACACTCCATTGCAAATATCTCACCCCAAAATACACAAATTTCAATAATGTTCGACTAAAAATCCCAAAATAAATCGTATGCGAAAATTTTCCAACAATTAAGCATATACGGAAAAGTTATCAATAAAGTTTGACTAAAAATCCCAAAATAAATCGTATGCGAAAATTTCGAATTCACAAAATTTGATTTTCAAATTTTCATAAATAATCAGCTTTTTCAGCTATAGTAGAGAGAGTAAAAGGTTTATATATTTTTGTTTTTATCTGCGTTTCTCTAACTTCTTTTGTTTTGTGTTTGTGATTGTAGGAATTAGCTAGAAATGATGTTTTTGTGTTTGTGAAATTTTTTCGGATAAATTAGCTAGCATTGGCGGTTGTGTTTGTAATAGTAGGAATGATCTTTGTGGTGGTCACTGCTACATTGAGGGAATTTTTTTTATGAGAGTAGTCAATGGAGAGAGGAAGAGGTCAAAATTAAAGGAGAAAGAGAAAATTGCAAGTAACCAAAAGTAGGTAATAAAAATGCAAAATAAAAGGAAAAAGGAAATACTTTACTTCAGGTGAGTTAGAGTAGGGTTAATTGGCCGGATTTTTAATCAGAGGTCCTTAAAGGTGAAAAAAAAAGTTGCAGGTCCTTATCGGTGAAAAACTCAAAAGTTTGGGTCCTAGTTATATAGTTAACTCCAAATTCTTTAAGTAGTTTTTAGTGCCTTAATTCGGACAAAACACTTATTTAAAAAAATAGTAGTGTTTGGTAATGTAGTATTGTAAGTAGATTTTAGTGGTACAAGTAGTGTTTTAGACTTAGTAGTGTTTATCGAAAGCTACAATTTATAACTTTTAGTAGGGTTGTTCAAAATGCGGTATGGACCGCACCAAACCGCAACACAAACTATTTTTTCGCGGTTTGCGTTGGTGTGTGGTTTTAAAATTGCGGTTTGGGTTGGGTTTTAATTTTTGTAAACCGAAACCGCACAGTAAACCGCAATTTTATATGATTTTTTTTTATTTTTTTTATTACACTTGACAAGGTGGCATGCAAGTATACAATTGAAAAAAGAAGTTTCAGTTAAAGAACTTGGACACTTTTGATAAATTATTATTATGTTCAATTATGAAGTCGACTGCATATTTATTTGGACTCTTTATATTTATTAACAATTATTTTTACTCTTAAATTACAAAATTAATGTCGTAGAGTATTAAAATGGTTAAACCGCAAACCAAACCACACCTTTTTGAGTATATTTGTGGTTAAACCGCAAACCAAACCACACCTTTTTACTCTTAAATTATAAAATTAATATCGCAGAGTATATTTCTATTTCACGAACTACTTTGCCATAGCTTGGCCAAAAACTCCTGAAAAAACTATTACTATATTTGTTTGCAAATAAAATATTCCTGCTATAAATTTAGCCTTACGGCAAAGACATTAAAAGACCAAGAGCTAACGAAAATTTAATTTGATTTATTTCCCATCAACACTATATGCAAGCCTATTTATTCATGTGAATAATTTTTTTTTATTAAAATGTTAATCCCTCTATGTAGGATCTTGTTAGATTCACCTTAATGTTTATTTTTATAATACACTCTCTGTTTCAAAATATAAAGCACGTACGATTTTTGAGACCGAACTTTGACAGTTAATTACGCTCGATTTACGTGGATAAAATTTTTAAAAAAAATAATGTTATTATAATATTTTTCACGACGAATCCGGCCAACGCCCAACGGTATAATTTTATAATTTTCATTTATCATATTATAAGAGATATTTATAGTCAAACCAAATTTTCGTAAAGCGTGAATGTCTTATATCTTGAAATGGAGGGAGTATCAACTTTTTATAGTTTATATTAATACGAAATTGAAGATATTAAAGATAAAAAATATATCTTAGAGACCATAAAAAAAACATTATATTAGAAAATGGAGGGAGCATCACTCAAAGTCAATCGACACATATTAATAGACACTAATATCATATAAAATGGACCAAAAAAGTACAACAGAAACGCAGAAATATAATAATATGCATAGTATAAAGTGAAGTGACCATGATAGAATCATATATGGTACCACCCAAAGAAGCACACAAAGCCATATAAAACCAATGTAAAATACTTCAGTTGAATAGAACTGCTATAAGAGATATTAAGACAGAGGACACAATCAAAGTTCCCGAAATTGGTAATGTAAAGCCATCTCCAGCTACGGCCCCCGGTGGCGGCAGAGGTGAAAGCCCGGTATCTTGACCCGCAACCGCGACGACATAAAAGACCACCACGACTATTGCAAGCATCATGACCCGAACTCTAGATAAACATAACTCCATATTTCTTCAAAAAAGATTGTGAATAAATTTTTGTTAAGAAGAAAAAACAAGTACTGTAATGTGATTGAGTAGGGTATTTGATCATAGGAAAACCCCAAATTTATAGACTTTCTATGCTAAATGTGTAACGTTTAAGGTTTCATATGTTATAGCGACACTATAACATAAATATAAGGTAATGATTTGCCTTTAGGTTTAAGGTTTGTGTGTGTACACCAAAAAGCTAAGGGGAAAAAATAAGAAATGGACACCACTTTCTGTGTACCAACTACGGATGACAATGGATCGGACTTGGATCGGATTATATATAATCCGACTCTGACCTTATAAAAAGTCGGATTTTAAATTTGAGTTTGACTCCAACATTCAAATTCGACCCGACTTAAAATCCGAACACCTGACTCCGACCCGACTTAAAATCCGAACATCCGACTCCGAATCCGATCCGACTTATTTTCTCCCCATTTTTTATAATAGAATAGTCTTCTATAATACAATAATCTAATCATTATAATTTATTCTAATAATCATATGAAAATTTTATCTAGTACAAATAATAAGAATTACTATTATTTTTAACAATTATTTCTTCGATGGAAAAATCATATACAATACAATTGGCTAAAACTCGAAGTCAGGTTATACATAAATAATACATTAACATAAATAAGAAAAAAGGTTTGAGGAGTCGGATTCGAATGTCGGATTATTTCATGAAATCCGACTCCGACCCTCCTCCGACTCGGAGTCGGACTTACTTTTTAAACGTAGTCGGATTATTTTTTGTCGGAGTCGAGTTGAATTTTTTCCTTCGAATTGGAGCGGACTGAAGTTGGATTCGAATTGAATTGCCATCCCTAGTGCCAACCTAAAAAAGTAATCTTTTGTATTTGTTTTTGCATTTCTTCAAAGCCACGGCAAGTTCTTCCAAGAAGTGGTCTATCATCGTCGTTCAATCACTTAAGCATCGCCACCTGCTATATAAAGATGCACAAGGTGTAATGTAGGGAAAGGTTAAACTTAGCCATAGGGTATGTTTATATGTAATTTCTAAAGTGTTTTTTTTTTTTTTTGTAATTTCTAAAGTAAAAAAGTAACTAATGTAAAACATGATGGATTCGATAGTTAAAAGTTTCTAACTCAATACAAGGCCAGTTTGAAAGATATACTAAACCTCTTTGGGATATACAAAGTTTGTATATTAGGTGACATTTTTATAATTAGATGTAATTATATTTAGTCGCAGGGTCAAAAATCTAGTCGTTTTCCTTATTTTTCAACAAAAATAAATAAATCAGCATTAGATTTTTAACCCTAATACTGGTGGTATCTTATTTATGAAAATGTTCCCTTTCTTTGCTTTTATTCACGAGACCTGGCTCTGTTCTTTCGGACGAAATTAATGAAAATTAAGTTCAGTTCAGTTCAAACAAATTAAGTTCATTTTAGTTTAGTTCACGAAAATTTAGTTCAGTTAGTTTCTATTCAGTTCAGTTTAGTTCAATTCAAACTAATTAAGTTCAGTTCAGTTCAGACAAATTAAGTTCGTTTAGACAAATTAGATTTAGTTCAGTTTATACAAATTCAGTTTAATCTAAAAGAACATAGCCTAACTTAGTAATAACTTTCACTTGATCTACAAACTTTGTACACATAAGAGATTAACCGACAATTTCTTATGTTACATATAGGTTTTAGAACCATAAATAACAAAAACCCCTTATGCATAGAGACATGTACATGTGTTACCACCATTTTTTGATATATAGTAGTATTTATTATGATATATTGTATTATATTTAAAAGGTTAAATATCATTTTAATAAAGAGAATATATTTGATGGGTGAGCTTTTTTCTTTACGCATGACAATTGACAAACTACCATGGGCCTTTCAATTTAATACATAAGAACGCAGACGGGTAAACAACCTATGATAGTGAAAAAGTTATGGTTATGGAAGCGTGCAAGGGTCTCCAATATTTTCCTGTGATGGGGAAGGATCACCACTGATAATAAAAGAGGTTTTTGAAATTGAAAGATCATCTCACTGAAAAAAAAATAATACAAAGGGGAATAGAGATAAGATGTGCCCCTGTCTTGTGATAATCTATCTATCTTTAAATTCTAATCTATCAATTATATAAATACATTAACTGTCCGTTTAGTTAGACGTCATAAAGAGTGATAATGATGATACATTATAGTGTAAATTTGTGAAGAAAATCCCACATCATTACCTATAGTAATGCTACTTAATCTCAGAACATTCATTTTTTTCCTAAAATCTCGTTACTATTCATTACCACTTGGGAATGTGGTATTGGGTGGTAATGGAAATTTATATAGGAAAACCCATATTTCCTGATGAAGTTTCATTATCTTGATTATTGAGTTGACAATTACTTTACAAATTTACAATAAATTACATTACCATTACCAGCATTTATAACCGTTAACCAAATGGACGGTTGTGATTAAAAAATATTCTTATCAAATGAACAGTGCCACATGACACTCTTCATTGTATGTGTCAAATGACACTCTTCATTGTATGTGTCAAATGACACTCTTCATTGTATGTGTCAAATGACACTCTTCATTGTATGTGTCAAATGACACTCAACTTATGTTTCTAATAAACATGTTTATGATCTCATTTTCAAATATTAACAATATGTAGCTACTAGGAATTAAAGATATGACATTTGAATGAAATGTGAGGTATTTCACCAAATACCCCCGACAAATCAAAAAATTCACAATATACCCTCAATGTTTCAGAAATGCACCGTATACCCTTGAGTTTTCGAAAACGTGCACCAGATACCCTTTTCCTAACTTCCGTTAGCCCACCGTTAGCCCACCGTTAGCATTATTTACCATTTTGCCATCATTAAACCCTAAACCTAATCTAACCTAACCCTAACCCAAATCTAACCCTAACCTTTCCTCTAATCCTACCCCTAAACCCTTCCCCTTACCCTAACCCTAACTCTTTGGCAGCCCCTACCCCTCCCCCTCCCCACCCCGACTCCCCCACCAGCCACCTACCCCCTACCCCTACCCCTACCCTCCCCTCCCCACCACCGACCTCCCCACCCCCTGCGCATCCCACCGTCGGCCTCCCCTCACCTCTTCCCCGCCCTACCCCTCACCGCCGCTGCGCGTGCCGACCTCCCCACCCCCGTGCGTCCGTTCACCGCCCGACCTCCCCTCACCCCTTCCTCGTCGATTTTCCAGCCCGACCTTTCAAATTCCCCACCCCATCCCTCCCCTCCCCCTCAACGCTAAACCCCACCCATCCCCTTCGAACACCGGCGACCATGAAGCTCGAGAATAATGGCTGCGAAAATCGACGAGAATTAATGGCTGGGGAAATCGACGGGAATTAATGGCTAGGGAAATCGACGGGAAATCAAAGGGTGGCTGGGGAAATCGGCGGGAAATTCGAAGGGTTGTCAGGGGGCTGGGGAAATCGACGGGGAGAGGTAGGGGAACGACAGTTGAGGGAGGGGTGGGGGAGCAGCGGTGGAGGGGAGGGGTGGGGAGCGACAGTGAAGGGGAGGGGTGGGGCAGCGGCAGTGAAGGGGAGGGAGGAGTGGGGAGTGACAGTGGAGGGAGGGAGGGGTGGGGGCCTGGGCTGGGGTGGAGGGGAAGGGGAGGGGTGGGGCTGCCATGGTGTTAGGGTTAGGGTTAGAGTTAGGGTTAGGGTTTATGCTTAAAGTTAGAGTTAGAGTTAGGGTTAGATTAGAATTAGGGTTTATGGTTAATAATGGCAAAATGGTAAATAAAGCCAACGGTGAGCTAACGGTGAGTTAACGGAAGTTAGGAAAAGGGAATCTGGTGCACGTTTTCGAAAACTCAAGGGTATACGGTGCATTTCTGAAACATTGAGGGTATATTGTGAATTTTTTGATTTGTCGGGGGTATTTGGTGAAATAACCGTTTAATTAATCACCAATCCACTACAATTCTAATATTTGATATTAAAAAGTAAAACATAATAAAGTCTTATAACTATATATAACTATAAAGACATCGATGAACTTTTTGATCTCTAACACTTTTATTAAGATAATAACATTCTTTTATCCCAATTTCATTGAAATTGTCATTTCTATCCAAAATTCTTTAGAGCTTTTTTTTAAAGGTTTTTTCATCATATGCCCCTGAGTTTTCACAAAATTCACCGGGTACCCTCGCACTTTTGAAAATACACCTGGTACCCCCTAATTTCAACATAATACACGCAAATACCCTTAGTGACCAACGATGTTAGCCGTTGTTAGTCTTAATCCTAATTAAATCCTAATTAAATCCTAATTAGCCTTGATTTACCCAACTAAACCCTAATTCTAACACTACCCTAACCGTAAACCCTAACCCTCCCCCACCTTCCCACCACCCCTTCCCCACCCTCCCAGGAGCCCCTCCCGCCACCCCTTCCCCCACCGTCCTAACAGCCCCCCTCCCCCAACACAGCTGCCCCCCTCCCACCACCGCCCAGCAGCCCCCCACCCCACGCAGCCCTTGCCTGTCCTCCCACCCCCACG
Source organism: Beta vulgaris subsp. vulgaris (assembly GCF_026745355.1). NCBI lineage: Eukaryota > Viridiplantae > Streptophyta > Magnoliopsida > Caryophyllales > Amaranthaceae > Beta > Beta vulgaris. Next base: position 49,099,405 of record NC_079204.1, on the reverse strand, counting down.
TAAAACCCCATCGATTTCCCCACCCCCCCCCCCACCCCTGTCGATTTTCACACCCTCCCCCAACCCCATCGATTTGCACCCAAACCCCTCCCCCCCCCATCGATATTCGTGAACTAGAACAACCCAGAAGCTCACGAGATCCCTGAAATAGATGGAGGTCGGAGGTTTGTGTACGAAAATCAACTCGGGTGCGTAAAATCAATGGGGGTGGGGTGTGGAAATCGATGGGGTGCTGCAGGGTGGGAAAAACGATGGGGGTGCTGGGGTGGGGGAGGGGCAGGGGCTGCGCGGGAGTTAGGTGGGGGGGCTTCTTGGCGGTGGTGGGAGGGGGGCTGCTGGGAGCTGGGAAGGGGGTGGGGGAGGGTTAGAGTTTAGGATTAGGGGTTTATTAGGGTTTAAAATAAAAAATTAGGGTTAATGACTAACGGCGTTAAACCGCCGTTAGTCACTAAGGGCATTTGGGTTTATTATGTTGAAACTGAGGGGTACCTTGTGTATTTTCAAAAGTGCAAGGGTACCTTGAATTACGTGAAAATTAGGGGGCATTTGGTGAAACAACCGTTCTTTTAAACAAGTTATCATGTCATAATCTCCATTTTTCAATTTCGCACTAGATAGAAAATTATGAAAAACTAATAAAATCAATCATGGAATTTATGAATAATAAGTTATGTAATAATTGAAACTGACATGGAGCATCGTCCAAGCTAAAATACTAGAATTATATAAAAAGGTGCTCCCAAACAAAAAATAGTGCCACGCGGCGCTCACCCTTAGGGTGTTTCACTCAATGTAATCATACATAATCTTTAAAATAAAAAAAATTCATTGTATAAGATTTGATCTTGCGACTTCAAACTTATAAACTAAAGACTTATCCACTAAACCAGTGATATTTGATAATAAAATTTTAAAGTAAAATATAATAAATGAAAACGATAAAAATTGGGAACAACCTCGGGCCTCAATATGTGATATATGTCTTAATCAGTAAGTGACCCGTGTGATATTCTTTGCTATAGCCTACAAACTAGTAGGCTTTACAACTTCGGATTCATAATTGAATACATGCCTGCTAGATCTTGCAAATTTTGACCTAAATCAAATCTAAATAGTAAAAACACTTAATAAAATTGGATTTTTGAATATTAAATCACGATCCCAAATCCTAAAATGATTCAACCTGAAAACCCGAAAGTAAGTAAAATATGACTAGATCCAAAATCGACCCATCTAGTCCCATGTTCAAATTATATTTCGCGAATGCATTAAGTTCCCCCGAATTATCTAGTAACAACTAACAACATTTATTTGAAGCCAAACTTTTTTTCTGTCTTGTTATATTAGGGGAATTAATTTGTTCATTTTTTAATTGACGTTCTTATCATTTGCTCATATTTTATCGATTCTAATAGTAGTTTATATTGGTAATTACAAAACTCATTGTAAGAGACTTTAACTAATGTTATCTTTTCATGGAAAACTATAATTAATTTGATGAACTTTCAAAACTGTTTACCGCTCAACTTATGAAAGAGCACTTACAATGTTTTCAAGCTTAGCTCAAACATGCATAAACTTGAGCGTATTAATCATACACCTGAGTTTATCATGTGTTTAGTACATCCAAGGTTATTTTTTACTCATATAAGATCTCCAAATGAATATAGTGAGAGGCCCAAATGAACAAATAAACAAAAATGTAGCTTTAGAAATTAGATGTACCATGCTATCTTGGTACTTCCAAATGTATGATAAATAATGTACAATAACTTGACTTTTTCGGCTGGTTTACAGTCTAGTCTTATCTGTTTTCCGGCGACTATGGATTTGGCATATGTGAAGCAAACTTTCTCTCAATTGCAACACCTACAATAAGAACATTTGGAAGTCGCGCTATATGGCGTATCTAGGAATTTACTCATGGGGGTACGAATACGTAAGTAGTTAGACTCGTTAATTTTTTTTTTTCAAAATAAAGCTTTATTAACATTTTTTTCTCCCTAAGTTTAAGTAAGAACTTAGATATAATTGCTAACTATTTAAGTGTTCAATGTTTCAATTTAAATAACCAGATCTTTAGAAATAAGTTGTTCAATTTAAAAACAGTTGTTTAAGTATATAAATGAGAAAAAAAAATTCTCCTTAAGTTTAAGTAAGAACTTAGATATAATTGCTAACTATTTAAGTGTTCAATGTTTCAATTTAAATAACCAGATCTTTAAAATAAGTTGTTCAATTTAAAAACAGTAGTTTAAGTATATAAATGAGGAAATTTTGAAGGAAAAAGAATAGAGACAAAATTATTATTTCGGAGCTTTTATTTTTGTGGGCTTATGAATTTGTAGTTGCAGAGTAAGCTTACTTATAAATTTTTAGTTTCACACTAATAGCCATAGGCCCATAGAGAGTAGTATATAGTAAAAGTGTTGAAGATAAATTAAACATGAGTCAAAGGGTAAGTAATTAAAAGCATAAAAAGAACTTTGTGGGGTTTTGAACTTGAGACCTCCTCATAAATTCATGGATCTTTCTTTTCCCTTTTGCAACCAACAAGACAAACCTCAACTTATTGATTTGTTTTCACTATTTTCCATAAATAATGGGGGTACAAATGTACCCCTTGTACCCCCTCTAGATCCGCCCATGGCTATATGTTGACTTATTTATTTGTCTTACATGGTTATTAATTGGTGCCATTGATAACTATAAGTAATATTACGGATATAAAGATATGAAAATTTCTTTAGCATATATTATTAATTGGTAAAATATTATCTTAGGAATATTTCCAATAAGTATATTATCTTAGGAATATTTCTAATAAGTATATTATCTTAGAAATATTTTCAATAAATATATGACTAGGTTTTCCTTCGGTGGAAGGTGGCGTTCTCGACTCCGGTGGAGGACCGTGTGACTTCTATGGATTCGACGAAGGCTATCATCGTTCTAGAAAAAAAGCCTAGAAGCGAATGGCGAAATAATCAAGGGAAGTAGTGATACTAATAAAAAAGATAGTAACGAGATCTTGAATTATAAAGAAGAGAGCAGTGATACAGCAATTGAATACGACGAGGAAAGGGTAGGCGATGAAGATGCAAGAATCGAATTGAGTCTGGTTGGGAAGACATGGACGGATCGAAACATAAATGTCAATTCTTTTATTAATACAATGACAAACGTGTGGAATAGTAAACATGGTGTGGAAATCAGCAACATCGATAAAAACATATATATGTTTCAATTCCATCATTGAAAAGATATAAATAGGTTCCTTGTTGAGCAGCCATGGCACTTCGATAGGCATCCTGTGGTTTTCAGCGAGATAGATCCGGATTCTTGTGGTTAAACCATCCGAAAACCCGATGCATGATCACCCTATGTGGGTTCACATATACAACCTTCCTATCAAGGGCAGATCAAATAAGGGCAATGTGGAGATATTAGGAAACAAAATTGGAACTTTTGTGAAGATGGATAATTCAGATCGTTGGGAATTGATGAGTCCATCCAAATTAGGATGAAAGTCGATGTGAGGAGACCACTTGTAAAGGTGGTTAAAGTTAAGTTAAGGGGAGGTTTGGAGGAGTCGTTTGATGTTAAATATGAACGCCCTCCCCTATATTGCTTTTATTGTGGTAAGATGGGTCATGGCATTAAAGATTATGAAGAGTGTAGGGATGAAGAAGAGTCGATGAATCACTTTAGGGGGTGGTTAAAAGCTTCTCCTTGGAAGAGTGGTAGAGTATTTGATGTGGAGAAAAAGCTTGCGGACGAAGCTAACTGTGCAAAGGCTTTGTTCATAACACATCCGAAGAAGAGTGAGGGAAAATGGAGAGAGGAGGTCTCGGTGAAAGAGGTGATGGATATACATTAGGAATTCTGGAACTGTCGGAGGGAGACATGCAAGTAGAAATTATGACAAATGGTGAAGGGAATCATGAGGAACTGTGAGGGCAACATGTTGGGGGAAGGCAAGAGGAGAAGGAAGAGGATCGTAGCGAGTGTAGCCTAGTAGTAAATGAAGGTTGCCAAGGTAGGGAAGGGTTGGAGACAAACAGGGGAACTGAAAGAGAATCAACATGGGACCAGAAGGGAGTAGTAGTGGAAAGAAGGAGCAGATAAATGAAAAAAGGAAAGAGGGTGAGAAGGACCATGAAATGAGTGAGCATATGGAGAATGATACCATTATGTATTCGAAAAAACGAGTTGTAGAAGTTGTTGTTCAACAAATGGCGTGCCCCACCCCGTGGGCTCTGGGTGACCAATGATATACATCCTTTCATGGAATTGTAGGGCTTGGGGAATGTATCTGCACTAAATGCGTTAAAACGCATTATTATTCTCAAAAATCCCTAAATGGTGTTTCTTTTCGAAACCTGTTTAAAAGCTTTTGAGATACAAAAAATAAACAAAAATTAAAGTTAAAAAAAATGGTGGATGTAGATTGTGTAGGGGAAGGAAGGTGTAGGCGTGGTGGCTTGGCGCTTCTATGGGGCGATGTGATGGATATTAGCACAAAGTCCTTTTCTAATAATAACCACATTGATGTTGGCGTTGATCATATGGAGCATGAAAGATGGAGTTTTATAGGTTTTTATGGCTACCGGTCAGATGACCAAAAACACAAAACGGGGCATCTCTTAATGCAGCTCCAAGAAGATCAAGAGCCATGGTTATGTGGAGGGGACTTCAACTTGATGATGATGTTCATGAGAAGCAAGGAGGTAATAATTTTTGTACTGAAGATGCGGAGGTGTTGAGATAAGCACCTAGTTTTTGAATTTTGAAGATTTGGGTTACGTTGGCCATGACTTTACTTGGACTAACAATAGAGGTGGGGAGAACAATATACAAGAGAGGCTTGATAGATTCTTTGCAACCCGAACATGGAAAACATCTTTTTCCAGGTTCTTTTGTTACACATTTGTCAAAATGTAAGTCAGATCACCTACCTATTCTTTTGTGTTTGAAAGGTAATATTAAAGTGCTATTGAAAAAAAGAAAATGCAGATAGATTTGAAGAAATGTGGCTCCGGGATGAAATTGAGCAGATATTATAGGAAGTGCGTGGGAGAAGGAAGGTGATTTGTGTTCAAAAAGTTGCTCATACATCGAGAAGCCTTAGTGCTTGGGGTAGAAATAAGTTTGGAGATTTAATGAAAGAATTGAAGGATTGTAGGAGTAGAATAGAGACACTCATGGGCGAAGCGCAAACTGAGGAAGTAATTGCGTAGATGAAAACTCCCAATGACAGGCAGGATGGATGAGTTAGAAAATAGGGAGGAATTGTACTGGAAACAAAGAAGCAGACAAGAATGGCTGAAAAATGGTGGCAAAAATACAACTTTTTTCCATGCTAAGACGAAATAAAGGTAGACTAGAAATCACATAGGTAGCATTAAAGATGCGGCAGACAACGAATTTAAAGATGAGGAGCAGACTACAGAAGTCCTTACTGCATTTTTTGAGGAGCTCTTCATAACGGCCAGTTAGGGTGAAGCTACGGAGGTTAGGGGCAAGGTTGATGCCAGCATTTCTGCAAGCCAGTTCGAGCTTCTTGCTGCTCCTTTTACTGGAGAAGAAGTATATGATGCGATTTATCAAATGCACCCAATAAAGGCGCTTGGCCCTTATGGTAAGTCTGCAATTTTCTTTCAAAAATTCTGGAATGTTGTAGGCAAGGATGTTATTGAGAAAGTGTTAGACATCTTAAATAATAATGGCGATATTGGTTCTGTACATCAGATTCATATAGTGTTCATTCCGAAAAAGAAAAAATGTGAGTCTCCTGTTGAATTTAGACCAATTAGTTTGTGTAATGTATCGTATGAAATGGTGTCTAAAGTGCTAGCTAACAGATTAAAATTAATTCTTCCTGATATTATCCATGAATCTCAAAGTGAATTTGTTCCGAAAAGATTAATTATTGATAATGTGTTGTGGCTTATGAATGCTTTCATTATCTGAGGAAAAAAGAACAGGAAAAAAAGGCTTCTTGGGTCTTAAATTGGACATGAGCAAAGCATACAACTGAGTTGAATGGGAGTTTTTGAAGAATATGATGCTGAAATTCGATTTTCCATGGGCCTATGTCAATAGCACCATGAAACGTGTTAGTTCTGCTGAGTTCAAGGTGCTTGTAAATGATCGAGAAATTTCAAGCCAAGCAGGGGGCTCAGGCAAGACCCCTTATCCCCTCTTTTATTCATCATGTGTGATGAAGGGCTATCAGCTCTATTGCGGGACTTGGAAAAGAAAGGGAAGATTCATGGCGTTAAAATTGGAAGAAGAGTTGATCCTATCTCCCACATATTTTTTGCAGATAATAGCTTGTTGTTTGTAAGGGCTAGTGAAGATGAAGTTGAAAATATTTTAGATGTTCTATCTACCTATGAAGTTGCTTCAGGTCAGAAACTGAATGTGGACAAGTCAGACTTTAGCCAAAACTTTGAGCTTGATAAGAAAATTTTGCTTCAGATGAAGTTATCTTTTAAGGTTGTCAACGGATATGACAAGTATCTAGGCCTCCCGACGTCATTGGGAGCTCTAAGAAACAAGTGCTCCAAGTTATTCAAGATCGGATCTGGAAAAAGTAAAAGGGGTGGAAAGAAAAGTATATATCACAAGCGAGGAGATAGATACTTATTAAATCAGTGGCACAAGCAATACCTTATTATGTCATGCAATGCTTCTCCATTCCGGTAAGTATTTTGAAGGAAATTGAAAAAGGTTGTAGACACTTTTTTTGGGGCCAAAATGGGGAGCAAAGGAAAACATGTTGGGTGTGTTATGATCCCTATAGTGAGTTTTGAATGATGACAAACCACATTGAACTATTGTATTGCATACATGTGTCTGTTTACATGTGTAGGTGCCAAAGTACGAGTACAATGGATAGAAAGACGAAGCTAGTGAAGCCAAGTCTTGAAGAATTGCATGAAGACCAAGATCAAGTTGTAGCTTTTAGGTCTTAGATGCAATGTAAGTGGTATAAAGGTTTTAATGCACTATAAAGGTTTGGAACTAGAGAGATGAAGTAGTTGTGGATGACAAGAAACATCGGATACTTGTCATACACAACTACAAGTAAAACTTGGTTGATTGGAATAATTTGGGAACAGATCTGAACCAGTCTTCTAAGATTTACTTCATGCACTCGTATTTTAGGAAAGTTTCTTTCCGCGTAAAATTGATTTTCAAAATACACGGATGCATGGTTTGTTATGCGAGCAAGATTTCTTAAGTATGGTAAGTGTGTTATATGATATTATACTGAGTATATTTTCCTTGGAATAATTTCCATACTTCCAAGGAAAGTATACTCTCATAATATCATGTAACACTAACTTACCAAAGGCTTATTTAAGAAATTCCGCTAACATTCAAACCTTAAGCTTTTGCACGATAATTTTTGAGTATTCTCTCAGCAAAAGTATTCTGTCTCAAGGATTCAAACCTAGCATAAACCCTAATACCACATAGATCAGAAACTACTCTCATTCTAAGCATATTAGGCTGTTTTGTTCGTGAGAGAAAAACTGGTTATATTTGAGCATCCTGTGAGTTTAGGTTGTTGGGGAAGTTGATCAGGGATTAACTTCATTTGAACCATCATAGTTGGTGGTTGAGTCGAACTTCCATAGGTGGAAGTTGGGGAATCATCTTGAGCATAGGTGCATAAGTGATTGAGTGTAATTCTTTTGTTTTTCTGAGTTGATTAATAAAAGAGTGAGTGAGTGGAGGACGTAATAGACTTATTTGAAGTCGAACCTCGTTAAATCCTTGTGTTGTTTATTCATCGCTTTTATTTCCGCTGCTAAAGAACTGTTTCTTTACTGTTCTTACATTAATCGAAAAAGTTGCAACATTCGGGCAAACACTCAATTCACCCCCCCTCTTGAGTGTCTCTTGCACTTACAGGGTGGAATGGGAGAAAATGCATAACTCAAAGAATGATGGGGCACGGGTTTTAGGAACATGATGTTGTTCAACCAAGATATGCGTGCAAAACAAGCGTGGAGAGTCTTGAATAATGAGGGTTCGCTCATGGATAGAGTTCTTAAAGGCAAATATTTTCCAAAATGTTCTTTTTGGAAGGCGAAAGCGACACCAAATATGAGTATTACTTGGAGATATATATTGGGGCCAAGGAAGGTGATTGAAAAGGGTGCTAGGAGAGTTATAGGAAATGGAGCAACCACAAGCATATGGGGAGAGCCTTGGGTGCAAAACTTACCTTGCTTTAAAATCATTTCGAGGGAAAATGATGGGGAAGAGGCTCCTCGAGTTGTTAAAGGATTATGAAGGGAAAGAGAATGGAATAGTGAAATGTTGGGGCTGTTATTCTCTCAAGTAGAAGTGGTGCCCATCTTTGATGAGGAGGATACATGGTATTGGCACTATTCAAAAGATGGGAGATATACGGTTCGGAGTGTATATAGGATGCTTTTGAAGGAAGAAATTGTGACAAGGCTACCTCGTCAACAACGCAAGGGAGCTTTGATCGGGATTTGATTTGGAATGTGAGGGTCCCCCCTAAAATAAAACATTTTGCTTGGCGAGAAGTGAAGGAAGGATTGGCGGTTCGTGGCCAGCTTGTGAAGTGTGGGTTAGATGGAGATATAGGTGTGCTTTGTGTGGGGAGCAGAGCGAATCAGTGTTGCACGCTCTCGCTACTTTCCCCAAAGCAAAAAGTCTCTGGCATTCCTCACCTGTGAGACTGAAAGTTGAAGATAATAGAGAGGGGACTTTTAGGGAGTGGTGTGTAGCGCTTAGAAACACGTACAAAGAGCAGGAGTGTGGAGTACTTTTTTGAGTTTGAGTTGGAATATTTGGTTGAGGAGAAATGGGTGGGTTTTTGAAAATAAAAAGAAGTCGGTGGAGGAGGTCATTCAAAGAGCGACGGGATTGGTGGGGGAGTATTTCACCGCAGGGGAGATTAATTGCATGGGAATGAAGTCGGATCAGCTCAAAACAAAGTGGGAAGCTCCTGGGAAAAACATTTACAAAATAAACTCAGATGGGGATATTTTCAAGGGGAAGGGAGTTGGCTTGGGGGAGTCACAAGAGATAGCATGAGGGATGTAGTGGTGTCCACAAGTTGGTTTCTGTCTAGCAGCTTCGAGGTGGCGATTATGGAAAAGCATGTTTTGGAGAGTTTGTGCTAGAAATGGATAACATGGAGGTCTACCAAAAGCTGCAGAATGGTCGCACTGAACCTACTAGATTGGGGAGCATATTAAATGACATTTATAAGCTAGCTAGTATGTGTAGGAAGATTTCCTTTTCGTTTATAAAAAGGGAAGGAAATGGGGTGGCACATATTCTTGCTAAATTAAGTTGTAACTTTGAAGGGGTAAGGCTGTGGTTGGAGAAATATCCTCCAGAGGCACATGGTAGCTGTAATGGCAGATTTATCTGCAAACTTTAATTAATAAAGGTTGTGCTTTTCTCGCCAATATTATCTACATTTGTACTCATAGTTCTTTTTTTTTTTGAATAGAACTCATAGTTCATTCTTAAATACACATCAATATAATATAAACTCTTATTAGTTTCTCCCTCATATGAACTTAACAATAACCAAGAAATAGCATATTGCTTCACGTTTCTTTGCGTGAGTGGAATTTAAGTGCTCAAAGGGTCTTCTTGAAGACTTAGGCGTGAGACTCATGATAGGTGTATTGTGATGAGAGCTGATATACCCATAACAGGTATTGGGCAGCAGTTGCCCATAATCGGGGCAATTTAGTAATTTCGGACATGCAACAGTCCCCCCTAAATAAAAGAACCTGAATTTATTACTTTTTGGGTTTCAAAAAAAAGAAACGGAAAACAGAGAGCTTGAGAGTGCGAAAATCCGAAAGAAAAAAAGAACCAAAAAAGTAAAAAAGAACCAAAATTTACATGCGAAATCATGAAATAAGAACTGAAGTGTTCAAATCTTCTATCATCAACAAAGCGATGGTGTAGAATCTGCTGTCAAAAAGTGGAGGAAGGTTGTCCAATTGAAAAATTTTGAAATTGCGAATGACGAGCTGAGGAAGGGCTTTTGAAGAAAAAAATAACTTACATTGATTCAAGGTTGAAGAAGAAAAGTTACAATTGAGGTAATTTCTGTTTTCGTTGAAGGTTTATATATATGTAATTTGAAAATTTTAGGGTAAATTGTTGATATGATTAGAAATTGGTAGTGGTAGTTGGTTGCAATTTCTGTGATGTTTTTGTTTGTTTTTCAGCTTTAATTTCTTTAAATATTTTGTTTTTTGTACGAAAAATTTAGATGATTCAAATGTGTGTAGATGTAGTCCAAAATTCATCAAAATTCATCAGAAACCTTCGGTTGTGTACTTGAATGCTACTAGGCCATTATTTGATCTGGTTTTGGGTTGCAATTGTTTGTGTTGTGAATGTTGGTAATATAATTGTAGGAAATTTAGGGTTTCGTTTAATGTTATCATGTTTAGGATATAATTGTTGAATTGTAATATAGGGATAATGAGGAAGAGTGGTGGAAGGTCGAGTGATAGGGAGTATGTTTCAGAAGCTGAATGTTTGGAGGTAATGTAATTGATAAATGGTGATTTGTTGATTTTGGTGAAATGTTGAGACATAACTCTGAAAATGTGACAGCAGGAAGGTGCTAGGAAATATAAATCGAAGAAGAAGCGTAAGAGCTTAAGGGATGATGGAGTTGGGAAGCAGGTAATAAAAATAATTTGAATAGAACAAATCATGAAGGTTGTAATGATATTAAAAACATGTATGTATGCAGGGTGGAAAGCGTAAAAAAGTGGTAGATAAAAAACTTGTATTGAGTCCAGAGATATTCAGAGTGAGTTAAAATATTTGCGATGTTTTGTTGGTATAACATAGCTTATTAATATGATGAAAAGTGATATAAAGTGTTATAAAATTGGGTTTGCAGGGTATAGAAAAATCTGTAGGCGGTGAAGTGAAGTCGCGTGGTGAAGTGCTGAAAACACAACTAGCTAAGTGTAAAGGGGCGCAAGCAAATGTAAACTGTAGGGTTGAGACCTTAGGTAAAATTATTGGTGGTTTTTGTGAGATGAAAAGGCAATGGGTTAGAGACATGGGTTTTGAGGGATTACTTTATTTGAGGGGAAGAGATTACCACGGAATTTTTGCTATTGGTTGATGACATTGGTAGACACTTGTAGGAATGTGATAATGTTCCCGGGGGGATAGAGTACCCTATGGATAAGCGACAGGTGCATTGGGTATTAGGTATACCTCATGGACCGAAAAGAGTTCCACTTGTAGCACGAAATGAAAATGTTAAGAGGGCAGTACTAGAAATACAGCAGAAGTATGGTTCCTCAGTTGGTATTCCTATGGTAAAGGTAATTGAGAAGGTTGAGGGGATAAGTCATTCGGAGGATGAAGTTGAATTCAAGACTGCATTCTTGATGCTTGCTTTGTGTGATTTTTTGTGCCCAACAACATGTAGAAGGTTAGAGAGTGACTTAGTGGTTGCATCAACATTGGCCGTGGATGCTCACAAATATGATTGGGCGTCGCTTGTATTGGATAAGTTATTAGTACATGCGCGTCACTTTGCAGAAAAGTTTTACAGGGAAGGGTATGCGAAAGGTTGTGGAGGTTGCACGTATTTTCTTGCGGTTAGTGATATATTATATTGTGTATTTATTATATTTGTGTATTTATTATATTTGGATATGTATGTTTGTAGATGATGATAGAATATTTTATTGTGTTGCTAAATTGATATAGATTATGTACCTTGATCGATTGCATCGTCCTCCTGTGCGTTGGGGATTATTTCCGAGGTTAAAAGCGTGGTCTGCGAAAGATGTGACTGAAGCGAAAGAAGCTGATCGACAAAGTGGGAAGGGAGATTATGGGAATATTGGGGTATGAATTATGGTTTGTTGTATGTTACATATTAGTTAAAATATCCTAACTTATATCTTGTCATTAGTGCATTGACTTGGCGTACGGTGAGAAACATCCGTTAGTTGCGAGAGACACGATGGGACCTCAATGCATGTCTTACGAGGTAGTAACTTATTGTTACTGTTGAGCATTTTAAACTTTAAAATTTGTAAGTTGTACATTACAAAAGTTTGTAATAATGATGACCAGATTGCTGCTCTTGTGTTGAGTGGAATGGGATTGGAAATTAATCCATTGCACCGTAATCGTAATGCATTTGATGATAATATGGATTCGGATTCTGATCACGGCCCAAGTCGTAATCGCCGAAGAGGGCCAAGGGACAAGCTTAACCCTTATCAGCGCAAAATGCAGAAGAAACGTGTTGAAGAATGTCGAGGTTTTATGAATAACAATAACATAAGTTTTTATTTTCCCTGCTTATTATGCGTGTTTATGAAATGTTGAGCAACTATATTCTGTTGTATGTGAAGTTGTTGAAGGTGAAGATGAATGTGGTGGAGGAAGTGAAAGTGGTGGAGATGGAAGGGAAGGCAGTGGTGGTATGGGAGGTGTGGGAGGCAGTGGTGGTATGGGAGGTGTGGGAGGCAGTGGTGGTATGGGAGGTGTGGGAGGCAGTGGTGGTGTGGGAGGCAGTGGTGTGGGAGAAAGTGGTGGTCTGGGAGGCAGTGGTGGTCTGGGAGGAGGGGAAGGCAGTGGTGGTGTGGGAGTAAGTGGTGGTCTGGGAGGCAGTGGTGGTGTGGAGGAGGCAGTGGGGGAGGGGGGACGGGAGGGGAAGGCAGTGGTGGCAGTGGTGGAGGCAGTGGTGGTCTGGGAGGAGGAAGGGAAGGCAGTGGAGGAAGTGAAGGCAGTGGAGGAAGGGAAGAAGGCAGTGGAGGCAGTGGTGGTATGGGAGGAGGAAGGGAAGGCCAGTGGTGGCAGTGGTGTAGGAAGTGCAGGCAGCAAGTTCGTCTTTAAGTAGTGGGTGATAAAGTTGGGTGAGTCAACGGATAAAAATGTTGAGTGATGATGGTGATTGTGATGGTGGACCTAGTACATCGAGTATGAGTGGGGATTTGCATTCGATCCCCCTGTTGGAGACAATTTAGGTCCTGAAAGCTTGCGGCGGGGAAACTTGGAAACCATATCAGGAAGCTTGTCGCGAACAAAGGTTCATCGAAAGTGAAGAAGAGTTAGGAGGAAGCGGGTTACAAGAGCCAGTGCAAGGATACGTGATAAGGAATTTAATGTTCAACCTATACCTAGAGAGTATCCAAACTTCAAGTCAAAGCTTATGAAGTTTATTTATGATGAAAAACCGGAGGCCAATGCGTAAGTTTCTCTATTTTATCAAGTAGTACATTGGTTTTTCTACTAACATTGATGTGTATTTGATGGTTTGATGGCTTCAGGGAAGAAGTCGTAATGGTAAAATGTGGGACATTGGTTGCAACCTTAGAAGAATGCAAGACAGTGCTTGGTGGCACACAATGCGTTCACGAGAATGTAAGTTCATATGCTTGTTAAATAATTTGTAAATAAAGACGATATTAATTTGTAAAGGAAGCTACTTTGAATGCAGTATGTAAGGGTGGCTGGTGCAATGTATACGCGCATGTGGCGGAGGAAATTTGGAAACTCTAGTATACGTTTTATGATCGATCCTACATTTGCGGTAAGGTTTAATTATTAGATCAATGCAATATTAGTAAATATTAGTAAGGTAAGGTTTAATTATTTTAAAAACACTAATGGGGGTTGTATATGCAGGCTCGGGTATTTGAGAATGTGCAGAGCTCGGGAGATTGGAACGATTGTCGTGAAATTGGATGTGCTGTCGCTAAAGGATTTAAGGGAGTTCACGCCAATCGTATATTTGGGGTAAGGAAATAGTATGAGAATAATGAATTAATACGCTAAAAATCATGAGTAGTATATGTATGAGTATGGTAATTTGATTCTTTGATATGTGGTAGTGCACTATAAACTATAAACTATAAACTATAAAACCCTTAAACCCTTAGGAAAGAACCTGAACCTAGGGCCATATGAACCTAGGAAAGAACCTGAACTAGAAACTTGTGATTGATAGATGGTTAAGTTGGTCAAAATTATTTGGTACCCATTTGAAGGATTTGTATATACCAATGTTAAGAATCTTTCCTCATCTCCTAAATTGTTGATTTAATATGAGTGGATCTGTGAAACTTTGATGGTGGAACTGATGTAATCATGGTTATTAAGTACTAGGAGTAGTATTAAGTTGATTGTAATAGCATAAATAAGTCATAATAACATGTGTGAAGAACTGGGAATGAAGTTTGATTTTGTTCTTGTGTGAAGAACTGGGAATGAAAACGTATTCCTATGGAATACTCCCTCATCTAAATAACTCATAATAACAAAATTTTCCATGATATGAGTTTACAATTTATAATCAATGATAATTAAAAATGGTAATTAGCAGAGTTCTGCATTAAGTTAAGCTGTTAATATTTACATGAGGAGATTGGATAATATTTTCATTTAATTCACATAGCATATTACTGTAAAACTATGGCCATATTACATAGCATATTACTATTGCCATATTACATAGCATATTACTCTAAAACTATGGCCATATTACATAGCATATTACTCTGAACTGAACTATGCATCAACCATATATACAAAATATGAACAACAAACTAAAAATAGTTATCTGATATAGCATATTACATAGCATCAGTACTTAGTATTGGACATATAATCATATAATACTAAAAATATGAACAACAAACTAATAGACACTAGAACTATAATACTCTATAGTATGATTATACATTGTGAATACCATAATACTATACATAATAGTATGATTATATAGAGACAAAACCATAATACTATACATATTAGTATGATTAAACATACAAACCACAGTTGCCATGAATCTTGGCGTGGAATTATACAAAATTTATACTTTGTTTATCATTCGTTTATCTGGGAATTTGGTTATGGTAGGTCTTTGTTCCAGTTTTGGAAGACAGAAAATGGTGGTGTGCTGCGTTTTCTGTTAACAATGAGGAGGTGTGGGTCATAGATGCACACCGTCCAAATTCATTGGAGCACCATGCAAAGGCCATTGAGGAATTGGTAAAGAAACGAGTTGATATTATATGGTGTTTGTTAAATAGTAGTTATCAAATTGAGTTATGATAGTCATATTATTTGTAATAGGCGATTGGGGTTGATATTCTGTTCTCAAGCTTTGAAGGGCAATGGGTACCTGGGAAAATAACAAAATGGGAGAGGAAGGCAGTGAATATAGACGACGCCCATGGTGAATGGTAAATTTAATGTTGTTTTGTGTGGCATATTTGAAGGAAGTGGCCATAGTGTGTGTAATTTAAGTTATTGTGTGTGTAGTGATGAAAGTAGGATCCACATGCTATTGGCAATAAAGGGGTGTGCAGCGCGTTACAAATTTGAGTATTTATCGGTGAGTAGTGTTTGTGACTTTAAATTTTGCATTATATGTATTACGTTGGGAACGTGACTAAAGTTAGTGATGTTATTGCAGCCTGCTAATATAAAGGAGGAAAGGGGACAGTTTCAAAAAAAACTTCCTCGAAAGACAGGAAAAGCTCTCCCTTGAAAGACAGGTTTGCCCTAACCCTAGGGCTTGATTTCTTCGACCATCCATGGCTGGAGAACTCATAGAACAGTGTAGAAACCTTCGAATAAATGACGCGGAATCTCAAATTCTTGAAATTAGCGAACTGGATGACGGAATTGATGAGGACCAAGTCTCTTTGGTTCTTGTAGGACGATTGGTGACGGAACGGAGCTTCAATATTGAAGCTTTTAAAAGAACTATGATTCAAGCCTGGGGGGTTAATAAACGAATGGTGATACGGATGATAGGTGCGAATCGGTTTGTATTTCAATTTTTTCATTGGCGAGACAAGGAGAAAGTGCTGGAAGGAAGACCTTGGTGTTTTGAGAACCAACTCTTGATCTTGAATGCCATAGATGGCGAGGACCAACCGGCCGATGTACCTTTAACCCATTCACCTTTCTGGATTCGACTAAAAAATCTTCCTTTTAATTACAGATCCGCTACGGTTTGTCGGGCGATTGCGGGGAAAATTGGGCAGGTGATGGAGTTGGAGGATGATGCTTTGTTTCTTGATAACTACCGAAGGGTGCGTGTGATGATTGACGTGGCGCAACCTTTGTGTCGTTACCAGGAAATACAAGGGAAAGATGGGCGAGTTTTCCGTATAGATGTGGCGTATGAACGCTTACCTTTCTTTTGCTTCTTATGCGGGACTATAGGGCATGGGGAGAAAGAATGTGTGAATGTTGATGACGATGAGCCAGAACAATGTATGGGATGGGGAAAGACTTTGCGGGCCACGCCCAGGCGAGGTGTTACCAGAATGCAGGAGGAAATGGAGGAAATTAAAGCTTGTAGGAAGGCTTTGTTCGTTGCTAAGCCTAGAAACTCTAGGACTGTTGCAAAATCTGGAAGTGAGCTGCAAGGTGAAGGGGAGGAGGTAGATATAGTGAGTAGTGAGAGAGGGGTGGTGAATGTTGGGCAGGGGGAAGTGGGGAGTGAGAAGCAATTGTCGGTTAAGGGGAGTGTAACCAGTGACAATGTGGGGAGACTGACGAATGTGGAGGAGACAGGTGGTAAAGTGGGGCCTAAGAAGAGGGTTATGTGCACGGATGAGGGGACAAGGGATAAGGCATTTAATGCTGGTGGGTCACGTATGGTTAATGTGGAATTTATTGGTGTGGGGGAGCATAGCACTGAAGACATGGGTTTAAAGGAGGCTAGAGGGGGTGTTGGTTTGACTAAAATAGGGGCAGGCCCTTCGTCTGGGGCAGCAGATGGAGGGATGAAGCTAGGGCGTAAGTGGAAAAAGGTAGCGCGGGAAAAGGGAGATGCTATAGAAGGAGTTGAACTGGATTATGTGCTACTTGAATCAGGAGGGAAAAGGGGTAGAGAGGTGTTGAGTGGGGAGTCTGAGGTTCTGGGAGATACAGGGAAGCGTAGAAATACGGAGAAAATATCTGGATGGCGTGAGGCGGGATCTGCAGACGAGCAGACCCGCCCAGCTCAATGAGTCTACTCTGCTGGAACTGTCGAGGGATGGGCAACCCTTGGTCAGTTCGTAGACTTCGAAAATGGAGTCGTGAAGTTGCCCCCGACTTGATTTTCTTGTCGGAAACTATGGTTACGAGAGACAGAGTTGAGCGACTCAAGGATTCGATTCACTGCTCGAATGCTTTTGGGGTCTCAAGTCAAGGTCGTTCTGGTGGTCTTTGTGTTTTCTGGAGGGAGGAGAAAATTAGTTTTAACCTCGTTTCCTTTTCCCAACATCATATATGTGGGGATGTGGTAACAAATAACGGTGTGGAGTGGAGATTTGTGGGACTTTATGGATGGGCGGAGGGGTCTATGAAACATCAGACGTGGACTCTTATTCGTCATTTATGTGAGGAGACGGGGCTTCCTATTATTTTTGGGGGAGATTTTAACGAGATATTATCCTATGATGAGAAGGAAGGGGGAGCGAATACTGAACGAAGGGAAATAACACATTTTCGTGAAGTGATGGATTCATGCAGATTGCGAGATCTTGGCTATGAGGGCCAGTGGTGGACATGGGAACGGGGGAGGTCTAGTAATACACGGGTAAGGGAAAGATTGGATAGGTTTGTGGCGACGTCGGACTGGCTGGAGTTGTTCCCACAGGCTACTGTAACACACTTATTACGCTATAAGTCGGATCATTGTCCCATAGTGGTTCGCCTTTCACCTCGAAGGAAGCACCAGGGAGCTGGCCGTAGGGGCTTTAAATTTGAGACGGCTTGGCTATTGGAGGAGGGGTGTGAGCGGACTGTGAAGGAGGCGTGGGAGCAAGGAGCGGGCAAGAATGTGGTGGCGAGGATTGAGGAGGTGGCGGGGGGTTTATTGCGGCGGAGTGGTAAAAGCTTGAATAATTTGGCGAAGCAGGTGGAGCAGACCGAAAAGGCCCTTAAGGTGGCGCAACAAAGAAGAATCACACAAGATAGCTGTATGGAGTGCAATAATCTTGAAACAAAGCTGGATGATCTGATTAGTAAACAGGAGGCCTACTGGTATTTGCGGTCGCGTGTATCGGAAGTTAGGGATGGGGACAGAAATACGAACTATTTTCATCACAAGGCCTCCCAACGACGGTCCCGTAACAAGATGAAGGGTCTTTATGATGAGGAAGGTGTATGGCAGGAGGATGAGGATAAGCTGGAAGAAATAGTAGTGTCCTATTACAGTAAGTTGTTTTCTTCGACGGAGCCTAGGGTACCTGATACGCAGCGTGTCTTACAGCATATGGGAAGATGTGTCTCGCATGAAATGAATATGGAGCTGACGAAACCGTACACAAAAGTTGAGATTTTTGAGGCACTCCAGCAAATGCACCCATGTAAAGCGCCCGGCCCGGATGGTATCCATGCACTTTTCTTTCAAAAATTCTGGCATATAGTAGGTGACGAACTGTCCGAGTTTGTGATTGATATTTTGCATGGCTCTGTCATTCCTGAGTATGTCAACAACACCAACATTGTCATGATTCCTAAAATAAAAGATCCTACCGAAGTAGCTCATTATAGGCCTATCAGCTTATGTAATGTGGTGTATAAATTAGTTTCCAAAGCTATGGTTATCAGACTAAAAAATATTCTCCCTGAACTGGTCTCTGAAAATCAAAGTGCGTTTGTCCCTGGAAGACAAATTACAGATAATGCACTAATAGCTATGGAATTGTTCCATAGTATGAAGTATAGGAATAAATGCAGGAGAGGTGTGATTGCTATGAAACTAGATATGAGTAAGGCATATGATAGGGTGGAATGGGGTTTTCTGCAGAAATTGTTGCTGACAATGGGGTTTGATGGTAGATGGGTGAATCTGATAATGAATTGTGTTTCATCAGTAAACTACTCTTTTGTGATTAATGGCCGAGTGAAAGGTGCAGTGAGGCCTTCTCGGGGGCTTAGGCAGGGGAATCCCCTATCCCCCTACCTGTTCATACTAGTAGCAGATGCTTTTTCTCGTATGCTTCTTTCTGCAGTTCAGGAAAAAAGAATTCACGGAGCAAGGGCGAGTCGAGGTGGGCAGGAGATTTCTCACCTTCTTTTTGCAGATGACAGTCTACTTTTTGCAAGGGCTAACCGACAGGAATGCTTAGAAATAGTTGATTTACTCAACAAATATGAAGCAGCATCTGGGCAGAAAATAAATTATGATAAGTCGGAAGTTTCCTTCAGCAAAGGGGTTAGTACTACACAAAAAGAAGAATTGATGAATCTTTTGAAGATGAGACGAGTGGATAGACATGAGAAGTATCTGGGGATTCCTACTGTGGCGGGGAGATCGAAAAAAGCTGTTTTTGGAGCTCTTTTGGATAGAATTTGGAAGAAATTGCAGGGCTGGAAGGAAAAGTTGTTATCACGAGCAGGGAAAGAAGTTCTTTTAAAATCGGTCATTCAGGCAATGCCTACCTACCTGATGGGAGTGTACAAGTTCCCAAGCTGGGTGACAAATGCTATCTCGACGGCTATGGCACGCTTCTTCTGGGGACAAACTGAAGGGAGGCGACGGGTGCATTGGAGGAGCTGGAAATCCATGTGTGAGCTCAAATGTCTGGGTGGTTTAGGGTTCAAGGATCTAGAGGTCTTCAACGATGCGTTACTTGGGAGGCAAGCTTGGAGGATAATGAAGGGGGATAATACACTTCTTGGCAAGGTCATGAAGGCCAAGTACTACCATCAGAGTACTTTTCTGGAGGCATCACTTGGCTATTCTCCGAGTTTTGCATGGAAAGGCATTTGGGGCGCTAAAGCACTAGTTAAGGAAGGGATGATTTGGCGAGTGGGGAATGGTGAGATGATTAATGTGTGGCGGGACCCGTGGATTGCGGATGAAGATGGGAGATTTATCTCTAGTCCTATGGTTGATAATGTCCGACAGGTTAAAGATTTGATGATGGCCGGATCATCGACGTGGAATATAGACCTTATAACTCGAGTCTTTAACGAAAGAGATACAAAATGTATTCTTGCTCTCCCTCTAAGTGAACAAAGCAAGGAGGATGTTATCACATGGGCTTTCACAAAAGACGGTGTCTATTCGGTCAAGACGGCCTATATGCTCGGGAAGATGTTTAATCTAGATGGATTTCATGAGGCATGGGTGAAGCTGTGGAAAGTAGAGGTCTCCCCAAAAGTCCGGTTGTTTTTATGGCGCCTCTGTACGGGCACTTTACCTACCCGTGCGCTGCTGCACTACAGACATATGCTTGAACACAACTGCTGCTCATGGTGTGGGGAGGAGGAGACGGTATCGCATGCACTGTTTCTTTGTCCTCGGGTCACGGATTTATGGAGCGAGAGTGGGTGCGAGCAGCTCATTGATGGTGTAGCACAAAAATCGATGCAGGAGGTTGTGGCGAGCTGGGCTACATCGGCCGAAAAGCTGCACAGGAGAGCGATGCTCTTAGCGTGGCATATCTGGATGGAACGAAACGCAAAGGTATTTAACAATGCTCACACAGCCAACCCAATTCTCTTAGCAAGAGTTCAGCGAGCCATAGAGGAGCATGATAAATATGCGAAGAGAATCTATGGATTGCAAAGTAGGGGTGGTGTGGAGAGCGCAAAAATCTGGAAGGCTCCCTTGCGAGGGGTGGTTAAGCTAAATTGTGATGCTTCTCTTGCTTGTGAAGGATGGGTGGGGTTGGGAGTTGTAGCAAGGGACAGTGATGGAAAAGTCTTATTTGCAGCTTCGAGGCGTGTGCGAGCGCATTGGCCTGTGGAAATAGCGGAAGGGAAGGCGATTCTCATGGCGGTTCGGCTGGCAAGAAGATTCGGATATGCAAATGTGGTGCTGGAATCGGATAGCAAAGTACTTATTGCGCGTCTCTCGAAAGCCATGGTCTATTTCTCCGACTTAGATGCTGTTTTAGATGATATTCTAATGTCTAGTAGTTGTTTTAACTCTTTGAGTTGGTCTCATGTTAAAAGGGATGGCAATGCTGTAGCTCATCACCTTGCAAAGATAGTACCTTTTGGGATAGAACAAGTATGGGAAAACCATAGTCCTATGGAGGTTGAACCATATGTTTTTATGGACTTTTTGTCTAAAGATGAATGAGAATGGTGCTATCTTTTCCTTTCAAAAAAAAAATATAAAGGAGGAAAGGAAGTGGCTGCTTACAGAAGATTTGCTTTGTGAAGGCAATGAGCTAAAAGATAAGGTGAAGAAGATGATCGGTAGTAAAGTATGGGGGTAGTAGTAAAGTTAGGCCTTTAAAAGACATTTTGGGTTCTATAGGACGCAAAGGGTTTGGGGGTGTGAATTTTTTGGGTCAGGACGCAAATGGTTCGGGTGGTGTGAATATTTTGGGTTATATATGAGATATCGTGTGTTTTTTTGGGGTAAGCTATGCCATATCGTACGTTTTGAGATATCGTGTAACATGTTTAAATGTAAATGTTTTTATTTTTAATTTTGGTGTAACATGTTTAAATGTTTGTTTAGGTGGACATACTTGTTCGTTGGCTTCTTGGGCATTCATTTTTGTGTAGCTTCACTTCATTTATTCCATCAAGTGGACATGTGAGGACAAATTGATAATGTAGCAAACATAATTAAATAACAAAGTGAAAATGTCGTAAACATATAATTAAATAACAAAGTGAAAATGTGGTAGCAAATTTATTGAAATAAGTAAAGTACTTAGCAAACATAATTAAATAACAAACTGAAAATGTCGTAGCAAATTTATTGAAATAAGTACTTTGGGTAGAAGAAGTTCATAAAATAATCAATAAGGTTATAATGTACGTTACTAGTAAATACGAACAGTTTGTATGTTGCAAAATAATCCCAATGGGCCTATAGCGAATTCGGCCCGTCTAAGTGGTAGAGTAGAAGATAATACAACACGCGCTTCTCGACGTGTTCTTCCATCTGTATCCTCTTTTGTGAGGAAGATACGGATGTTTATTAGTCCGGTCCAATACATACCAAGACTTGGTTGCACCATCCTTCCACTACTTCGCACTTGATGAACGTGACCCCTCGTTCCTCGTACGGAGCTGCCAACTACGTCAGTAACCTCATTTGTGATGATGATAGCGGAGTTGTATTGATTAGCTAATTCAATAAGAGTAGTATTCACTTTCGCAGAAAAGTACTCCTTGCTGTTATATCATTAGTACTAAAATAAGAGCGGCATAGGGCCGTTATTGAATCGAGTACCAGTAGGCGTATAGGTCGAGTAGTAAGTAAGGAATTCTCCATTAGGGTTTTAAGATTGTCTAGGACAACAATCATTTCCTCGGGGGAATTAACTTGTTTCACAATGATGTTGTCTAAGGGATTCTCACCTGAATCATAAATTGTGCGACATTTAGTTGCTAACTAGTTATTAGGCCCGGGCTATGCCTCGGGTTCGAAAAAGTTTCATTTATTAATACTGTATTTTGATATGATAACACTAAATGCAATTTGGTCTAGTGGTTAAAACTTTAGTATATGAACTTGAGGTCACGGGATCAAAACATATACTATGCAATTTCTAATTTTTTTATTCTACATGGATTACATGAACTAAAACTCCTTAGGGAGAGCGCCACGTGGCATCGTTCCTGGTTTATGCACGCCTTTTAATATATTAGTATAGATGTGTTGGCTCTAGTTGATGGAAAAGGCCCACTTGTGTTTAAGTATATAGATCCACAGTAAAGACCACCAAGTCTTGGTGGCAATTGTGCACACATTACAGCTTGTAGGCATAATTGGGTTTTACCTGTTGCGTTCTCGCCACAAACCTCGGTAATGGAGCGTGTTGCAATGCCGCCGTTTAGTATTTCGTCGATAGAATTACAATGTAGAGAATTTTTTGCCGTTGACATGGCTTTACCTTAATTTTAGACGTTTCGTTTTCGCATATATATTGTATTTACAATATTTTTATGGAATGAAGGTATTGTATTTAGAATGTTTTTATGGAATGAAGCTATTGTATTTAGAATGTTTTTATGGAATGATATAGTTATATTACATATGCAAGTTATATTTATAGGCAAATATAGAAAAAACAAAATACCTTGAAACGTTTGTGTTAAAAAATAAATGAAGTGAATTTGGGCATGTGGTGGTGGGAAGAAGGCCCACGGCCAATTTTTTAAAAAAAAAAATTGAAGAGCTAAAGCCCGCCAGCTGTGCCCACGGACTAATTTTAAAAAAAAAAATTCAAGAGCTAAAGCCCGCCAGCTGTTTGACACAATACGCCAGCTGGTGTTTTAGCCCGAAAAGGTGCAGACCTTGCACGCAAGCCCACAACAAATCTGCTACAACACGCCTCCTATTTCTAGAGAATTGGGCTTGCTACATCATCCCATCACATTATATGAGACCTATATTTGTAGACCTTCTTTTTGCAGACCCATCATATCTATGAATTATTTACACAGCATATGTTTAAAAAAAAAAATTAAAGGTGATGTGAATTTAAAAAACATACATATAGTGGATTAAGTTCTTACAATTGCAAAAACATAAGTTGTTACAATTAACATTAGAGTAACGTTGATTTCATAAGAAAAAACATACAATTAAACTAACGCTTATGGAATTAAGATAATTGTAATTAAGATAATTCCTCCACAGTGCATCACAGTCCCTGCAAAAATTATTAACAAGAAAAATGTTAATAGGTATAAAAATTTGTAACTTTTGAAAAAACCAACACATATATTTATAACGTTACCTTGAAAATGATCTTCATTCTTATAATTCCCATAAACGTTGTTGGTAATCTGTTCATAGCTAGTTTTGTGGGGTCCCACATAACCACCGTACCTCCGGTTTCACGAAGTCCCGAGGCGGCCTCCTACCTCATATTGGCCCCCCCTTGACGAGACCATAAATAATCAAATTGATTGGGGGTCGCTCGGGTTTCGAAAAGTACAATTAAACGAGGCCTATGGTTGTGAATGGTTTCCAAAAGATTATTTATAAATCCCGGTCTTGTAATTCCTCTCGTACTCCAAACAATAATTGGACTATGTAGTGCAATATTTGGGGAATGGTTGTTGAGCATCGGGTGGATCTTAACGAAATTGAAAGGCCGATAGAACCCATCTTTCCTGACAACCATTTCCGTAATGAGGACATTGATCTGGTTGAATTCCTCAATTACATGTAGGATCTCCATGGCATCTTCATATGTAGCTATTACCACATTACATGGCCTTCTTAGGAGAGCTAAAATTCTCCCTCTGTTGTACATAATGGGGTAAGGGTCCATCACATTTTCAAATTCCCGTGGGACAATATGATCTTCAACGCATTGCATGTCAAGTTTCACCATCTGCCACCTTATCAAAACTCGCGCGGGTGCTGGAACCCCTCCTAAATCACTTAAAGAAGGTACGTACGCGTGCCTCACATAACCATCAGGACCAACCATGTAGAGTGGCAACATGTGGGTAGGCCATGAACAGAAAGGATTCCTCATTAAGTGTCGCACTTGATGAGCATTCAAGTAGACCCGATTTTCCTCAGCAACATCTCTTGGTTGGTGGTAAAAGTAACGATGTTGGTTGACATTAATATGAGGTGCCTCCCTAGTGACCGGCGAACGAATAATCATTGAGTCCTCCTCTTTCCGGACAAGACATACAAAGAGACCTGCCAACATTGGTGGCCTTTGCCTTACCACCATAACTCCGGCCGGTTCATAGTGGAAATTTTGTGGTGGAGGAACCATGGGATATTGGTTTGAATTAGTTTTGAAGTGGTTTAAATAATTGTCAATATGAGGGGGGTGGCAAAGGCTTTAACTATATATAACAAGTGACATATTGGAAGTTGGGCCCCATCTTTTAGGTTGTGAGGACCTATTGGCATTATATAATCTAAAGGGATTAGCAAAGCGATTGCAAGTAGAAGTAATATGCAAGGGTCTACTGGTTCTTCGAGTAGTGTTGGTCGGAAAAAAAATCCAATTAGATGCTATCATCGCCGGCAAGCTAATATTCGGACCGCCAATGGGGGCCCTAACGCCGGAAGAAAATTCTATGGTTGTGCAGCATGGCCTGTAAGCATTTTTTTTTTTTATCATATTAAGTCTTGTTTAATTTTTATTATGTTACATGCATTTTATTGTCTAATTATAATTATATTTATTTTTAATAGTCGGATGATTGTGGCTTTTTCATTTGGGAGGACGATTTACACTCTCATTTAACAAATGAACATATGAAGAACAAAGATGCAATTATAGAGCAACCTACAGAGGTAAACAGGAAATTACAAGCTAAGGTGCATCAATTGAAGGAAAAAAAAAATGTTTTGGAGAAGACAAACAAAGATCATCAATTGAAGATGGAGGCCATGGCTAGTAGGGAGAAGATATTGCTTATTAGTTGTCTACTATCAATGTTATTGTTGTTTCTTATGATTCGGGTTTAGATTATGGTTGTTAGGAGTCGGGTTCGGTTTATGCTTTACTAATGTACTACTGTTGGGGACCTCGTTATGTTATTATATGATATGATTCATATTACTTCTATATGAGATATGATTACTGCTATATGAGATATGATTACTGCTATATGAGATATGATTCTTAGAACAACTGATATGATTAACATTAACAGATACACATTAAGAGATATGATTCACATTAACAACTAAAAACGAAGCATTTCTACTTCTTAAGCATTTCCAAAAGCTTGCAAAAGATGATCACAACTTAGTTGTATCTTACTTACACACACCATTTAGCAATTCATAACCTACTTTTATGATAGTTGTCCAAAAAAAAACAAAAGCACATAGCCAATTCTAGTTATCCAAATCGGCTCGCGAGTGGGGTCATGAACATAATTAATCTTCAATGCTGGCCGCAGCTACAAAAAAGCAACAACGTACGAAATCGTTAGAATGATAAGTTCGAATGATGATATTAGATCTACATTTCATATTTTTGTTAATACTATTTTACTATTTAAATAAAACCAACATGTCTTTTTATAAGATCTAATTATATTGTATAATTTTTTATCAATCAAGGAAAAATAAAAATGTTAATGTAAAATTCTTATAAAAAAAAACTAAATGTTAATGCAAATTGTTCCGCGCATCAAAGAATTAATACGTATAATAACAACACCACAAATAACTTTAAATTACCAATAAGCCGGAAAAGTCAATCATCAAAAGTAACTAATTAGTGAATCATACTTACCTCAAAAGTCTTGAGCATGATAGGCTATCTCTTCAGAGTCTTCATCATCAAAGACTTCTTCCTTAACATTAAGGTAGATAGTGGTTCCTCTTTCGCTAGCATAGTCTTCAATGCTTCGAACCTCAGTTTTTTTTGCTTTGCCTTTCTCTTTAGATGGAATTTTTTCCTTTGGTGGTTGTTTTTTCTGGCTCGCTTGAACATCATAACTGTGCTTGCATTTTTTTTGTGCATTTCCCTTTTTTTTTCCCTGAAACGCTAAAGGTAGACCTACAAGGGGGTGTATCAAAAATAGCCTCCATAAGTTCTATCGTTTCTTTCAATGTTTCGTACGTTTCTTCGCTCAGTAGTTCAGTGGCTTCGCCGGAATAGAACATCTTCCAGGCGTATGGGGTGCCATCAGTGATTGAATTGCCAAGAAGAGTGCATAAATGACGTTCTTGCTTAGTTGTGCCTGCTTCTCTAAGTTCTTTTGTAATTTTCAAGAAGAGTGCCATCAGTGGGTTTAGGGAGGGCGGTGGTGGGGTGTTTTCGGTGGGTGTTTTCGGTGGGTGTAGAAAATAGTGAAGAAGATGAGAGAGGAGAGAGACGATGTGAGATGAAGGAGCTGAAAAAAGTTAATTAGTTGTAATTGACTAATTAATAAACTTCTGTTAACAACAGTAAGGGGGAAGAAATATTCATTAACTCACTTATTAATTAACTTCGGTTTTCAAGAGTAGTGGGAAGAAATAAATATTCAAATAATATTTAGAGAAAAATAATACGTTGACTTATAACTCATATTCGTCTACTTATACTCAACTTATATTCGTCTACTACTCAGTATTTTAACTTATATTATATTCACTTATATCATGTTCGTCTACTTCTATATTAAATTCACTATATCATATTCGTCTACTTCTATATCATATCGTGCAGGTTTATATATGTCTAATACTCACTATTCTATATCATATCAATTCTATCATTTTTAGTATTATATGATTATATGTCTAATACTCACTATTTTCTAATGTTTTGTTCATTATATATTTATTCATTTCCAATACCCTATTATTTCGAATTTTGTAGTATTATAATATTGTCTATGTATAATATTATAGTATATTCATAGTATTAGTATTATAGTATTTTCAATGTATAATCATACTATTATGATGGTATTATGGTATTGTCTATACATAACACTACTATTATGTATAGTATTATATGTATAGTATAATGGTATTATCTATGTATAATCATAGTATTATATGTATAGTATAATGGTTTTGTCTATGTATAATCACACTATTATGATATAGTATTTTATGTTTATTATAATGGTATTGTCTATGTATAAGAAAACTATTATATGTATAGTATAATGGTATTGTTTATGTATAATCATACTATTACACTTATTTAATAATACTATTACACTTATGTTTATTATGATATAGTATAGTATTATACTATTTCATTTGTATAATCATATCATATCGTATTTGCAATTTAATAACTACATTACTATGTTATATTCTATTATATGTTATCATATCGTATCTGTAACCTATGCTGTCATATTACACTTATTTAATATCATATCATGCAAGAAGTTTATCATATCTAATATATGGTGAATAAGGTCCGATAAGTTCAATAACTTTCTTAGATATATAACCATAGTATACAATCTTTATTATTATTATATCTATTATTATAGTATTATAGTGATGTGAGTACTATAGTATTATGTTCAACTTTAAAAAGTAAGGTCCAATAACATGGTATGGTATAAATATTAATAATAATAACAATTGAAGACTATTGGAAGATATAAATGTTAATAATAACAATTGAAGACTATTAGATTATAATTATTCATGGTAATAAATGGTAATAAGTTTCAATAAGTTTCAATCACGTCAATAAGGTCAAATAAGTTTCAATCAGGTATACTATTAGTGTTCAAAAACTTGAATAGAACGCTATAGTGTGTAATTACTTTATAGCATAGTACGACAAGGAGTATTATTACAGTATACTATTAGTGTCTATTACTACCACAATGTCCAATAATTAATGTCATATAATGAAGGTTTATCATATCTTTTATAGTATATCCTTACACATATTATACAAACTTTCAAAAGCGTGCGTGACACTCTTTTAGTATGTCCTTAGATATATAACAATAGTACACAGTTTTATAGTTTATCATATCTTTTGACTTTTATATCATATCATGGGGCTTTTATATCAGACCACTAGACTTAGATATCATATCAGTTTATATCTATATCATACTCTTAAGGGACAGACCACCAACTTCTCAACTATTCTACTACTTTACCCTTATTCCTTTTCTATCCCTTATTAGTTGATCCCTTAAAAAAAATTGGGAGAATAAAAAAAAAAATTAAGCCTAAAAGGGAGGACAAAATAACATAAGAGCCACAGGATTCGAACCTGCGACCATCAATGCAGAACAAATAGGAATATTTATGCCTGCCTTACCGCTAAGCTACAACACCATTAATTGATATATTATGCTGCGTTTTGTATATGTTATTTAATTTTTTTCGGCCAGTTTCTCTATTTCACCCCATCCCAAACTGATATGATTCATTACCCATACTGATATGATTCATTAGCCATACTGATATGATTTTGTACACAACTGATATGATTTTGTACACACGTACTAATATGATCATTACACAACTTTTATTGTTTCGAATTGTTTCGAATATAACCGACTATAATACATTACTTTTGAGTTACATAATAACTCATTTCACCTTCCTTCACAAAACTTATGAGTTACATATACTAATACATTAGACTTCATATACTAATACATTACTTATGACTTCATATACTAATACATTACTTATGACTTCATATACTAATACATTAACAAAACACATACATTACTAAATCATAAGAGTTACATATATACTAACTTAACTTATGAGTTACATATATTAATTGGACCTTCACATAATCGTACTTAGATTTACAATCTTAACCTCCCAAATAATTTATAACTACGTAGATGACGTCCCCATCAAGAACACCTTGACTATCAAAGGTACCTTCAAGGTCAACACGTGCCTGTTCATGGTACAAAGAAACAATAGTGGGCTCTATTCCCTCCATAGAAGCCCACAACATAGCAAGTCTTTGTAGTTTAGAAGTGCATTTCATCCGGAATATCCTTACGGTGGGCTTCGTTTGTAGATCACGCATTGTAACGAAGTAATAGTCGCGATCAATGTCCACATCAGCGGCAACACTTTTTCCTGACTGTAGTAAACTTTAGTGTTTAGTCCAATTTTCAAAGTAAGTAACATGGAAACACATAAAACACTAACATGAATTTTCAACATAATTTATAATTGAAATAATTTTTTTTTAATATAACTTTTTAAGTTTTTTACATTTCACCTTCTCTAATTCAATTTCTTTTTAACTAATAATATATGAACTAACAACATGCCTACTTACTAACATATTTATAATTCATTCACATAATTTCTTTTTAATATAACATTTTCAGTTTTTTATATTTCACCATCTCTAATTCAATTTCTTTTTTAACTAATAATATATCAACTAACAACATGCCTAGTTACTAACATATTTAGAATTCATTCACATTATTTTTTTTTAATATAACTTTTTAAGTTTTTTACATTTCACCTTCTCTAATTCAACATGCCTACTTACTAACATATTTATAATTCACATCATTTTTTTTTTCTCTCTAAACACATAATTTTTTTTTCAAACAAACTACATAATATAACTTTTTTCACATAGTTACCTTTGAATAAGCTAGCACGAGCTCAGTGTCATCAAACCCGTAAACAAAGGAATTTGTGTCCGGTCTTAAGAACTGACCCCTACACATGAGGTAGAGGTCATCGGGGTCCACCCCTACGTGTGTAGCGTAAAACGAATATAACTCCGCAAGTGGAGTATGTACACCCAACACATACGACACACCAAAATCAGCAAGATCTCCTGATTTCACTATTAGTTTTACCACTTTTTCTTCTTCAATATTACCCATCTCACTCATATTAATATTACCCATCTCACTCATATTTTCACTTAGAGAATAAATTAGTAGAAAGCTTTTGTTTTATAAACTTGCGTTTTCCAGTTTTACCACCTTATAAAGACTTTCACTAGTAGGAGTAATTAATGACTTGAACTTACCACCATCTATCAAACTTGAATGCATTCTCTCTAATTTGTTTGCCACTTAAAGAATGAAACCACACGTGCCTAACTAGCCTAGCCCATTTGCAATATTTCTGCCATTTGGTTTCTCATACATTAAGTAGCCCAATTTTGTCATTACACAATCTGGCCCACATTAAAAAACGGCCATAAATGTAACAAAATCTGCCCATAATTCCATTTCATTTCGTTTCTCACATTTCCCCAACTATTTCATTTCTCAATTTTTCCCCAACTATTTTTATGTTTATGTGAAAGCCAAGACTAACATAATTTCCTATATAAAAAATTACACTCTAAATTTCGAAATTTAAAGCACTCAATGTTGTGAAAGTATCACATAATATTCAATGTTGTGACTTCTAAGCAAGCTATATAACAAAACATAATTCTATTTGATGCCCAATAACATTACAAATATAACTGCCCACCCTTTAACATTACAAATATAACTGCAAAATTTAGTGACCACATTACCACAGCTTTTTGTCACCCAAAAATTATACATAACTTCAAACCACATTTCTTCACATTCTTCCAATGCTCAACTGAAGCATATCATTCGAACCAACGTACGATCTACTTGTTTCACCATTGCGACTACCTAACAATCGTGTGAAATATCCTATAGAACCATCTCCATCAACCAACTCAATACCTCCAACGGAGATAGGAAAATCTGGATCCTCCATATTTATCTCCTACAAATATGAAAAATTCTAAAGTTAAAAGTTACATTCTTCTCTAAAAGTTAAAAATATAAAAGTTACATTATATACCTGTGGCACCGCACTTGGTTTAGCCGTCATTCCTGAACATTCTCCTTCGCCTACACCATTCAAGTTCAGCTCCTACCACCCACAAATAATTTCAGTTAATACAACTTAACTTGTACAATTAAACTTCCACCCACTACCACTACCAATTTCTTTACCTTACACCTCGGTGTAGCAACTGCGACATTCAAATCAACCTGGACAAATTATAAAATTTATCACATTACAACAACCAAACATTTATCGCATTACAACCATACCCAAACAACTACATCATAATTTAATAAAACATGTCTAACCAATGTCGATAATTACCTTCTTCCTCCTAAGTCTCTTAGCCGCCTTCGACTTGCTTGCCTTAGAATTCGAAGCTATCTTTCTCTTCGCTTCTTCTGCAACAGATACATACCGCATACCTCGAGTTCGATGTGCAACCTTCTTGCAAGGTGGATCTTTCACATTATGAATGGTGCATCCACAGCAACTTTCCCCTTCTTCTTCTTCCCATTTTGACCCACACATGGAGGACCAAACTCGTTATTCTTCTGCTTAACCACAGATTGGGAGTCATATCTATATCCCCTTCAAGCATCCGCTCATTACCATGGCACTTGTCTCCTCAACCCGCAATTTCATGAGGTCAAACATTTCTACTACAACAGCAATATTCTCCTCAAACTTTGAAGCCTTCTCACAAATTGGAACAAATTTGTCAAAAATATAATCATATCTACGAACCTCATCTGTTTTCGAAGGGTCGTGATAAGCCACCTTAACCCTCGTATGTTTTCTATGAACATCTTTTCTCCACCGCCTAAAAATATATTTTTCTGGGACCTCTAACTGGTCATGAATCTCATATACAAATATAATGTGACGACACATGATTCCATTGCACTCAAATAACTTGCATGCACAACTTACATCCTTTGTACTAGAGTCAAACATAACCTTGTACATCCTCTTTTTTTTTGGAAACAATCTCTTTCCTTGTGTCTTTACATCTTTACCCACACCCTATCTTGAACATAATGTTCCAAAACATTATCTGAAACTACATTCTTTCCCTGCACATTCAAATATAAGGACCTAGTGCACTCTCTTTGAACCTCCTTAAATTTATTGTCAGTGTATATCTTCTGGTATATAGCTTCAACAGAAAAATCAGTTTCAAGTGTCCTCACATACCTGGCTGAATTTGCGTCGTTCTCCTTCTCGTCATTTGCGCGAACCTCCATTGCTTCACAATACCTCTCCGCAAACTCATACAACCGAGTGTGTTTGTTCACATACCCGTCAAAGAAGCTGTTTATACTATCTACTCTTTGTGTAGTCTTCATTCCCGCCCAAAACATGTGTCTCATGTATGCAGGAACCCATATTTCTCTTTCCCGATATAAACCTGTAATATATATTTCGGCTAAAATGTAAGCATGAAATAAAAAATTACATATATGAAGTCCAGTTCAAGATTCAAAGTTTGCAACATAGTATTCAAAATTTATAAATTACATATATGAAGTCCAGTTCAAGATTCAAAGTTTGCAACATAGTATTCAAAATTTATAAATTACATATATGAAGTCCAGTTCAAGATTCAAAGTTTGCAACATAGTATTCAAAATTTATAAATTACATATATGAAGTCCAGTTCAAGTTTCAAAGTTTGAAACATAGTATTCAAAATTTATAAATTACATATATGAAGTCCAGTTCAAGATTCAAAGTTTGCAACATAGTATTCAAAATTTATAAATTACATATATGAAGTCCAGTTCAAGTTTCAAAGTTTGCAACATAGTATTCAAAATTTATAAATTATATATATGAAGTCCAGTTCAAGTTTCAAAGTTTGCAACATAGTATTCAAAATTTATAAATTATATATATGAAGTCCAGTTCAAGTTTCAAAGTTTGCAACATAGGATTCAAAATTTATAAATATCATATATGAAGTCCAGTTCAAGTTTCAAAGTTTAATATGACAGCATGTCTATTTGACAGCAAGAAATTGGTGCTATTAATCTCACCTTATCATAGTATTTAAACACCGTTAATTTAAACACTACACCTAATTTAATAACTACATAAATCTTACCTCCAAGCCAACCATTGTCAACAAGATCATACTTTGCAATTACATTGTTCCAATTCTCCTCAAATTCAGAAGGATCTAAGCTATTATATATGGCATAAAGAAGATCATCCTTAATATCTTGATATTTCTCAAACATGCCTAGTTTTGAGCAAAACTTTTCAGTTATGTGCCACAAACACCATCGATGTCGAGCTTCGGGCATAGATGTAAGCAATGCCTTCCGCATTGCCGCATCTTGATCTGTAAGAATGCCCATTGGACTTTTACCACCCATGCAACTTAGCCATGTAGAGAAAACCCACTCATAAGTCTTCGTATTCTCGTGAGAAATTAATGCACAACCTAGTAAAATACTCTGCCCATGATGATTAACCCCTACAAAGTTAGCAAATGGCAACTCATACTCGTTAGTCAAATACGTTGCATCAAAACAAACCACATCTCCAAACTCTTCATATGCTACTCTACTTCGAGCATCAACCCATAGAATA
The DNA here is from genome assembly GCF_026745355.1 of Beta vulgaris subsp. vulgaris. Taxonomy (NCBI): domain Eukaryota; kingdom Viridiplantae; phylum Streptophyta; class Magnoliopsida; order Caryophyllales; family Amaranthaceae; genus Beta; species Beta vulgaris. The sequence continues at coordinate 49,065,588 of NC_079204.1, read as the reverse complement.
TCTTTTAATGTCATATCGTCATCCAATCTATGCATGCTAAAAAAAATTTGATTGTCAGAACTCATTTTGTTGAAATACTTTAGCATAGCATTCGCATCACCTTCTTTAAGTTTCAACCGTTTCACCTTACTCATTTCATTGCGCAAATCACGTTCAGTTACTACTCAATCCTCTACCCCTTCCTCTCCCTAGCAAGGCATCCGTCAATTTGTGGTATCTTCAACCCCGAGTTATAATCGTTAAAAAGTTTCCTTCTAACATGATTATACAACTCCTCTTTCCTATACATACTAATATATCGAGACTTTGACGGCGTTGGCTCGTGGTTTTTATGTTCATTTATAACTTTCTTAACTTCCCACTCCCCTTCTTCATTACAAGTAGCATACATCATGGCAGTATAATCACATTTCTTTGACTTCTTCGTAGCTAAATCATCATCAATCACAAAATCTGTCACCACCCTACGCCCGTTTACCCGTTTCCTCCTATTCGGCCTACCATAACATTCACAAGTCCATGTTGTATTACGCCTCTTCCTTTCTTCACCTGCTTTTCTTCTATATGCCCCACCCGAACGCACAACCCCAAATCCTTCCTGCTTCCCAAATTTTTTTATAAAAACTATCCACCGCTTCCAAGTTAGGGAATACCATGCCCACAAACGGTGCAGGAACAACCTCAATTGCCCCTATTTTGCACCCACTCACCTTCCCAGTAGGAGTTAAAGCAACAATCTCGTTGCCTTGCACTTCATCTATGCCTTCCACAAGAGCATCTCCCACATACATGTCTCCATTTATTTCAACTAAATCAACATCCTACATGTTAATCACAAACAAACAATACGACAAACTTACATCCACCCATCCTTCAATTATAATACACCAATTCATGATACACAATTTCATACCAAATAACCAGATTCTACATCCTTCAATTATAATACACCAATTCATGATACACAATTTCAAACCAAATAACCAGATTCTACTTCCTTCATTTTTCATACAACAACATCAAAAACAACACATTGCTTTATTTCATAAAATTAATTCTATTTTTCTCATCTCATCTTCACAACATTCATTAATTTAAACAAGTAATACAATTTCTCATCTTCACAACATTCTTCATATCGGGTCTCTCTTTCTATCTTTATTGTTTATGCTTCCATGCAAATTCTTCTACTATTACATGGTTAATGTTTTCATGATTACTGTGCATATAATAAATTTACACATATTTTCCTAAATTTCCAGAACAATTGTAATATAACCTAAATTCATCATTCATCATTCTTAGTCATGTAAAACAAACTAATTAACACATAATTACAAAAATTTAAACCACAATATCTCTTCCTCAATGGAGATCATCTTTCCTTCAACACTTACTCCAGCTCCAGCTTCATCTTCTTCCATCTTCCAAACGGATATATTTCACCTCTTTTTCCCTCTGTTTTGGCGCTGACAACTTTCTCTATTTTATCTTCTTCCAAACAGTATCTCTCTTCTTATATCTCTCCTCTCTCTTTAATTAGTTTCTGTTTTCTCACCTTTTACTTTTTTACCCTTACTTCTCCCTCTAATAGCGAATATCCCCCGGTTATGGGCAACTGTTTGCCCATAACTGTTATGCAAGGACACTTTCTCGTATTGTGATAGTCAGTTTCCGTTCTATATTATATAGAATGTAGTGTTTGACGAGCAAACAAAACATTACAAGAATGAGTGCGACTTTGTATGGGATGCTATGTCGTACTTCCCCGTCTTATGTTCCTACATCGACCTAATTAGCAGACATTTTCACCAGACTTTGGGTAGAACGCATTTTGAGTTCCTTCATTGTATGTTGGCATCAAGATCAAGAAGCTCCAAATGGGGGAAGGTATTAATATTTTGAGATATGTAATTATGTCATTGTGATTTTATGAGATAGCTTGTAGTAAAAGACTAAGATTCAAATATATGCAATGTGTAATCTATCTATCTCTATTATATAAGGGAAGGGGGAGCTATGGTATCCTATTTTGAACTGACTATTTTGCCCTTCTTCCCTTTCTAAATTACAAAAGGAATCTCAAAATTAAAATCGGGACTCAAAAAAACTATCGAAAATTAATTTAACACTCACTCACAAATCACTCACAAATCACTCACAAATCACTCACAAATCACTTTTACAAATCACTCATAATTAAGAAAATCATGTCATAAAAATCATGCAAATCACTCAAATAATCAGGAAACATTATTAAAACTTAAAATTAAAATACAAAGAAAAACTAATAACCTAGAATGTCAATACATACAAAAACATTTACTATAAAAATTTACTTACAAATCACTGTTCTCAAAAACCATTCACAATGACATACTCACAAAAGTTACCTATAAACACAAATTTGAGAAAAGCATAAGATTTTGACGGCGATATCACACATTCATCCATCGACAATTTGCGAACTTCGAAAAAGGTACATAATTCTTTTAACCTTCAAAATTATTTCACATAAATTGAAAAAAAACAATAGCAAATTAGTTGACTGTTATGTAATTAAAAAAATGGAGATGACAACAATAAGTTTAAAAGGGCTTTTATACAATCAGACTTAAATTTAATTCATTTTCATATAAAATAAATTTAGTTTTTTCTAAAAAAAATGCCAATATTAAAAAAAATTCCCATAACTTTTGCAAAAAGTCCATGTTCAGAAATAAATTTTGAAAAACAAAACAATATCAAGTCCATGTTAAGAAATAAATTTTGAAAAACAAAATAATATCAAACTTTTTGCGAACAATTTTTGCAAAAATCCATTTTCAGAAAAAAAAACTAAATTAATTTGCGAAAAGTAACGATTTTTTTTTCTACAGAAAAAAATCCAATATCAAATTGTGTATGAAAAAAACCAAATTTCATTTCAAATATAATTGAAGCTCAAAGTGTTAAAATTTAGAAAAGGACAAAAATTGAAACGATGAAAATTTTTAAATATCAATGTGTGCAAACATAATTTAGAAGTTAGACAAGGAAAAAAACCTGAGGTGTATTTGTAGTGAAATCATAATTTAACAGTTAGACAAGGAAAAAAATTATTTACTTTTTCATAGTGTTTCCTATATATAATGAAACTTTTACATATATTTGGACCTATCTCTTCTATTATATAATAGCGATTAATTATCAAGGTAAAAAGGTTTATGTAAAATATCATTCAAGAATTAAAGTACAACATATCTCTATTATATAAGGAAAGGGGGGGCTATGGTGTCCCCGAATGAAGAGACTATTTTACCCCTTTTCCTTTGTAAATTACAAATCCACTTACAAACTAAAGGGAGATTCAAATAAAAATACTGGAATAAAATAATAACATCACTCACAAGTCAACTTAAATCATAGAATTGCATAATTTACATTATACAAATCACTCAAATGATGAAACTTTACAAAAACCAAAAAATTAACTTACAAACTACAACCAATACACTACCACGTCAATACATACTCACAAAAATTTGACTTGAAATCCAAGTGTCCACTTTCTTCACAATATATGAAGTAGTTACTTAATTTAAAAATCAACTAAATTATAATATTAGAAATCATAGATAAATTCAATAAAATTTCTATTTTGTTCATAGAATTTTGACCTTGAAAAGTAAAAAAAGAAAAGAGACTGGTGAGAGACTTAAGTGACAGAGACTAAACTAATTAAATTTTGTAACTAAAAATAATTATACTTTGTATGTCTAATGTTCAAATTTTGACTTTTACATAAGTCGAAAAAAATCAAGTTTCTGTCTTGAAAAGAATTTTTAAGCACGCATCGCGTGCAAAAAATGCTAGTACTAATATATTAAAAGGCGTGCGTAAATCAGGAACGGTGCCACGTGGCGCTCTTCCTAGGGAGTTTTAGATCATGTAATCCATGTACAATAAAAAAAATTAGAAATTGCATAGTATAGGTTTTGATCTCGTGAACTCAAGTTCATGTACTAAAGTTTTAACCACTAGACCAAGTAGTATTTAGTGCTATTATATCAAAGTACAATATTAATAAATAAAAAATTTCTTACCCTGGGCATCGCCCGGGCCTAATAACTAGTTCAAGTTATCAAAACATGTACAGTTGTCATGTTATTATTTTAACATTGAAATTTAAAACAATAAAAAAAAGTTAAAAGGCATTTAAGCTCATCAAGAGTTGGATTAAATGATAGAGATATTGTTAGTTTAAGAAACTACTAGAATTTTTTGCGCGCGATGCGTGCTTGAATTTTTTCCGAAATAGAAACTCGATTTTCTTCGGCATAAGAGTCGAAATTTGAACATTAGACATACGAAGTATAATTGTTTTTAGTTGCAAAATTTGATTGGTTTAGTTTATGTCACTTAAGTCTGTCGAAATTTGAACATTAGACATACGAAATATAATTATTTTTTTATTATTTTTACTTTTGAAAGTTAAATTCTATGAACAAAATAGAAATTTTATTGAATTTATTTATGATTTCTAATATTGTAATTTTTTAGTTGATTTTTGAATTAAGTACAATAATTCATAAATTGTAAAGAAAGTGGACACTTTGATTTCAAGTCAATTTTTTCATAGGTTGTAGTTTGTGAGTGATTGTCATAATTATATTTTTGGTATTTTTGTTTGATGCCCCCTTTGATTTGTAAGTAAATTTGTATTTTAGAATGGGAAGGGGGCTAACATAGTCTCTTCATTCAGGGACACCATAGCTCCCCCCTTCCCTTATATAATAGAGATATGTTGTACTTTAATTCTTAAATGATATTTTACATAAACCTTTTTACCTTGATAAATTAATCGTTAGTATATAATAGAAAAGGATAGGTCCAAATATATGTAAAAGTTTTATTATATATAGGAAACACTATAAAAAAAAAGTAAATAATTTTTTTCTTGTTTAACTTCTAACTGATTTCACTACAAATACATCTCTATTTTTTCATCATGGCCCACCATCAATTGTGAATGATTCTTGAGAATAGTGATTTGTAAGTAAATTTTTGTAAATGTTTTTGTATGTATTGACGTTCTAGGTTAGTAGTTTTAGTTTTTATGTTAATTTTAGTTAGTTTTAATAAAGTTTCCTGATTATTTGAGTGATTTAATTTGCATGATTTTTATGACGTGATTTTCTCAATTGTATGAGTGATTTGTAAAGTTTCTTCTTTTAAGTGATTTGTGAGTGAGTGTTGTAAATTAATTTTCAGTAGTTTTTTTTGAGTGTCGATTTTGATTTTGACATTCCTTTTGTAATTTAGAAAGGGAAGGAGGCCAAAATAGGCGTTTCAAAAGAGGACACCATTGCTCCCTCCTTCCCTTATATAATAGAGATACAGCCGTGTATTGCTATGCGGACAAGGTTTTCTACTGCATCAGGTTAAGGAAATAAGTACAAATATGTAAGATATTGAGTGGTAGCCTATCCAACAACTAAAGGTGGGCGGTGTTATTATGTGGAGCATTTCCAAATTCCAATGTTATTCAACTTTGTATTTTCATTGGTTTTGCAGATCTTATAGAGGTTATTCTCTTTCCCTTTACATTCTTTTGAGATCATTATATACTTTCTAAAAATATGAAATAAACACACACAATTAACTGTCTCGGCAGATTTGACAGAGATCAATTTCTAGTCATTCAAGGACTTTACCAATTAAATCGTAATCCATGTTTTACAACAGTCTTCAATCAACAAGATCAAACCAATAATAATGTTCTAAGAATTTTTACAATTTCATTCAATGAAACCAACCCCCTGAAACGAACACACACACACACAACTCCCACAAATCACAATGTAATGGACAAGAGAAATCCACATCAAATGCTCTACCAAACCACACTCAGCTATCTTTGGCGGATTTATGTGCTGCAATCAAGCTTTTTGTCAACCATATTGCAGTTTCGCGGGATGATACAGTTTCCTCCCCAAAGGGTCTCAAAATGCCAGAAAGTTCGTCAAGCTTATCCTCTCTAAGTAGTCGTGCACATAACTCAAGGAGAGACTCCAAAGCATCAGCTCTTTGATGGCGCGGAACTTCAGCCCCGCCTTTGGTTTGATCACCGCTCATTGCTGTTAAGGTCCTCCTCAGTAAAGACAATTCAGCTGGTGTTGGTTTTATTGCTTCATCATTGCCATTACCCGACTGTGAGGAGCAGCTAGTGTTGAGAGTCTCTGATCCAACTTCGCATCTTGATGGAAGCAAATTAACATTTTCAGATGGCATAGACTTCTCTGTTAGTTCATCTTCCATAGAAGTATCATGATTTTCTATTTCCCTCTGGGAACTGGGTTCAACATGCTCATTTTGCATAGTTGATAATGTTGAAGTTTCATTATCAGGTGACCTATCAACAGAAAGATATTCTTCACATGAAATCGCCATTTCTCCATTGCTATGAGTTGTGACTTCTTCACTTCCCTCCATAAGATCTTGTTTGTTCACTTTCTCGATATTAACATCTACCCATTTCGGAAGATAGTCACTATTACGCATACTACCAGTTGTAGATTCTTCTACAGCGCTTTCCTTGGATGCATTTAAGTCACTTAGCTCTTCTGAGCTGCACAAAATTGCTTCAAAGCCTGAAGACTCGCATTTGGAACTTTCACTAGCATCGCATCTATCCTTTAAGTAGCTCACATGATCAACTCTCTTTGTTTCAAGGCTATCGTCTGAGGTAGCGGACGTGGATGATTTGTCACAAATCTGTGGATTCGTGGCAATAACATCATTACTCTTATCACACTGTTCAAAGTTTACAATTGACTTAATTGCTCTATGCTCTCTCTCTCGTCCATCCATGTTTCTACTTGGTTTACCAGACGAAAGTCTTCTAGCTGCCTTTTCCTTCGAGGTTGGAGACTTCACTGGAAGATAGGACGGGGATGTGGCCCGGCACCTAATTAGATATGGCTGCAGATGGGGATGTCTTAAAGTCTCTGCAGCCTGGCAAGTGATGTGACAATAGTACAGACCATATAACTGAAGTTGTCAAAAAATGCAACCTAGAATAAAAATGTATGTAGTAAAAGATGCAGAAAACTCACAGTCGGCCTATGCTCCGGGCTTTTTCTTAGCATGGTCTTTATAATTTGTTTTCTGGATGAAAGAAGCATGAAATGTCAATAATATGCAATTTGAAGCAAACAAAACTTAGTAGTGTCTAAAGCACCAGCTTTAATTCAGATTTTGAGGCACTTACAATGTGGATGTATAAAAAATTGGAATAGGGGACATGATTGATCGATTAATCTTGTTGATCAGAGAAGTCATATCCTGTTCCATTTCACCAGAAATGATTTCAAAAAAATGAATCCATCAAATTCAAAATTATTGAAATCCAATAATATTAAACTACAGATATAGCTCAGCATGGGACTTACATTAGCTTTGAATGCTGGCTGATGTGCAGCAATCTCAAATATACAACAGCCTTAAGGAACAAAATACTTCAGCATGGGACAAAAATCAAAGTTTAATGTAGCACAACAATACTTTACATGGCTTACCAAGTGACCATATATCTGATTTGTAGCCATAAGGTATATCTGCAAGGAGCTCAGGACACATGTAATTGGGAGTACCAACAACCTACGTACAGCAGCCGTCAATAAAATCATTTCATCAGCTTTGAATCAGCTAATTGTAAATGTGTCAATAGAAGTTGAAGAAAGGCTCAAAAGATAATACCGAGGAAGCGAGATCATTGGACTTGAGAAGTTTTGCAAGTCCAAAGTCACCTGTATCCTCCACAAGAAAAAAAATTTGTGAGAACCAATCCTTCAACAAACAAGAGGACGGAAAAAGGCTTCTGATTTCCCCTTACCAAGCCGAATGTCATTTTCCTTTGTCAAAAATATGTTGGAACACTGACAAAAAACCACCATGTTAGAACAGATATTAGTCAGCTACGGTGATGCTCTCAAGCCGTGAAAACAGAACTGTCAACATTATTACAAGTATAAGGAAATTCGCAAACCTTAAGATCTCTATGAAGAATGCGTTTGGAGTGCAGGTAGTCTACAGCTAGCAATAATTGAGTCATCCATTTGCAGACTTTCTGGAGATAGGAGGAAATAAGTTTCTACATGCTCATACTAGTAATATAACGAGATTTGGGCAAACAATTATCTTTTGCTACCTCCTCTGAGAAATGAGCTCCTCGAGCCTTTCTAATGATCGCAGCCCTGATTGTCCAGAATATTATTTCGCAGTCAGTTACATGTTGATTGCATCCAGAAAGATTAGGAATATCACAGATATAACACAACGTTTCACCAAACTCAAAGTACTAAATGTTTAATTATATGAAATTAATGCAGTTTCTATAGTAATTTCATGATCCCAAGAGGAAAGAACTCCTTTTGCAGAGAGGACTAAATTAAGGGTGTGATCAGTTACTATTTTTCGATGATGAGTGGCTAATGTAACTCCCACACCAGTCGTATAAAACTTGAAAATCTAATATACTTCTAATGTGAAAAGTCCCGGGATAGCTGCTTACATATCACCTCCTTCACAGTAGCTAGTAACAATGCACACGCAGCATTCCTGCAGAACAGAGGAAAAGATTGTATAAGTCCATGTTGTCTCATAAACTCCATAGTTCCAATAAGGTAGTTTTCAACATAATCAGTAGCTAATTGAGCCGTCAAGTTTAAACGGTTGCACCAGCAAATGTATTCCAAAGCCATATTGTGTAAAGTCAATCAATGTTGAAGATATGGCTATGTTTACCTTGTCCACCCAAGAATCTTTATATTCAACAATGTAAGGATTATTTAGCTTGGAAATCAACTCCATCTACATAGAAAAGCACGGGCCAAAAGTAACAATGTTAGGTACTAATCATAACAAACTCTACTCTCAACAAAGGAGAAAGCAACATCAACGCCGTATACGCCAACAATCATGACCAAAAACAAGTTCAACTAATATGTAACATTTGGTGAGCAACAAATACCAAGATCTCAAAGATGCACCTAAGAATTAATCTACAAGAGTAAAATTTAGAGGAAAAGATCACTCTACCAAAATAAAAATAAGAGTTCAATTACTAGCATTCCCTAGATACTTCAAATTCAATCAGGCATGAACAATTGAAACTCTAAGAATGACTAACCTCTTGAAGTGCTGTTCTCTTAAACTTCTCAGTTTGCTTAGCTAAGCGTATCTTCTTCAAAACATACCTAAAAAAAAAAAGCATAAATAATTAGCAATCACAAGGAAAATGAGTAGCAATTTATTCAGCACCGACAAAAATATTCATTACCAATCAACATAAAAATATTTAAAAAAATAATTGAAGACATATTTCTTAGCATTTTCAAGGTCATTGACCAATTTTCAACACCCTAATCAAACATTCATCATTAAACCCTTTCTCCTAAAATCCCACATAACTGAAAATAAACACTAATTTTCTAGCATTTTCAAGGTTTTTAGGAGGACCCAGTTGATTTAAGCTCATCAAAGTAGCAATTAGTTAAGCAAAGTTATTAACAAAATCTAAAAAAAAAAAAAGGATTAACAAAGAGCAAATTTTATGGGTGAAAGAAGAAAAGAAACTCACTTCTTTTGCTCAGTTTTGTGGAGGACAAGATAAGCAGTGCCAAATGAACCTCTTCCAATTTGCTCAATCACTTCATAATCTTCCATCTTACACTTTACTTCTCCATTTTCTGCCTCCATTTTTGAAATCAATCCTTCAAAAACCAAGAAATATCCCAAAAAAAATTAGGATCTGAGAAATTTTAGTGCACCCACCACAAATTTTAGCAAAAGGTAGAAACTTTGAACATAAAAATGAAGTTAGAATAAATGTTAGTTGACTTACCTTCAAACTAATTCTTGAAAGAATGAAATTTGAGTAAAATAAACACAGGAAATAGAGTTATATAAGAAAAAGATTTGAGCAGGTAAAAGTGTAGAGCAACAAAGGTTAGAGTAACAGAAAAATGTGAAGTGAGCGAGGAAGCAGTTTATTATACTAGAGAGTTAGAGAAAGGGAGGTGAGAGAAGACGAAGAAGTTGAAGTGTTGAAGTAAAGCAGGGAGCAGTAGCAGAAAGCAGAATGAATACAAAAGCGACAAGCGTTAACAGTATATGAGTATTTAATAACAAAGGCCATTTGTGGAGTTGTCAGTATTAATCCTGTGGCCCGTTTAGTAGGCGATAATATTTGCTGATGGTCGTAATAGATTTTGTGTAACTTTATAACAAAAATGATACGAATTTTTTATTACTTCTTCCGTTTTTTTTAGATGTTACACTTTCCTTAAATTGCATGTTTCTAAATAGATGTTACATTTTTTTTATTTCCTAAATTGGAAAGTTTTATGGTGTAAAATTACTCACTTACCCTTACTTATAAGGATTAATCAAAATTAAACTAACTTAATTTAACCTTATTATATATTAATTCAAAATTAATTAAACCCCCTCCCTTCTCTTCCACCACCACTCCCACACCACCTCAGCTGCCACATCCTTTCCCCCCACCTCGCAGCCTCCTTACCCACCACCACAGAAGCCCGACGAATTCCCACCACCACTCCACCACCACCCGAAATCGCTACCCACCCAAAACCCCACCCCACCCACCTGAAAACCCTAAACCCCCACCCACGAAATTATTCCCCACCACCCCCACCTACCGAAACACGACCACCGGCCAGGACGAAACTTGCAGGGACGAAACATGCAAGGACGAGCGCCCAGATCGAAACACGACCACCGGAAAACTAGGGGGAGCAGCGACGACCAAACGAGCCGAAACTCGAGGGAAAACGAAGGGGAACGACGAAGGTGCCGACGAAAACTAGGGAGAGCAGCGGCGAAGGTGCCGACGAAAACTAGGGAGAGCAGCGACGAAGGTGCCGACGAAAACCAAACGTGCCGACGAAAAGAGGTGGGTAGGGATTTCGGCGGGTGGGGTGGGGTTTTCGGGTGGGTGGGTGGGGTTTTGGGTGGTTGGGTGGGTGGGTGGGGTTTCAGGTGGGTGGTGGGGTGGTGGTGGGGAACCCTAGTTAGGGTCTCTTTTCTCTCTCCTCCCTTCCCTTAAACCCCATGTTAATTCTCTCCTAATTACTCCTCCAATTTTTGCCTAGAGAACCACAATTTTTGAAAGTGTAACATCTAAAAAAAACGGAGGAAGTATATATTTTCGACAAAATTTTCAATTCAGCATATTTATGATTTCAAATTTCACTACATACTTTTTAAAGGTGTTTTGGTTCACATAGTGGTATGAGTTTAGAATCAAGAATGAAATTAAGGTGGTCTAATTTTGAAACTTGATACTTAATATCGTTTGACTCGGATGTTTTGTGAGGATGGACCTTATGTTTTAACAAATTAAGCTTAATATCCATTGATGAGAAGCTCAGTTGTGTGAACGCGCTGTGCCAATTAACAAATTGGAGAGCCGTCTTTAGATTTGGATTTTTTCAAGGAAATGATGGATAAAATCATTACCGAACGTAATTGAGATCGAACCAGAGTTAGATCTCGAAGAAACGTCCAATGTTCAAAATCGGACAAAACAGACCCCAGCCATGAATTTTTTTGCCACACAAACCCTAACTAAGCGCTAAAACCCGATCCAACTTTAAAAACAAAACGACCTCCAGCAGCTAACACAAGCATCAAGCAGCTTAGTGCAGCAGACACAAGACCCATACTAACGCACCCACAAACTAAATAATTATAATGTATTTCCATCATGCACTAGGATATATGGAGAGCCGGATAACCAACAACAAGAATGTTTGGTAAACTAGACACTAACCGGAGAGGGGAAAGGGGATGCCGAGATTTTGTTCACTTTGGACTCAACTAGGGGAGAGGGAAAGGGAAGCCCAAACTTAATACTGCCACTGACCTAGGGGGTAGGGGGAGAGGAGCCCAAAATAACTAACACTAACCTAGGGAGGGGAAGGGGTAGGAAAGCCCAAACGCGACGCCAGGGGAGGGGGGGAGGGAAGCCCAACAACACCGAACACAGGGGAGGGGTACCGGCGCACCACCGGGGGAGGGGAGGGAGCTGCTGGAAAATACAACACTAAGGTGAACTGTCCACAAACAAATGCACCACCAGAAACTGAAGCGACGCGATGTGGGTTTTCGACGAACACCGAAACCGGGAAAAAAAAAACCACACCGAAAAGTAACCGGGAGCGAAGAAAACGAAAACCTAAGAGAACCACTAACAAGAAGAAAAACGGAAAAAGAGACGAAGGAGTAAGAGGAAACTCGCCGGAGAACACGTCGGCGGCTTGCGCGGCGCCGAGACTCCAGCGAGTTTCTAGGGTTTTTTTTGGGGAAAGGTTTTTGAGGAGAGAAGGCAGAGAAAATTTTAGAGAGAGAAGTTAAGGCAAGTTATATTGTTCAATTATTCCATCCTATTGTTACAAAAGCTTTTGCAATATCAATCATAATTTAAAACCTAATTTTTGTCATCTCCTTATCTATCTAGGAGCAAAAATCTTCAATAAAAAAAAAGAGATGAACTAACTAGACCAAGAAAAGTTGAAAAAGGACTTTTGAAGTCATAGAGGAGACAACCAAAAAACAAATGTATTAAGATGTAACACCCCGATCCCTAATTGGGATCAAGATTATGGCCATTATGTATTTAGGACAGTACTTATCCTCACACCCAATACATCTCCTTTTTATCACATTTTTGCTCACTCATGCAAATTTTATTCTTTGGACTGGTCGACATGTTCAAATGAAATAACTATGACATTAATGATCAAATATGTGATTTGAACTTTATGATAATAAACTACTATAAACGTGTTGGTGTAAAATCAGTTGGATGATTTTTGCAAACAAGTCAATGCACACCCAGTAGTTAGATATTGAATGTCATAGGAGCCTTGGTATCTGGGAGTTATCGGTTTAAATTAGATAAAATCTTGCTAACGTACTTTGTTATAGCTTAATGTAATTAAACTACAACCCCTAATAAATTCATGCGATCGGTATTAAATGAGTCAATCAATGCAATAATTAATCTATTAATTAAAGCTGAATATTCCCACATATATCACAAACTTCTAAAAAGATTCTTTCATAACACACATGAAGATAAACCAGGCTAGACAATTAAAGGACAAACATGAAGATGAATACCTCCATGGATCTCGACTTAAACTGGAGGTTGAACAAACTGGTTACTCAATACATTCTCTAATTCTAGGCTAAGAACTAACTATAACCCCGGAAAGGGATTGGCTCATCTAGGTTAAAGCTACTCTACAGAACAAAGTAAATTGCACGTTTATTGTGTGTTGTGTTTGTTTTCTTGTCCTGATCTTCCTTCTTGTATTTATACTGCGCAGCTATGTGTAACTTCCTTGCTTCTTTGAAGGGAAGTTTATGATTCAAATCTCAACTACTATCTTCTGGCGCCATAGTGGTCACATCCCTTTACCCACGTTCTTGCACGCTCCATATTCAAATTAACTACCAGCCATGTCTTTGCCTATATTTTGATGTCGTTTGACTTTTATCTCTTGACCATTCTTGAATGATGGGATTTCTTCTATGGGCTACTAGTTGTTGACTTTTATTGACTATTTATCATGGACTTCTTTGTATGATTGGCCTTCATACTTACATAAACATCAAACATTAAACCCTTTAGGGCTTGATGCAATGTATCACAATAAATATTAGCTAAACATAAAAATAGTAGTAACAAAACGATAATAAAGAACAAACGACTCTAGCTTTCAATCTAAAATTCTCTAAATTGTGCCTCCTCATAAAAAAAAAACTAGAGATTGGTCAGGGTATGTCTAAGTATTGTTGTGTGTCCTATATTTAGAGAGCGGAAAGAAAATTTTGTAATCAATTTGTATATGGTGTCAATTTGGCATACAAAATGTTAGTAAAAACATGGACATTGATATAGGAGGGAGGAGAAAAGTAAACAAAGAGAGATAGAAAAAGAGAAGAAACCCTCAATCAAAGCAAGGGACATGGCGCATTAAGTATAATGATTAGATTAATTTAATAACGATAGTTTAACAAGCAAGAGAGAGAATGGAACAAAATGATACCTAAAAGATTGATTAGTGGAAGTTGTAGAAATCACTGACCAGAACTGTTTGGTGGGAACTTTATCACCCAACCGAACAATTATTGGTGCTATTCTACGTTCATAAATCATACTACTAAATCATAAAGTATAAGTTATATATCGACTTTTCCATCTTGGCGGCCATACGAAAAGCAATAAGTTAGCTTGTCCTAACAAATTCCTTTGTGATTCTAAAATTCTTTGGTACTTGCGTTGATAATTGATACTCCCTATCAATTTTCACAATCTACTTACCGTAGCAATAATTCAAATGAAAATTCCTCCAAACCATTATTAATTCATATATAATTTAAGTCATATTCTTTATAACTAAATTGAACTGAATGAAATTGAATTGAACTGAACTAAAGTGAGCAGAATTGAATAAACTAAAATTATGAGAGAAATTTCTCTCAAGTGAAATGAACTTGTCTGAACTAAACTGAATTTCCATTACTTTAGTCCAAAAGAATATGGTCTTAGTGTCAAGCTGTCAATTTGATATAAAAAAAATATAAGTAGAATAGAGATAAATCAATAATAGGTTAGATACTCATATTATGCATTCAAATTAGTGTAATTTAAATTCTTGATTATTGTTAAGACTAATATATAATCGAAATTTATGAGAAAGTAAGCAATAGGTTTGTAGCTAAATAGCTAATTGGTAACTAAGCCTCTTTCATCCTTTCTTGAGGTCATAGGTTCAAAACATTCTATTATTGACAGTATTTTTAGATTTTTTATTTTATGAGGTTGATCACATCGAGTGAGCGTCATTGGAGTAGGAAGGATGCTTTACTATTATGTGATGTGCACTTATTGTGAATGCTTTTTAATAGTATTTCCTCGTAAAAGAATAGATATCACTTTGAAAATTTCTAATTAGGCATTAAGATTTAGTAGTTAAAATTGGAATTTGGTTACGTGTAAGAGATTTAGTTTGGTAGTAAAAATAAGATCATGACATCTCAAGTAAAGAGTTGGAGTGTTGAGACTTCTTAAACAAAGTGGCGCCACATCAGCTTGTGAGATTGGATGACATGTGGCAGGCTCCAATTCTTACCCACATGTTTATATATATATATATATATATATATATATATATATATATATATATATATATATATATATATATATATATATATATTAGTGTTTTGGCTCGAACGATTCCCACTTCAACTACAATTATCAAATATATTATTATCCATAAATTTTATAATTGATTTTATTAGCTTTTCGTAATTTTCTATGCCTAGTGCAAAATTGAAAAATGGATGTTATAACATGATAAGTTATTTTAAAAAGTTTTAAATAAAGATAACAGTATCAATGGAATTGGAGTATGGGAATGTTATCTTTTTTGTTTGAAGGAGTAAGGTAATGTTATTACCTTAGTGTTAGAGATCAAAAAATTTATGTATGTTTATGTACATAGTTACATATAATTATAAGACTTTATATGTTTTACTTTAAAACATTAAACATTAAAATTGTATTGGATTAGTGGTTAAACTCTTATATTTCAATTCAAAGGTCATGTGTTCAATTCCTAGTAGCTATACATTGTTCATATTTTAGATAAACACTAGTGTTTAGGCCCGGGCGATGCCCCAGATTTTTACTTTGCTATAATTTATTAATACTTAAATAAGTATTCTCATACTCATTTTAAAAAGTTATCTTATTCATTATATGTATTTCAAACGTTTTCCATTCATATATCATCATTAATTTTGATTACAAAATCAATAATGGGATGGTGGAGTAATGGTTGGATTTCTTACTTTCATACTTAAGGTTGTGGGTTCAAATCTTTATGTAAACAATTCTTCTTCTTTTTTACTATATGAGAAAGTCGTAGATAGAATGTTATTGGATGAAGGAGGGTGCCACGTGGCACATATACGTTCTTAGGAACGCCTTTTAATATATTACACTAGTTATTAGGCCCGGACGATGCCCCGGTAAGGAAAATTTTCTTTTATTAATATTATAATTTAAGATGATAATACTAATTATTATTTGTTATACTGGTTAAGACTTTAGTGTATGTTCTTGAGGTTATGGGATCAAACCTTACATTATGCAATTTCTAATTTTTTTTATTGTTATGGATTACATGGAGTAAAACTCCCTTAGGGAGAGTGCCACGTGGCACCGTTTTCTGGTTTAGACACGCCTTTTAATATATTAGTATAGATATGTCATCATTAATTTTGATTACAAAATCAATAATGGAACGATGGAGTAATGGTTGGATTTCTTACTTTCATACTTAAGGTTGTGGATTCAAATCTTTACGTAAACAATTCTTCTTCTTTTTTACTATATGAGAAAGTCGTGGATAGAATGTTATTGGATGAGGGAGGGTGCCACATGGCACATATACGTTCTTAGGAACGCCTTTTAATATATTAGTATAGATATAGATGTGTATTAGAAGTTTGAGAATAGTATCACATGGCACATATATCTCTATTATATAAGCCAAGGGAGGAGGTGTGGTGTCCTCTTTTGAAGTGACTAAAATACCCTTAATGATCTAATTAATGGAATGAAAAATATTACAAAAGCAAATCATTTAAAAATCTCATTCCAACTTGCCATTTAAAACAAGTTTAAATTGGTATATGCATCAAATAATTCAATCAAAAATTAAATGGACAAAATATTATTATACCTTATAAAAAAAGATGGCATACATAACGTGCACATGAAAAATCTGAACATTCACTACCTTTGATACTCTTTAATCCAGTTAAACCAACTCATTATTTTTGTTCTTTCTGTTCAATATTCATTCACAAAAAATTAATGTTAACAATCACTAACAACCTTTTGATTTTTTTACATTAGCAAATTAATATATCTAAATTTATCTAACTGTTGAATTTTTCACATTTAAGTTTAATCATAAATAAAGTACGAATGGAGTATCTAATAGAATAACAAATTTTAAAATTAACGCACGCATCGCGTGCATATGAAGGCTAGTATTGGAGAGTGTCATGTAAGGATGAAAATGGGTGATGGATCATCCATCACCCGCTTAACCCGGTATTTTAAATGGATGAAAACCCGAATTTAAATGGATGGAAAGTGGGTGGTGGGTGAGAATTTTTTCATCCGTCACCCGATCCATCATCCATTTAACATCCAACTCATTACCCAATTATTAAACTTTACATGTAAATTACTTATATTTTATGTTTTTGATATAATTATTTTATATTATGTCACTAATTTCTTTTAAAAATATACTAAATATCATCACTCGTTTAGTACCCGACCCACCCGTTTCACCCGATGGATGACGGATGGATGGATGCGGGTGATGTTCCACCCGCCCCGAATCCGATCCATTTCCATCCCTAGTGTCATGTGGCCTCGTTCCTTTGATAGGAACGTCTTTTAATATATTTATAGATATTGATTGATGTAATATAATCATACTCTATCTGTCTCATCTTAAATCGATACCCTCCCTGTTGTCGTCATTCTTACATTAATTGGTACACTTGCTAAAATAGCATGGTCTCACTAGTTTAATATTATTTCTCTTTCTTGATGGAAAACCTCACAATAATGAAGAAATATCATCGATGTTCTTACTTCAAAAGGTTGAGGTCCCACAATCCACTAATTATAATTGAATAATACTTTAATACCTTCTACCTACAATAAAATCAAGAAGTCAATATCTCATAAAACTTGGTATCAATCAAATTGTATCGATTAATATAGGTTATAAGGAATATTATCAAAATGAGAGTTGTGACTTAATTAATATTCTAAGAATGATTGTACAACTTGTCCTAATTATAGATATCAAGAAAAAAAGTTCATTGTTAACCTCAGAAATTTTATAATATTAATACATGAATTATCTGATGTTAACATCTTAAAAAGAGATTATCAAGTCCCACAAAATAACGGATGTGCTTATTGAGTCGGAATCACAGGTGGTCTATACAAAGGTTAACAAAAGTTGCGCACTTTTTCTCTTACTTGGCCTGGTGATGTTCTTTCTATGTGTAATGTTTTTAATTCTATTAGATTTGTTCATCTTAAAAGAAATGAGAATGTTGTTGACCATAATCTTGCTAGAGTAGTGTCGTTTGGAGTCCAACAATGTTGGGAGAACCATCGTCCTATAGATATAACGCTATATACGTATAGACTCTTTGTCCCTTGATTAAAATGCACTTCTCTTTTTCCCTCAAAATAATTGAACTTTCACCTTTTCTTTAAAAAGAAACCCATAAAGGGATTACTTCACTAAATCATAGCGAGCTCAATTAACATCCAAGGAAAGTCATTAACCCAAGTATCGAACTTCCAGCTTCTAATATGAGGTCAGGGATTAGATTTTCATTATCCTAAAATTTAGGATTTATTGACAATAGGTTATACCATTTTTTATTTTTACCACACAAGTTATTTTTGCGCAATTTTCCCACTTTGATTTGTCCAATATTTGTAAAATTACAACGTAATCACATTTTTGTCAATTTTTCCGTCTACCCCCCAAATAAGCACGATTCCCCCTCCCTCTTTCACGCTTTCTTTCACTTCTTGGTCACTTGTCAACATTGATGACTCCTCAATTTTCCACATTTTCTTTTTTCGTTAACCTCATATCCTTTATTTCTCTTTCA